>NC_136261.1:236733830-237101935 GCF_964187855.1 Myxine glutinosa | reverse complement strand
CCGAATGGACCGATCGTGGCGAGCCGCCTGCCGTCAGCCTGAGCGGACCATGTGCTATTACCACGCCAGGTTCAGGCAGAAGAGCAGAACGTGCCGCCCACCGTGCACTTTCGGCAGGTCGGGAAACGACCAGGCCGGCGCTCGCTGCCTGCCATGAGCGTCGGCCATTCAGGCAGCCTTCTGTTTATCACGGACACGGATTCCGGGCGCCGTCTTTTGTGTGACACCGGTGCTCAGCTGAGCGTGATACCCGCCTTGGCGCAGGACAAACAGGCGGCGCTGTGCGGCCCCGCCTTGGTCGCCGCAAACGGCTCCTCCATCCGCACCTTCGGTTCGCGCAGCGTCACATTCTGCTTCGGGGGCCAGCGCTTCAGGTGGGACTTCATCACGGCGAACATGCCCATGGCCTTTCTGGGTGCAGATTTTCTTTGCGCGCATGGGCTTTTGGTCGATGTCAAAAGGCGTCGGTTCATCAATGCGGAGACCTTCAGCTCGCTCGCTTGCTCATTGAGCGGCTCCGCACCAACCAAGCTAGCCTGCGCGCTCCCGGCCGTGGACGATTTCACCCGCCTACTCGCCGAGTTTCCCGCCCTCACGCAGCCGACGTTTTCGGCCGTCGCCATCAAGCACGGCGTCGAACACCACATCCCGACCACAGGTCCACCGGTCTACACCAGGGCTCGCCACATCGACCCGGCCAAACTCGCCATGGCGAAGGCGGAATTCGACGCGCTGGAGCGATTGGGCATTGTGCGGCGCCTCGAACAGCGCGTGGGCCTCGCCCCTGCACATCGTGCCCAAACCGGGTGGCGGATGGCGACTATGCAGCGATTACCGCCGCCTCAACGACGCCACCTCCCCCGACCGGTACCCGATACCACACATACAGGACTTTTCCGCCCGTTTGGCGGGGCGGGTGATCTTTTCCAAGGTCGACCTCATTCGGGGCTACCACCAGGTACCCGCCCCGGCTGGCTGGCCGACGTGCCGAAGACAGCGGTAATTACACCTTTTGGCCTCTTTGAGTTCCTTCGCATGCCGTTCGGCCTTAAGATCGCGGCCCAGGCCTTCCAGAGGCTGATGCACAGCGTGCTGCGCGACCTCACCTTCCTTTTAGTCTACTTGGACGAACATTCTCGTCGAAAGCACTTCCCGGACAGAGCACCTCATCCACCTCCGCATGCTTTTTGAGCGCCTCGGCCAGCACGGCCTTATCATCAACCCGGCGAAATGCCAGTTTGGCATAACGGCCGTCAACTTCCTGGGGCACCGCATCACGAAGCGCGGGGCCGTCCCGCTGCCTACCAAGGTAGAGGCAGTCACAAGTTTCCGATGCCCCCGCTCCATCAAGGCCCTACAGGAATTTTTGGGGATGGTAAATTTCTACCATCGGTTCGTGCCTCGCGCCGCCCAACTCATGCGCCCCCTGTACGACGCCCTCCGGGGCAAGCCGGCCAAGCACGACATCGCCTGGACCACAGAGATGGACGCGGCGTTCACTGGCGCTAAGCTGGCCCTCGCCAACGTGACAATGCTGGCGCACCTGGCGCTCGACGCACCCATCGCCCTCACCATGGACAATTCTGACTACGGGGGGGGGGGGGGGGGCGCCATGCATGAACAGTGGGTGAATGGGGCTTGGCAACCGCTGGCCTTCAGCCGGCAGCTTCGCCCTAACGAGAGCAAGTAGAGCGCTTTCGACCGCGAGCTCCTCGGCCTTTACCTGGCTGTTCGCCACTTCCGCCGTCTTTTGGAGGGCCGCCCGTTCACGGCGTTTGTGGCCCACAAACCCCTGGTTTTCGCCATGGCCAAGGTTATGGAGCTGTGGTCGGCCCCGCCAGCAGCACAACCTCTCCACTGTGTCCGAATTTACGACGGACATCCGGCACGTCACGGGCAAGGACAATGCTGTGGCCGATTGCCTCTCCCAGTCCGGGGCAAACCCCGTCCACCTGGGTGTGGAATTCGCCCGCATGGCGGCCGACCGGACCGCCAACCCCACTGTGCAAGCCATCCGGACAGCAGACACAGGCCTGCGGTTGGCCGACGTCCCCTTCGAGGACACAGGCACAGTTCTCCTGTTCGACGTTTCCCTGGGCCAACCTCGCCCCATCGTGCCCACCGGATGGCAGCGGCACATTTTTGACGCCCTCCACGTCCTTTCCCACCCGGGCCGGAAAGCATCACAGAAGCTCGTGGCAGCAAAGTTCGTCTAGGAAGGGCTCCGTAAGGACGTCCGTGACTGGGCCAATGCCTGTGTCGCCTGCCAGTGCGCGAAGGTCCACCGGCACACCCAGGCCCCGTTGGCACCATTCGACGTGCCCGCGCGGCATTTCGACCACGTCAATGTGGACCTGGTGGGACCCCTTCCCTCCTCGCGGGGCTTCATCCACTTCCTCACGATGGTGGACAGGACTACCAGGTGGCCGGAGGCTGTCCCGCTGGCATCAACAACATCCGCCGACGTGGCGCAGGCCTTCATTGGCACTTGGATTGCCCGTTTCGGCACGCGCTCGGACATCTCCTCCGACAGAGGCCCGCAATTCACCTCCGAGCTTTGGGCGCGGCGGTCGCCCAGCCCTTGGGGGTCAAGCTTCACCGCACCACGGCCTACCACCCCCAAGCCAACGGCTTGTGCAAGTGGTTCCAGCGCTCGATGAAGGCCGCTCTCAGAGCCAGCCTCCAGGACGACGGTTGGGTCGACAGGCTTCCGTGGGTCCTATTGGGCCTGCCGAACGGCCCCTAAATAGGACCTCCAGGCTTCCACCGCCGAGCTGGTCTACGGCCAGCCACTGCGCATGCTGGGCGAATTCATCCCTGACGCCACCGGCCCCTGGTCCGCGGACTCGCCAACGCTCGTGTCCTCCAGGAGGCCGCCAGGAGATTTGCCCCCGTGGCCACGCCCCCACCACGGCTGCCCCCAACCCCACGTCCCCCCAGCACTTCGCACTGCGGAGTACGTTTTTATCCAGCACGACGCATACCGGGGACCGCACCGGCCACCGTACAATGGACCTTTCCGGGTCCTGAAAAGGGATGACAAGTCGTTCATCGTCGACATCAGAGGCAAGCCAGACCGCATCTCCGTGGACCGCCTCAAGCCGGCCCATTTAGACCTTGACCAACCTCCACGCGGTTGGCCCTTCCTCCACGACGGGGCCATCCCCCGTCAACCAAGCCCCCCGCCCGACCATCCACCGCCACGCCACCTACCACCTCCACACGAATCGCCAGGGGTCGTTTCGGCCGGGTCATCAGGACCCCCCTCAAACTGACTCTCCCGGTGCAGGTTAATTCTGGGGGGGGGGGGGGGGGGCATGTAGCGGTTACCGGAAGCATGACACAATTACCGTGCACCGGCCGATGACGCAACCGGCGAGCGGTCACTTGTCCGGACTCGCCCGGGCGTGTCCAGACTTGCCTTTCCCGGGTGAACACTTGTCTTGCATACCACTCCCCGTTGAGAGGCGTGACTTGCCTATTTTGCATACCACACCCCGTTTGAGAGGCGTGGCTTTTGTGTGTTGAGTTTGCGATATAAATTGCCGCCCGTTCGATGGGCAGATTTAGTGTGCTTTTGAGGTCTTTGGTTTTGAGCTAAATAAATAGTTCGGTGAAACTTCGTTCCTGTGTCGTCCATTTTGTCTGGCTTTATCGTGCGAGCACAGCTCCCACAGCGTAATGGTTAGAATGAGTCTGCTCTGAGTCTGGGACTCCCGTTTGTTTGCGAAGGGGTACGTTTTTCATGGAAGTCCTTCACGAACTTGCTGTCCATGTCTGACGTGCGACAGCGGTTGCTGCAGGAATGTGGAATTTATTGGTTTCATGCTTTAGCATTCGCCGTATCTGCATTGCCTGTTTTCTTCCGGCCTCCCACCCATGCGTAGCACGGGTATCTCACAAGTCTTACTATAATTCACCAAATGTCTGTCCGTCTGTTCGAAGGTACCGTAAAAACCACTGAACCGACAGCAAAGATATTTTGGGTGAGTAATCCTGGGATCTCCAGGAGTAAAATAGGCTATTTTGTTTTCCCAATTTCAGCTTTGGTCTCCAGCATTCTCAGGTTTGGACTCACGCATGACGTTCGCGTTCGCATAACGTTCATTGTTACTCCCGATAGGGAGTAATGCATTCACTCATGTCCGTGTGTGTGTGTGTTCGTGTGTTTGTGAACAAGATATCTGGAAAAGTTCTGAACGGATTTGGATGAACGTTGGTGGGATGATTGCCCTTGGGATAAGGAAGAACTGATTAGTTTTTGGTGAAGCTCAGGATATTATTCCCGATCCAAAAAAAATTAGAAGGATTTTTTTTACCATTGGAAGATAGGACTCATTTTTTAAAACATTATCTTGAAGCGCGGTGCTATGCGCGCTTACTTGTATAACAAGGAGGAAGCGGACAACGCGGTGAGTTCAAGAGTCTTTATTATAAGAGCTCAACTGTAGCACTGGCGCGCTCCGGGCTGCGCGCCCGGTGTATATCCCGCGGCCACCCCTACCCCTCGGGCGTGGCCGCCGCCCACTTGGTGCGCGGAATGATGCCCTCACGCCAGTGAGCTTTCGTGTCCGCCACACGCGCCCCCCCAGAATTCCCGCGCACCTGGAGGGCCAGTTTGCGGGGCAAACGGGTGACCCGGCCGAAGCGCCCTCTGGCGACCGGCGTCGTCCGGGGTGCAGGGATGTCAGCTGGGATGCCTCCGGCTGTACCCAGAATGGGTGCAGGACCGGGGGGCGGCGTGTCGGCGTGCCTGGGCGGTGCCGGGGGTCCGCCCGCAGGGGGGCGGCCCCGACGCGGGGGCCGAGCCACCGGCGGTGGGTGGTCCACGTCGAGGTGGGCCGGCCTGAGGCGATCCACTGAGACGAGGTCGGGAGTGCCGCTAATGTCCAAGGTGAAATGTTTCACCCCGGTCTCCAGCACGCGGAAAGGCCCGTCGTACGGGGGCCGCAGTGGTGTCCGGTGGGCGTCGTGCCGGACGAAGACGTACTCCGCGGTGCGAAGCTCCGGGGCGACGTGCGTAGGTGGGTGCCCGTGGTGCGCCGTCGGCACTGGGGCGAACCTCCGGGTGGTCTCCTGCAGCGCGGAGCGCTCCTGCGCCGCGGACCATGGTGCCGTGGGGTCGGGGAGGAACTCGCCCGGCACCCGCAGCGGTTGTCCGAAGACCAACTCCGCCGCGGATGCACGCAGGTCGTCCTTGGGCGCCGTCCGGAGGCCCAGCAGGACCCAGGGGAGCCTGTCGACCCAGCCGCCATCGCGGAGGGTGGCCTGGAGCGCGGCCTTCAACGAGCGGTGGAACCGCTCGCACAGGCCGTTGGCCTGGGGGTGCTTAGCCGTGGTTCGGTGCAGCTGGACTCCGAACCCCCGTGCGACCGCCCCCCAGAGCTCCGAGGTGAACTGGGGGCCACGGTCGGACGAGATGTCCGAGGGGGCGCCGAACCGGGCGACCCAGGTGGCGATGAATGCCTGCGCGATGTCCGCCGCCGTCGTCGCCGCCAAAGGCACAGCCTCCGGCCACCGGGTGGTGCGGTCCACCATTGTCAGGACATGGGTGAAACCCCGCGATGGGGGCAGAGGTCCCACCAGGTCCACGTGCACGTGGTCGAATCTCCGTTCCGGCACCGTGAACGGGGCCAATGGGGCCTGGGTGTGCCGGTGCACCTTCGCGCGCTAGCACGCAAGGCACGTCCTGGTCCAGCCGCGGACGGCCTTCCGGAGGCAATGCCAGACAAACTTGTCGGCGACCAACCTCTGGGAGGCCTTCGTGCCTGGGTGGGACAGGCCGTGGATGGCGTCATAAACCTGGCGCTGCCAGCCCACGGGCACGATGGGGCGAGGACGCCCGAGGGAGACGTCGCACAGGAGGGCCATGCCCACGCCGTCGAATGGCACCTCGGTGACGCGGAGGCCCGTGACGGCGGTCCGCAAGGCCTGGACGCCGGGGTCGGCGGCCTGGTCCGCCGCCATCCGGGCATAGTTGATGCCAAGGTGGACTGCGTGGGCGACGGACCGGGAAAGGCAATCCGCCACCGGGTTGTCCTTCCCCGCGACGTGCCGGATGTCCGTTGTATATTCGGACACGGCCGAGAGGTGACGCTGCTGCCGGGCCGACCACGGCTCAGCGACCATGCCCATCGCAAAGACCAGTGGCTTGTGGTCGACGAAGGCCGTGAACGCACGGCCTTCGAGCAGATGGCGGAAGTGCCTGACCGCCAGGTGAAGCCCGAGCAACTCGCGGTCGAAGGTACTATAGCGGCGTTCGGGCGGGCGAAGCTGCCGGCTGAAGAACGCCAGCGGTTGCCAAGCGCCATGCACCCATTGCTCGTGCACCGCGCCCACCGCGTAGTCCGAGGCGTCGGTGGTGAGGGCGATCGGTGCATCGGGCGCCGGGTGCGCGAGCATGGTGGCGTTAGCCAAGGCGAGCTTCGCGCCCGCGAACGCCGCGTCCATCTGCTCATTCGAGGTAAAGTCACCTTTGCCCGGCTTGCCCCGGAGGGCCTCGTGCAAGGGGCGCAGGAGCTGGGCGATGTGGGGCAGGAACCGATGGTAAAAGTTTACCATGCCCAGGAACTCCTGCAGCCCTCTGATCGTGCGGGGGCGCGGAAACCCCTTCACCGCCTCCACCTTGGCCGATAGGAGGACGGCCCCGTGCCTGGTGACGCGGTGCCCCAAAAAGTCGATGTCGGCGACGCCGAACCGGCACTTGGCAGGGTTCACGATGAGGCCATGCTGGCCCAGACGTTCGAAGAGCGTGCGGAGATGGTGTCGGTGCTCTTCGCGGGACGCACTGGCGACGAGGATGTCGTCCAGGTAGACGTAGACGAAATCCAAATCGCGCAAGATGCTGTCCATGAGTCGCTGGAACGCCTGAGCCGCATTCTCCAAACCGAAGGGCATCCGAAGAAATTCGAAAAGTCCGAATGGCATGATGACCGCCGTCTTCGGGATGTCCTCCGGCCTGACGGGGACCTGATGGTAGCCGCGTATGAGGTCCACCTTCGAAAAGAAGGACATGCCTGCCAACCGGGCAGAGAAGCCCTGAATGTGGGGGACGGGGTAGCGGTCGGGGGTGGTGGCGTCGTTGAGGCACCGGTAGTCCCCGCACGGTCGCCATCCCCCGCCAGGCTTTGGCACAATGTGAAGCGGCGACGCCCAAGCGCTCTCGGAGCGCCGCACGATGCCGAGCCGCTCCAGCGTAGCGAACGCCGCTTTAGCGACTGCGAGCTTCGTCGGCTCGCCCGGGCATAGACTGGTGGCCCGGCGGTGGGGATGTGGTGTTCTACCCCGTGCTTGACGGCCCCCGCCGAGAAGGTGGGCCGCGTGAGGGCCGGGAAACCGGCGAGGAGGCGGGTGAATTCATTCGCTGCCGGAAGCGTACAGATGAACCTGGCCGGAACCGAACCGCTCAGCAAGCCGCTCGGCGAGCCGCTCGATGAGCTGCTCCGGGAGCTGCTCAACGAGGCGGGCAGCGCGCACGCGAGCGAGCTGAACGTCTCAGCCTGGACAAGCCTTCTGTGCTTTACGTCCACCAGCAGACCATTGGCGCAGAGGAAGTCCGTGCCGAGCAGTGCCATAGGCACGTCGGCAGTGACGAACGACCACCGGAAAACCTGCCCTCCGAACCGCAGAGAAAGGCAGCGTTTTCCGTACGTGCGAATGGACGTACCGTTGGCAGCAAGCAGCGCGGGGCCCCGGCCCGCGGACTGCTTGTCGGACGTACCGGCGGGTACGACACTCACCTGCGCTCCCGTGTCGCACAGGTAACGGCACCCGGATAAGGTGTCCGTGATGAACAGTAGGCTGTTTGAACGGCCGGCACTCAGTGCCACTACCAAGGGCCGGCCCGGGTGTTTCCCGACCTGCCGAATGAGCACGGCGGGCGACATTGCCGAGCCTTGTGGCCGAACTGGGCGTGGAAAAAACACCAAGTTTGTGGCGAAGGCGGCGGAGGCCACGGTTTTCTCCGCGGCGGCGGTGGTGGTGGGCGGGGCGTGGCGGCGGCCGCAAGGTGTGCATCAGCATCAACCACGAGGTGTGGTGCATCAGCATCAGGGTCAGCCTCGGGATTCACGACGGCTGCACCGAAACTCGCCTGCGTGTCCAAAGCCGCGAAGAACCTGTCGGCCTCTGCAGCGAGAGCTCAGGGTTCCGTCGTCGCAGAACCGGCCAAGGCGAGGCGTACGCGTGCCGGCAGCTGGCGTCGAAATATCGCCCGGAATAGAGCGTTCGGGGTTTTGTCGCCCATCAACGACAGCATATGGTCCACGCGGACCGACGGTCGCGTGTCACCGAGCTCGGGGAGGTCCAGGAGGCGGTCGGCCCGGGCGTCCACCGTGAGGCCGAACGTGGCGAGGAGGAGACGCTTGATCGTCTCGTACCTGCCGGCGGCCGGTGGGTTCCTCAGGACCGACATGACGCGGGCGGCTGTGCCGGGCCCGAGGGAGGCGACCACATGGCAGTACATGGTCTCGTCCACCGTGATGCCTCGAAGTCGGAACTGGGCTTCAGCTTGCAGGAACCATACTTCAGCTTGCGCCTCCCAGAACTCGGGGAGATTGATCGTAACCGCGTTGTTTGCCATTGCGATGGCGAATTCGGTCGGTCAGCGACAGCTGATCCAACGTCGGAGGGTCACCAATGAAGCGCGGTGCTATGCGCGCTTAATTGTATAACAAGGAGGAAGCGGACAACGCGGTGAGTTCAAGAGTCTTTATTATAAGAGCTCAACTGTAGCACTGGTGCGCTCCGGGCTGCGTGCCCGGTGTATATCCCGCGGCCACGCCTACCCCTCGGGCGTGTCCGCCGCCCACTTGGTGCGCGGAATGATGCCCTCACGCCAGGGAGCTTTCGTGTCCGCCACAATCTTCTATATATTCTATATTTAACATTGTGATATGAAAATAGTTTTCATATTTGTTGTAAATGTAGTTTAAACTCGTGGTTATGCGTTAGAGCGGTGTATTTTTTTTAGCAGCGTCGTCTTCAATGTTCCTTTTTATTTATTTATAATAAAGACATATTCTGTCATATTAAAACCACTAAAGTGTGTATTAGGTTTCCCCGTTTCATAAAATGTATCGTTTGATACGTATATTGCTTTAAAACTTTTTTTTTTTAAACCTCAGAAGAGATATCAACATTTAGCTCAGCGAATGTCACTCGCAGTGTCAGTATTTGATGAACTTATAAAGACTTAGTTCCAGATTTGTCAATGGCTGAGGTATATTAACAAACGAATAAAACAGATTTGGCAAAATTCCAACTTTTTTAAAAAAAAGATCGCATATTCACCCAGGGTTGTGAGAGGCTGAAGAAGAAGAAACCTCACAGGGCTGCCCAGACCAAATAAATAATTCTGGTTTCCAGTTATAATCATCCAAGTTCCCTTCCAAAAAACTTCAACACAGGATGAGGCAATTCGGCCCATCAAGGCTTTAGCAATGGTTGCCAACCTATCGTTGTTTGTCCCTTCCCTTTCCATTTAAATGCTGATGTCGAGCAAGGAAGCAACACGTATCATTTTAAAAGTCTTTGGTATGACTCATTTGGGGTTTGAACCGCCGACCTGACACTCACAGAGCCGAGCCGACGCTCTGACCATGACGTCACTGAGTCAAGTTACATAATAATCAAAACTATTGTCCCACCTTGTGCACGAACCATGTGTTTTGACAATTCCATAATTTTATTTAACCTTCTTCAGTTTTCCATCTCCCAGGAACATTCATTTGTCCATCATGAATGCTGTTGTTACAAACTGCAACTGAACTGGTTTAGCGGTTTAATGTTATATTGTAGCGGTTACCGGAAGCATGACACAATCAACTTGCACCGGCCGATGACGCAACCGGCGAGCGGTCACTTGTCCGGACTCGCCCGGGCGTGTCCAGACTTGCCTTTCCCGGGCGAACACTTGGCTTACCTATTTGCATACCACGCCCCGCCTGAGAGGCGTGGCTTTTGTGTGTTGAACTTTACTTATAAATTTCCGCCCGTTCGATGGGCTGATTCAGTGCTTTTGAGTTCTTTCGAGTGAGCTGGAAATAAATAGCTCAGTGAAACTTCATTCCTGGCGTCGTCCATTTTGTCCGTTTTTTATCGTGCGAGCATAGCTCCCACAATATATAAATTTTAACCTTTATCCCAATATGGTATTTTATATCATGTAGCTGGAGTAATCCGTGCCATCTTTCCTTCAAGAAAGGAACAAGGTTGAAGAGCCTTTCCAAGGGATGGTCGGAAAAACTTTTAGGTTTCTGGAGGACAGACACAAACAAAATATCTTGATGTACCATATGCACTGCTGATCACAGTGAACATGCAAATAAATAACAAGACCCAATCACGTCTCTCAACCACAACTGGAGGGTATAACAAATCCGCTCTCACCTGCCCAATTACCCCCAGGTGGCTAGGATTATCAAATAAATGAAGTCCCATGCTCCTCCAGCGAAGAAAGCTGCATAAAGTAACCAAGAAAAGCTACACAAGGTAATAATCTCATACAAACATGGGAATCCCAATGCCCCCCCCCCCCCCCTCTCCACACCATCTTACCTTGAAGAAGGGAACATAGTTGAAGAATCTTTCCCAAAGACGGTCAGAAAGACTTGGAGGCTCCTGTATGACAAACAGTGATAAACAAAACATCTTGTATCAGTCAAAGTGAATTTCCTGAATTGTGTTTGACTGTCGAGGGGAAAGTACCACCCGGAAATATGTACGATATAAGCTTAGAGCTCGATACAAATTGTCTATCAGCTCTTTCTGATGCACATGTGCTCACTCAGGAGAACAACATGATGGACGATTGTACTTGACGAGATTGTTTATGTTTTTGGCGAATGATGTATGGAGACAACAAGGTGGTAAAACACCACGTAATAAGCTCTGTCTGTACAGGGTCCTTATGTTATGGAAGTGGGTGGTGGAAGAGATATCGACTCAGGAGACACAAAGTTATTCCACATCTTCCTTCTGACGAGCCGATTCACCACCCTTTCCCACTTCCCTAAATGTTTGTAAGGGACCTGCAATGTCCTTTATATCTGTGCTCTTTGAATTTTACCTCCTCTTATAAAACACTTATGTACTGTTGCTAATACGGAAAATTTGTCCCATGTTGATGGAGTGTTGTTTGACGTCATACCTGAAACGTATTGAGGTTTACGAGACTCTCGGAGATGTATCCGAAATATCCTGGCAGCTTCTATATGAGAGAGATGGAAGCAAAACACAAATTGGATCAGGAAAAATCATTTGGACCAATATTGGTAGTGAAATCGGACAAACACACGTACACAGACACACAGGACCATTCCGTTCGGAAAACTCAGCTCCAGCGAGGTGGAAAAGAGCAGCTGTACATGTCCCCATCCACTGGAAGGTTCTCGAACCGCACCTTTAAACCAGTTAAAACGTGCACGTAAATCTTCCCACTCGTTTAAAGTTCACCTGTTGAAGTTCTAGCAGGTAACCGAGGTTGAAGTAGAGTATGAAACAGCAAAGCAAAGCAACGAGAAAGAAACACGTCCTCGCCATCTTGAAGCAATGTTTCAAATGCGATAAAGAACTGTCGCTCTGTGACGTCACACACTCATGCAGTCACGCCCATTGGTGACTTCACAATTAAGGGTTCTGTTGGCTGTCGGTTCTAATAGTCGAATTGAAATGGAATTTAATTTCGAGTATGTTCGTTAGCCCATTGATGATGAGCGCTCGTCATTTGTTTCTGTATATTTCCCACCATAATTATTGTGTTATAGTGTTATTCCGTAATTTTAAAAATATTGTCACCATGGTTACCAGTCATTTCAGAGCCAGTCTATCCCTCTGCCGATGTCATGAATGTCTTCAGGACTGTCTATATATTATGTACGCATTTCTGCAAAATGTTACGAATCATGAGCTTGGGTCGGGCTGGGAGGATTGTACATTCGTTATTATTATTGCCAAATGATGTTACTCTTATTATTGGTGTTAATATTATTAGTATTAATTATTGTATACTTTGTTACAATGTTATCATTCTTTTTGTTGTTTATTTTGAATGCCATGCCATGGAAAGACCTATTAAGCTTCTCTCTATACACCTTAACATGATGTGTGTTAAAAACATTGAAATTCTTCCAGATCCTTTGTAGTTAATTAGCCTAATCAACTCAGGAGGTCATAACGATCATTCTGTTGTATCACATTCCACATCAGAACGCTCAAATATAACTCCACAAAAAACATTACACACACACACACACACACACACACTAAAAGGTGGACATATCGAGACCTGGCAGGAATCCGTTCCACCTCTGAAACCTGCATGTGGAGATAACAACCAACGTCACACACATTGACACACACACACACACACACACACACACACACACACACACACACACACACACACACAAACAGGACCATTCGGTTCAGAAAACTCAGCTCCAGCGAGGTGGAAACGAGCAGCTCGCTGTACATGTCACCATCCACATGGAAGCTTCGGTTCTCAAACCACACCTCTAAACCAGTTAAAACGTACATTTAATTCTTCCCACTCGTTTAAAGCTCACCTGTTGAAGTACCAACAGGTAACCGAGGTTGAAGTAGAGTATGAAACAGCAAAGCAAAGCAACGAGAAAGATACACGTCCTCGCCATCTTGAAGCAATGTTTCAAATGCGATAAAGAACTGTTGCTCTGTGACGTCACACACTCATGCAGTCACGCCCATTGGTGACTTCACAATTAAGGGTTTTGTTGGCTGTCGGTTCTCATAGTCGAATCGAAATGGAACTTAATTTCGAGTATGTTCGTTCGCCCGTTGATGATGAGCGCTCGTCATTTGTTTCTGTATATTTCCCATTATAATTACTAGGGCGTGCCCGTACTATATATATATCTAAAATTATATCCCCCCCCCCCCCTCTATTTACATGAAATGGTTTGGTCCATTCGCAAAGCCAAAGCGAACGGCTTGCGAGTACGGTGACCATAGCTCGGTAACTACTTCTCCGATTAATATGAAACCTTGAAAAGGCACATCCTCAGGTCCCCAGCAATTTTAATTGAATTACTATCCGTAATGGCGCACGCGCTCTCACATCGGCCACGCCTACGCAACAACGTGTTCTGTGATTGGCTGGCCTACCCCGCAACCTGTTCTGTGATTAGTTTGGTAAATAAATCGCCATAGCTCGGTAACTACTTCTCCGATTAATATGAAACCTTGAAAAGGCACATCCTCAGGTCCCCAGCAATATACCTGGCAAGTTTCAAGTATATCGGACCCGTGGTTGTCGAGAAACAGCGGTCACAGACAAACACACAGACAAACACACAGACACACACACACACAGAGATTACTGGAATTATAGATAGATAGTGTTATTCCGTCATTTAAAAAATATTTTCACCATGGTTACCAGTCATTTCAGAGCAGGTCTTTTCCTCTGCCGATGTAATGAATGTCTTCACGACTGTCTATATATTATGTATGCATTTCTGCTAAATTTTACGAATCATGAGCTTGGGCAGGGCTGGGAGGATTGCACGTTCGTTATTATTATTGCCAAATGATGTTACTCTTATTATTGGTGTTAATATTATTTGTATTAATTATTATATACTTTGTTACAATGTTATCATTCTTTTTGTTGTTTATTTTGAATGCCATGCCATGGAAGGACCTATTAAGCTTCTCTCTATACACCTGAACATGATGTGTGTTGAAAACATTGAAAGCCTAATCAACTCAGGAGGACATAACGCTCATTCTGTTGTGTCACATTCCACATCAGAACGCTCAAGTATAACTCCAACAAAAAACATGGCACACACACACACACAAAGGTGGATATATCGAGACCTGGCAGGAATCCGTTCCACCTCTGAAACCTGCATGTGGAGATAACAACCAACGTCACACACATTGACACACACACACAAACAGGACCATTCGGTTCAGAAAACTCAGCTCCAGCGAGGTGGAAACGAGCAGCTAGCTGTACATGTCACCATCCACTCGGAAGCTTTGGTTCTCAAACCACACCTCTAAACCAGTTGAAACGTACACGTAATTGTTCCCACTCGTTTAAAGCTCACCTGTTCAAGTACTAGCAGGTAACCGACGTTGAAGTAGAGTATGAAACAGCAAAGCAAAGCAAGGAGAAAGAAACACGTCCTCGCCATCTTGAAGCAATGTTTCAAATGCGATAAAGAACTGTCGCTCTGTGACGTCACACACTCATGCAGTCACGCCCATTGGTGACTTCACAATTAAGGGTTCTGTTGGCTGTCGGTTCTAATAGTCGAATTGAAATGGTATTTAATTTCGAGTATGTTCGTTAGCCCATTTATGATGAGCGCTCGTCATCTGTTTCCGTATATTTACTCCCTCCAGGGAGTAATGCATTCGATCGTGTCCGTCCGTGTGCGTGTGTGTGTTCGTGTGTTTGTGAACATTATATCTGGAAAAGTTCTGAACAGATTTAGATGAAAGTTGGTGGGATGATTGCCCTTGGGATAAGGAAGAAATGTTTAGTTTTTGGTGAAGCTCAGGATATTATTCCGGATCCAGGAATGTTTTTGGTGAATTTTTTCGGGAATTTTTTTTTCTGTTTTCCTTTAAAAACCATTTTCTCTGCAATAATTGGAGCGATTGAGAGCAAATTTTCACCATAGGAGCGACTCGGTCTGTAGAATATTTTTGTGGTAATTATGATGTCACAGGTCATGTGGTTCGGCCGCCATGTTGTTTTGAGTGAAAAACACTAAAATCCAATTTTCTCTAAAACGCCTGAACAGTTCGAGGCCAATCTTTGCAGGCAGAATCGCATACTCATGACGAACAAAAAAGTCAGCAAGCATGACGTCATGCATGACATGGTTTCAGAGTTATGACGTTTTTAAGCACAAACATTTAAAACCTAGCTCCTCCCTCATTTGTGACCCAATCGAGGGGAAACTTCACAGATCTGTTCAGCATATCAGTCTACTAAAATTTCCTTTTGGAATTTGCGATAGTTCACGTGGTTTGGCAGACATCGTTAATTAAACGCAAATAATAAAAACATTTATATCTCTTGAACCACTTCATTGATCGCCGTGAAACTTCATACTGTAGTAAAAGTCATGAAGAGTAACAAGTTTGCAAAATTTGAAGATAAGTGGATGTACGGTCTGGAAGCTAGAAGTTGTTATTGTGTGAAGAAGAAGAGTCGCGACTGGGGACGATTAATTATTTATCACATGCACAGACTTGCAGGCATCGTTTGACACAATCTCCTGGGTTAATTTGAACCTCAAATAAAATTATAATTCCAGATTTGTCAATGGCTGCGGTATATTAACAAACGAATAAAACAGATTTGGCAAAATTCCAACTTTTAAAAAAAAGATCGCATATTCACGCAGGGTTGTGAGAGGCCGAAGAAGAAGAAACCTCGCATGGGCTTCCCAGACCAAATATATAATTCTGGTTCTGGCTCTGCGATTTTCAGGTTTATTACTCCCGCAAGGGAGTAATGCATTCGATCGTGTCCGTTTGTGTGTGTGTGTGTTCGTGTGTTTGTGAACAAGATATCTGGAAAAGTTCCGAACGGATTTGGATGAAAGTTGGTGGGATGATTGCCCTTGGGATAAGGAAAAATTGATTAGTTTTTGGTGAAGCTCCGGATATTATTCCGGATCCAGGAATTTTTTTTGTGAATTTTTTTGGGAAATACTTTTTCTGTTTTACTGCATTAAAGCTTTTATTCTTATTCTTAAATGATGTTTTTCTCCTCCAATTCCGAGATATATCAAAATAAATTCTCTGACAGTTAGGGCCTACTTTCTTTTTCATTTATTGTTTTGGGGAGAGGGGATGTTAAACAAAACGTATTATTCCAACTAAACCCACGGCGGGAGTATGCGCTCTACTGAGTGGCGTTCTAGTTCTCATTGTGACGATGTTGTTTTCCCGGGTGTCACACAAACGGCTGCACCGATCGAACTCGGTGGCCTCGGACAAAGACCTTGAATCAGGACACGGGTTGAATCCCTGCTTGAGAGAATTCTAACCCATTTCAACTGAAGGAAACACGTATCAGGAGTACATACGGCATAGCGATTGTGAACACGCTTAGTTTAATCTCCACATGAGAGAATTCCACATAGCTATTTGGGCAGTGAATACGCTAACAGATCGCTGTCTCCATCGATCTTGCCAAGGCCGTAACACCTATCGGCTCAAAATCCTTTTAACTGTTGATTTGGTTTACAATTAAGGAAACACGTATCGGGAGTACATACGACATCGGGAGGACTAACTGCACGCGTCTTCAGTATCAAGCTTAAATCTGTCATGGCGGATCTGAAGAGCGGAATTCTTGGAGAAGTGGTGGGCTACTTCGGCATGAAGGAGGATCAGAAACGTGGACTCTGACACTGCCACATCCTGCTGATACTTGCTCCCGCATGACTTTATTTTCCCGGGTGCCGCACAAACGCCTGCACCGATCGAGATTTAACGGATGTTTATATAAATCGTTAAAAAAAAAAAAGCCTTCAATTTCTGATATTTAGCCTTTTCATTTGGGCCTCCAAATTGAAGCGCCACCCATAGGGCGGGTACTGTTGTCTACATAATGCATACGCAAAATCTGTAGTGGCCGTGTATATATATATTGTTACGGAAATGGGGACGGCGCTCCCCTGACCAAAGGGGGGGGGGGGGGTAATCCCCCTTGTATTTTGCACTGGCCGTCTCCGATCCTGAAGCTACCCCGCTCCCCTGTGGGGTGGGATTGGCCGAGGTGATTGGTCAAGGGATTCCGTACACCTCCGCCAATCCCTCCACAAAGCAGGTGGGTAACTCCGCTCGAATCCCGGACAAGATGGAGGTTGCCGAGCGGTTTAGCAATCCGAAATCCGAGCCGTTAACAACACTCACCCAATTCTGAGCGGTTCTGCCAAATCGTGCCACGTATATTCAATAGGGGACAGGACGAAAGCGATCAGATGAGAAAGAAGGAACCAAGGTAAGAAGGAACAGATATTTATTATTATTTACACGACCAAAGAAACCAAAGGAGAAGGAAAGAAACAAAAGTAATGTACAGAAGAAGAAGAAGAAGACACCGTGCAATCCTTAGCTTATACAGTCTTACTTACTCCCAGGGACAGGACAACACAAACAGACTCACACAAATGGGGAATTGCAGGTTGGATTGCCTGGAGGGAGAAGAAGGTGGGACCACAGGGCTGGAGGGATGACGTTCGATCCCGTACAGGATGGCAGGGCTGGAGGCGAGCGGCCGCCGACTCTCCACGCTCGGGTCCACACAGCAAGGTTTGCAAAATCGCAAACATGTCAGAGCTGCATGCGGCTGGGCGCTGTTTGAAGCAGCGTCCCTCCTCTCGCTCGTACCTCTCGCAAGCGCCTTCCTCCTCAGAACCCAACTCGGTCAATACACCTCCCTCCACGTATCTCTCAGTGCATGCTCCCTCACTCATCTGCATAAGCAGTCCCTCCGTCACCCTTTTATTGCCCTTCCCGAGATCAAGCCGCGGGCTAAGAGGGCACGCCTACGGGGTCGCTCTCCGCAGTGGCGATTGGTGGGCACGGGCTCTTCCCGGCTCCGCCCACGATGACAAGGGGTGGGCAACGCCCTTCTTCTCTGAGCTGACCATGCCGTAATGGAGGCGAATGCTGTTGGAAATGTAGGCAACGCTGCTGGCAATGTTGTTTCGGGGCTATTGAAAAGGGGATCTATCTTATTTGATTTGGTGCAACGTAAGATCGACTATTGGACACACAGCCTTATCTGGAACACAGAATAACAATATAACTATGGAGACGTCCTATGATTTGCTATGTGGTGCGATGGACTAGCTAAGGTGCACTCATTTCAATTAACAGCCAATTAAAGGGGAATGTACACAGGGGTTATTTAAAAGGAATTTTAAAACTATATTTGATAAAGTGAAGGTTCTAAAAACTGCAACACAGCACCCTCATTCCTCACGGGACGTCCCGGCCCGAAAACTTTAACTTAGTGTGACACTCAGGTGTAGTTCCCTCCACAATTAACCTGACCCTGAGTGTGACAGTTTTAAAACACCAATAAGTATGTCCCTCTGCTGCATTGCACCCTATCTAACAGATTTACGCCCACAGCTAACCGAATTGCGGAATTGTCTTCAAACTACACATTTACTTCTGTCATGTAATAGTCCCCCTATTATGTTGCACCCTACCTAACAGGTTCACGCCCACAACTAACCGAATTGCGAAATTAATTCTCAAACTACACATGAACGGTGGGGAGCATTATTTACAAGTGACATTATCTGATTATTTACAAAACGCAACCCAGGACCTGTCATTTTTCTTTTTAGGAGACAAAATGAATCCTGTGGGAGGGAGGAGACAGCATGCACTGCATCGACGCAACAGCATCAATAAACAAACACCAAAGCACCAATCAAAGAGCAGTCAGCACCATCCAGTGCACAGTCATCACATAATAAAAAAAAGAAACACACTGATGGTCTTGTTCTTCTGCTCCACTCCCTCTGCTGGCCAATGTCTCTTCCTGATGTTGTCTTTCTTCCTTCATCTTCTTTGCTTGCGGCCTATTTGGTGGTAATAAACAAAAAGCACAACCGTGTCCATGTGTTTATTTATGGCCAACAGGGGCCGACTATGGTGGTCCACCTGTGGGCTTGGTGCCACCTCACCGAGGTCTGCAAGCAAGACCTATCTATGTCCAACCTGGCCGGTCCCAGCAGAGGGGCCATGCCACAAAAGGTGTGGTCCATATATGGTGCTCGGCCACCGAACCGTGGTCCATATGGTGGTGCATGGATGCAGGCAGCTGATTGCGGGGATTCGGGCACACAATTGCAGCTCCCGCACACTCTCCCTCAGTGCCCAGAGAGCACGGTCCATGGGTGGGGGGAAGGAAGACAAAGCAGAATCACAGCGAGGGCAAGGGCGCAAGGGTACACACCAATCAAGGTAATGCAGAGCGAGGTGCGCACGGCGAGCGAAGTGAGAAAGCTCGTTCCTAACGTACGCCACCCCCCCCCCCCTGTCACCTACTCTACCCTTGCCCTTACCCCATATTTACAAAACCTACACATTTACAAATTCGTCACTAGCGTCACGTCTTCCCCATATCTCCCCTAATACCAAATTCGTCACAATCCCTCTAACCAAATTTTACAGCACCCAAATTCCTCATCAATTCCTCCAAAGGAGGAAGAGATGGAATATCAGCACAATGTCTCACCCACGCCGTGATGCGTCTCACCTTTCCAAAACATTTGCACAAAAATAAAATAACAAAACATGGCATGGTGTGGAGTTCTGTCGTCACCTCGGGTGAGTGGGTGTAGATGGTGCGAGGAGATTTCAATCCTAACTACTTCCTAAATGACATTAACACACTTTACACTACCCGGGGTCTTTCCCTGCAAAACCATTGGCCGTCTTACACTATGTGGTTCTACAAACCAATCTCCCATTGACCATCTGTGGCGCTCACCAATTTGGGGTCTCACTCCCCCGGTTCAACTCCCTGTGCCTTTGCACAATTTCGGGGCTGAGTCGTGTGGCTCCCCTAACAGGTCTACTTACCTGTGCGCCTCCACCACTGAAGTTGCCACCCGAGCTTACCTGCTCCTCACTAACCTACCTGGGGAAGGCCTTCCCTGGCGCTTACCCCCTCGGTGCCCTCTCTGGCACTGGGCTACCCGGGTCCTTCCTTTGGATCCTCGGGACCCATTGAACTCTAACTGGCTCCCAGAGCCTACCTGCGGCCTCACCTGGCCGACGGACAAAGAGTGGCGGAGCACTCAACCAACCATACCTCTAACAGGCCACACACCCAGCCATTTCCACGTCACTAATGCACCCATCCAAACACCATTCTTCCACACGCACCACAGATGCCAATATCCAACCACAATTTACCTATACCCTCTACCTAACTCTTAAACTACCCTCCCCGGGTATTCGTGATGGGGGTCCATCTTCCCCATTCACTCCCTTCGCACCAACCACTCCACTCCACGTTTTCCACCATACTCACCCCACACCATCCATTCCATACTCCATGTATCCCAGACCATTCATTTCATCCAACCATTCTCCATACACCTGTTCACTCACTTGCACACCTGTGCTCTCACACACCTGGTGCCACCGGCACCCTCCTTCCTCCCAGGCTTCTTCATTCCATACAATGCGCAATCACAATTATTCACTCATACACTACTCCACACACTTTCTTGACACACACGGCACCATTCACGAGCATTGCCTCATTTGCTCAACACCAAGATTCTCACACACATGGCATCATCTAACTACCTGGTGCCCTTCTAAAACTTGCGCTTCCCAGTCGCCCCTTATATTATTGCGCTCCCTCGTCATTATAATCCAACTAATCCATTCTACGTCCCCTCTACAGGTATAATGTCGCTACTTAACCATACAGTTACCTATGGTCATCTCTAGGTCCCTAATCCATTATCCAAACCCTCCCTCGGCAAGCTTACACTGCCAAAACCCCATAACTAGTGCTCATGTGCCAGAATGGATGTGAGGGATGGCAGAGTTGCCATCCCACCACATCGGGCATCTCCCACTATCACCCCACAGTCCTCCGACACTACGAGCCCCCTTCGCAAGAGGTACTGGGTCCCGCCTCGGCATCTAGAGCCGAGGCGATCCACGAGGGTGCCTGCTCGCCGGCGTAACGTCTTATCCGGTCGGCATGGACGATCCGAGGGAGGGCTCGTGGCCCCATTTTGATCTTTTCGACCACGTGACAGACTTGCGACAGGACGACTGCCGGGCCTTGCCAGGTGGAGATGAGTTTCGGGCACCTACCCTTCCGCCTCCAGGGATTAAAGAACCAAATCTTCATCCCCGGAGCGTACTGGCTCCCCTGGCTCCGGTGGTCATACCTGCGCTTCATCTTGGCCCCCGCCAGATGGAGCTGGCGGCGGGCGAAGGCATGGACCCGCTCCATGCCTTCCTCCAGGTGATGTGCGTAACACTCCCTCGGCGGGATATCTGTGGTCTCTGGCACGGGACCGCATAGCAAGTCTGCGGGAGCCCGCAATTCCCGCCCATACATAAGCAACGCTGGACTGCATGCGGTGGCCCCGTGCTGGCTAGTTCAGTAGGCCATTAACAAATACGGGAGATGTTCGTCCCAGTCATCCTGACGGGTGGTGGTGAACAATGCCAGTTGTTGTATCAATGTCCTATTGAATCTTTCCACCATCCCGTCAGATTGTGGCCGCAAGGGCGTTGTCCTGGTTTTCCTAATTGACAGGAGTCTGCACACATCTTTTAGTAATTGGCTTTCAAAATTTCGTCCCTGATCAGTGTGCAGCTCCTGTGGAATCCCATGCCGACATACAAATCCTTCCACGAAGGCCTGCGCTTCCACCCCGGCTTCTTGGTTGGGGAGGGTGTAGGCCTCCAGCCACTTGGTTAAATAATCCATTACAACGAGGATGTATTTGTTACCTTGGCAGGTGCGGGGCAGCGGTCTGAGAATATCTATAGCCACCCGCTCAAGGGGGGCCCCCACCTGGTGTAATTTAAGGGGGGCCCTCGTCCTCTGTGCTGGTCCCTTTTTGGCAGAACAGGCATCGCATCTCCGACACCAGTCCTGTATGTCGCGCCCCATATTCACCCAATAGAACCTCCAGCGGACCCGAGGTGTTGTCTTTGTCCTGCCCATATGGCCGCCGGAGCGGGTACCATGCACCTGTTGTAATATGACGTTCTTAAATTTGTCAGGGACTGTCACCAGCCAGGAAGTTCTCTCAGAGGGAACCCCCACCCACTTGCGATACAAGATGTTACTTTTCAATTCCAGGGTCTGCCACTGAGCCCAATACGCCTTCGTTTGTGCCCCGAGGGGGGTGACCTCTTCCCCCTTAGGTCTTTGCCCCAATTTGACCCATTTTTACACCGGTCCCAGGACGGGATCCTCCCGCTGGGCCGTGCTCCACGCCAAAGTTCCGAATTCTTTATCTGCGGTTAGTGGCAAAATTGGCCCTCTCACCCGGGTTGCCCGGACGACGAGGATCGGGGCAGAATCGCCCAATTGCTCCCTCTCCTCGTGTCTCGCACAAAATTTACAGTCTTCCCCCAGACAAGGATGCCGAGAGAGTGCGTCCGCATTCCCATGGGCCTTCCCGGCCCTATGGGTCACATTAAAATCGTACTGCTGCAACTTTTCCAACCACCTTGCAATTTGGCCCTCCGGTTCCCTGAAACGAAGGAGCCATTGCAAGGAGGAATGGTCAGTTCGAACCAAAAATTTCCGCCCATACAGATACGGGTGGAAATGGTTCATGGCAGCCAGCAAAGCCAATAATTCCTTGCGGGTTACGCAATAATTTCGTTCGGGCCTACTTAAGGCCCGACTATAATAAGCAATCACTCTCTCCACGCCCTCCTGTGTCTGAGACAAAACTGCGCCCAATCCTTCCTGGCTTGCATCCGTGTCCAGGGTAAATGTCCCGTCACTAGTGGGGTACGCTAGAATGGGTGCGGATGTCAAACACCCCTTCAATTTTAGGAAGGCCTCTTGGCACTCCCTTGTCCAATTAAATCGCGTCCCCTTCTCCATAAGCCGGTGGAGGGGACGGGCCAACTCCGCAAATTTCGCCACAAAGCGCCGGTAGTAGGAGCAGAGTCCCAAAAATCCCTGCACCTCCTTGATGGTACGTGATGCGGGCCATTCCTCTACCGCTGTAATTTTGCCTGGGGCTGGTTTTACCCCCTTGCGACCGATAACTTGACCTAGATAGGCCACCTCTCTTGCAAACAAGGTACACTTACTCAGACTCAGCTTCAACCCTGCTTGTCTGAGGCACCCAAACACCTGGTCCAAATTAGCTATAGCCTGGGGGAATGTCTTGGCATGTACTAGGACGTCATCCAGGTATACCAGGCATGATTGTTATGGCATGCCGCCTAGTACAGGTTCCATTAATCGCTCAAAGGTGGCGGGGGCGTTACACAAACCAAAGGGCATCAAAGTGAACTGATACAGCCCCTTATCTGTGGAAAATTCCATTTTCTCCTTCCCTGTCCTATCCATCTCCACCTGCCAATACCCACTCTTGAGGTCCAAAGTTGAGAACCAATTTGAGCCCGCAACGGCATCGAGGGTGTCATCAATTCTTGGCAGGGGATATGAGACCTTGAGTGTCACATTGTTTAGCTGGCGATAGTCCACGGAGAAACGCGTGGTCCCATCTTTCTTTTTAACCAGCACAACAGGTGACATCCAGGGACTTCCCGAGGGCTCGATGGCGCCTGCATCGAGCATCTTTTCTACCTGCTCGTCAGCTTCCGCCCTCTTGCTCCAAGGGAGCCGTCGGGCGGGCTGACGAATAGGCCGGGCCTCACCGGTGTGGATCTGATGTTTCACCAGGCCTGTACGTCCAATATCTTCGGGGGACAAGGAGAAGAGATCCAAATGGGATTCAATTAATTTGTGTAAGGCCTCCCTCTGGGTACCTCCCAACTCTACACTACTTCGATTTACCATCTCGCAAATGGGATCGGGCCAATTCCTACTACTTATTGAAGGCTCCCCCTGGGGCTGGTTCGGCTGGACGTTCTCGCCCCTCACTAACGCAACTTCTCTAACTGGGGTGCAGCCAGCTACCTTCGTGCCCCTCACTATAGTGCGTGGTTCTGTGCTAATATTAATTACTCGGACGGCCACCACCGGCCCGTCCGTTTTTACAAGGGTGCGGCCCACGATTAAGCCAGGTATGGATTACGCTGCCACCGGTTCGACCAGGCCGCAGGACTCCTGCCATGTTGGGCGAGCTGACCATCGGGCCGGCACTATGGCCTCGGTCCCCGGAGGGATGGTCACGGCCTCAGGAGCCTCCAGCTCCACCCTTTCGGCCGTGCTCACCCCCTCCAATGGTAGCTCTTCCACTCCCACTTGCAGGATCCCCCGGCGCAAGTCGATTTTACAACCGCTGGCAGTCAACAAATCCAACCCTATTAAGCATGCGTCGCACACCTCCGCCACCCAAACCTCTATCTCTTTCTTTACCGATCCCAACTTGAGGGTCACAAAACCACGCCCTGGAGCAGGTTTTGGAGTACATGGTGTCCCCATTGTGTTTAATTTAATGACAGTACAGGGTGTCCCCCTTTGTTTCAAATGAAGACAATACAGGGTGTCCCCCTCTGTTTCGATATAAAGACAATACAGGGTGTCCCCCTCTGTTTCAATACAAAGACAATACATGGTGTCTCCCTCAGTTTAATATAATGACAGTTCAGGGTGTCCCCATTGTGTTTATTATAATGACAGTACAGTCATGTCCCCATTGTGTTTAATATAATGACAATACAGGGTGTCCCCATTGTGTTCAATATAATGACAATACAGGGTTTCCCCATTGTGTTTATTATAATGACAATGCAGGGTGTCCCCATTGTGTTTACTAGGGCATTGCCCGTACGTGGGTGCCCGTTCCTTGCCAAAAAAAAAAAAAAACGCTACCCGTACGCTCTACCCCGCCCGTACGCCCGTAAACAAAAAATAACAACGCTCTTCGCTTCCGCCCTTCGCTCTGACTGAATTGGGAGAAATAATGCGCATAAGAAATCGAATTACGTACCGTAATGGCGGTCAGCTCGTAACGCGCACACTGTCCGGAAGTTCGCATATCGCATATCTATCTATCTATCTATTAATGCCCATTTATTCAATTATCGCCAACGTATTTTGGCTTTTTGCAATTTAATCGCAAGGAAAAGTAGAAAGAGAAGAGGGAAAAAAAGAAAAGCCTTGCCTTGCTGCAAACAGCTGCTGCAAACAACAACAACATGGAAGGCTGCACTGTCCGGAAGTTGGCATATCGCAGTTACGATTATTTTAGTGTTAATGGCCAATTATTCAATTAGCGCCAACGTATTTTGGCTGTTTGCAATTTAATCGCAAGGAAAAGTAGAAAGAGAAGAGGGAAAAAAAGAAAAGCCTTGCATTAACGCATTAACGCTTGCATTGCATTAACGGTTCGGCACACGTGATAGCTCGCTGCTCTCTGATTGGTTGAAGCGTTTTTTGGACATAGCTCGGTAGGTACTTGTCCGATTAATTACAAACCTTGAAAAGGCACATCCTCGGGTCCCCAGCAATATACCTGGCAAGTTTCAAGTATATCGGACCCGTGGTTGTCGAGAAACAGCGGTCACAGACAAACACACAGACACACAGACAGACACACAGAGATTACTGGCATTATAGATAGATTATAATGACAGTACAGGGTGTCCCCCTTGTGTTTTATATAATGACAGTACAGGGTGTCCCCATTGTGTTTAATATAAAGACAATACAGAGTGTCCCCATTGTGTTTAATATAAAGACAATACAGGGTGTCCCCCTGGTGTTTAATATAAGGACAATACAGGGTGTCCTCATTGTGTTTAATATAATGACAGTACAGGCTGTCCCCATTGTGTTTAATATAAAGACAATGCAGGCTGTCCCCATTGTGTTCAATAAAAAGACAATACAGGCTGTCCCCATAGTGTTTAATATAATGACAGTGCCGGGTGTCCCCATTGTGTTGTACACCGCTCCTTTCCTATGCCATCTTCCAGGCGCTGCATAACGTCATTGCCAGGCACTGAAGGGGGCTTGGCAATGACGCACGCTGAAAGGGAGTACTCAGTTTTCACTCTGGTTGTTTTCTTTCTTTCTTGTTTGTTTGTTGCACACCGCTCCTTTCTTATGCCATCTCCAGGCATTTTAAAACGTCATTGCCGGGCACCGAAGGGGGCTCGGCAGTGACGCACGCTGAAAGGGAGTATTCAGTTTTCACTCTGGGTGTTGTACACCGCTCCTTTCCTATGCCATCTCCAGGCATTGCAAAACGTCATTCCTGGGCACCGAAGGGGGCTCGGCAGTGACGCACGCTGAAAGGGAGTACTCAGTTTTCACTCTGGTTGTTTGTTTTCTTGTTGCACACCGCACCTTTCCTATGCCATCACCGGGCATTGCAAATCGTCATTGCTGGGCACCGAAGGGGGCTCGGCAGTGACGCACGCTGAAAGGGAGTACTCAGTTTTCACTCTGGTAATCAAATTTCCTTTCTCTTCTGACCATTAACTCAGGCACCTTTTGAGTAAGGAAGCTGATATTTGGACATGCCAATGACCAGGTGATTTGGCTGCAAAGGCTATATTTGATTTATTAATTAATCAATTAATCAATTAATCGATTAATTATTTAATTATTCGATTAATGACTAAAAAATTTTTTTTTAAAGTTACAGATTCTGATGAAATGGTGGTGCTTTATGTGTTCTATGACCGAATTGATTAATAATTTAATTTTTTAATGATTATTATTTCTTTATTTTAATGATTAATCATTTATTTATTTTCTTTCTCATTTGGCCAATATCTCAGGCACCTTTTGAGCTCGGAAGCTAATATTTGGACATGAGTGACCAAGTGATGTGGCTATCGAGGATGTTTTTGATTTATTGATCAATCAGTTAATCAATTAATCGATTAATTATTTAATTATTCGATTAATTACTAAAAAAAAAAAAATTCTCAGTTACAGATTCTGATGAAATGGTGGTGGTTTATGTGTTCTGTGACCGAATTGATTAATAATTTAATTTTAAATGATTATTCTTTATTTATTTTCATTATTAATCATTTATTTATTTTCTTTCTCATTTGGCCAATATCTCAGGCACCTTTTGAGCTGGGAAGCTAATATTTGGACATGACAGTGACCAAGTGATGTGGCTATCAAGGATATTTTTGATTTATTGATTAATCATTTAATCGATTAATTATTTATTGATTAATCGATTAATTATTTATTGATGAATCAATTAATTATTTAATTTTTTATTAATGACTTCTTTAATTAAATTTCTAAAAGATACATCTTCGGATGAAGCACTAGTGGTTTAGTTATGCTATTAGCCAATTTATTAAGAAAATATTTTGTGATAATCTTTTATCGATTTTAATTATACAATTAATCAATCAATTATTGTGCACCTCTCTCTCCAAATACAGTCTCTATGAGCTGCACTGTGGTTTTGCCAGGCGCCGGAGGCGCGCCGGCAATGCCGCGCTGTAGGATATTTAATTATCTGGCACGGGGGCGGTGTACTTTGAATGTATGACTGTGTACTTGTTTGTTTTCTTATTTTCTTTCTTGCTTGTTTGTCCGGGCGATATCTCAGCCATCCTTTGAGCTAGGAAGCTGAAATTTCGGCACAATAGTGAGCAAGTCCTTTTTCAAAAAGTTTTTTTTTGTTTTTTGATTAATCAATTAATTGAGGAGTTATTTAATTATTAGCGATTAATTAAGTACTTATTTATTTAATAAAATTTCCTTTCCCTTCTGACCATTAACTCAGGCACCTTTTGAGTTAGGAAGCTGATATTTGGACATGCCAATGACCAGGTGATTTGGCTGCAAAGGCTATTTTTGATTTATTAATTAAACAATTAATCAATTAATCGATTAATTATTTAATTATTCCATTAATGACTAAATTTTTTTTTTTTTTTAAATTACAGATTCTGTTGAAATGGTGGTGGTTTATGTGGTCTATGACCGAATTGATTAATAATTTAATTTTTTAATGATTATTATTTATTTCTTTTCATTATTAATCATTTATTTATTTTATTTCGCATTTGGCCAATATCTCAAGCACCTTTTGAACTGGGAAGCTAATATTTGGACATGACAGTGACCAAGTGATGTGGCTATCAAGGATATTTTTGATTTATTGATTAATCATTTAATCGATTAATTATTTATTGATTAATCGATTAATTATTTATTGATTAATCAATTAATTATTTATTTTTTTATTAATGACTTATTTAATTAAATTTCTAAAAGATACATCTTGGGATGAAGCACTAGTGGTTTCGTTATGCTATTAGCCAATTGATTAAGAAAATATTTTGTGATAATCTTTTATTGATTTTAATTATACAATTAATCAATCAATTATTGTGCACCTCTCTCTCCAAATACAGTCTCTATGAGCTGCACTGCGGTATTGCCAGGCACCGGAGGCGCGCCGGCAATGCCGCGCTGTAGGATATTTAATTATTTGGCATGGGGGCGATGTACTTTGAATGTATCTGTACTTGTTTGTTTTCTTTCTTTTTTGTACACCGCACCTTTCCTATGCCATGTCCAGGCACTGCAAAACGTCATTGCCGGGCACCGAAGAGGGCTTGGCAGTGACGCACGCTGAAAGGGAGTACTCAGTTTTCACTCTGGTTGTTTGTTTGTTTGTTTTCTTGTTTTCTTTGTTTTCTTGGTTGTCCGTGCGATATCTCAGCCATCCTTTGAGCTAGGAAGCTGAAATTTCAGCACAATAGTGAGCAAGTCCTTTTTCAAAAACGCTACTTTGTTTTTTGATTAATTAATTAATTGAGGAATTATTTAATTATTAGCGATTAATTAAGTACTTATTTAATTAATCAAATTTCCTTTCTCTTCTGACCATTAACTCATACTTAGGCAGTTAAGACCGAAAAATAGGGCGTATCGTTAATATTTTCAGGAAAGCACCAAATTTGGCACAGATGTAGTATGGACCTATACAATTGTTTTCCTGAGGGGCGCCCAAAAATTCAGAACCCCTGGTGGCCGCCATATTGAATTTCAACATGACCGCCCTCTGTGACCTATTTCCCTCAATAACTTCTATACTATGAGCGATAACACCACTGTTCCAGTGTCTTACCCCATGTTTTCATGGTCTCTGAATCCAATGGTATCAGTTGCATAAAGATTGGCATCCATCATCTTTAATTTCAAGATGGCCGCCATGGTGTTTCCATTTTCCTTGAATCTCTCATAGTATTTTAGGTAAAATTTCAATTTCAAGTGATACACATTGTTTTATTGGTCTCTGATAACAATGGAATGTTATTAATTAATCAAAGTTACATGTGGTAAGACACTGGAACTCCCCCCAGGAAAACAATTGTATAGGTCCATACTACATCTAGCACCAAATGTAATGTTTTGATACTATAGTATGCCATGTAAGACGTGTCTGCCACAGCGTTTGATTGCCATGATTTAATTAGTTTATCTAATCACAATCTAATCAATAATAATAATACTTTATCTGTGTAATACATGTCCATTATGTCACTTTTATTTTATGTATGAATTATATATATTTTTTCAAGTCCTATTTCTTTCTTTCAGATTGAGAAAATGTCCAAGAAGTTCACCCTGGTTCAACCTCGCCCTAGTGGGAGCCATGATGATCCACCAGACATCCCATCAACTGACTGGAGTCTATGTGTCCTTTGTCAAGAGACGACATCAGAATCGCTTCAACAGCCAAAGAGGGGCACACGCTTGGAGGCTGATGTGAGCTACAAGTTGTTGGATGGTCAGCTGAAGTTAGCACAGGAAAAGGGCTACGATCCATTCAAGATCGACCTCGATCGCATTGATGACGGCAATGGCATTGAAATGACATTGATATCGAACACTGCATCATGGCATAAGTCATGCAGAAGTAAACTTTCTGTCTGCAAAATTGATAGGTATGCCTCTGCCAAGAAGCGGACATTAGATGGATCAGAAGCACAGCAGGGAGGTAGTCCAGTGAAAACACGTCGTCTCATCAATCTGTCACACATTAGTGAGCAATCAGAACCAACTTGTTTCTTTTGTGATGGCCTGGGTGGAGATGCTGGACTCCATAGGGCTTCTACATTTGGTTTAGACGAAAATGTCCGACGCTATGCTGTAATGCTGAAAGACACTCACTTGCTAAGAAAACTTGCTGCAGGAGATATGGTGGCTATTGAGGCTAGGTATCATAGGCGGTGTCTAAGTGCACTTTACAACCGTGCCTCTAAAGTGTTCTTAGGTCATCAATCTAACAAAGCAGACAGGGAAGAGGATCAAAGGTGTCGTAGCATTGCCTTTGCTGAATTATTGTCTTACATTGAAGAGGCACGGAAGTGTGAGCAGGGTCTTGCCACTGTCTTTAGGTTAGCAGATTTAGTGAACATCTACAAATACCGACTGATAGACCTTGGTGTTGGAGAGGATGTGAATGTGAATCCCACACGTTTGAAAGACAGCTTACTGTCATACTGTCCATCCCTGTCAGCCAGTAAAAAGGGTAATGATGTGATGCTAGCTTTTGACACTGATGTTGGGGATGCTCTGAAGAGAGCTTGCGAAAGCGACTTCGATGCTGCAGCTATTAACTTGGCCAGGGCAGCACAGATAGTGAGAAGACAGATCTTTCAAGGGAATTATTGTTTTGATGCGACTTTCGCAGATGCCAGCATTCCAAGTCCTCTCTTAGCTCTGGTGACCATGATTTTAGAAGGTCCTAGCATTGTGCATCAGACAGGGAAAGAGGAGTCAGTTGCAAAAGCAGGTAGGACTATTGCACAGTTGCTTGCATTTAATAGTGTGAAATCAGCAGCAAAGGAAAGGGAAACCGTTCGCCACAACAGAGACCGAGAAAATCCGGTACCAATCTACATAGCATTAAAAGTGCATTCTGAAACGCGCAGTCGGCAGCTCATAGATCGCTTCTATAGTCTAGGACTGTGTGTGTCGTACGACCGCATCCTGGGATTGTCAGCGAGTACTGCAAATGCTGCTATTCAACAGTTTGAAGCCGATGGTGTTGTTTGTCCTCCCAAGCTATGCTCTGGCGTTTTCACGACAGCACAAGCAGATAATATCGACCACAATCCCAGCTCGGTGACTGCAAAGGATTCCTTCCATGGAACTGCGATATCGCTCTGCCAGCACCCAACGGAGGATGATCCTGGAGAAGACCGTAGAAGATTGATAATATCGAAAGAGGGACCCAAACAAATTCAACCACTCCCTGCAACCTACACCAGTGTGTTGCCTGCTGATGGCTTTCCAAAATACCTCTTCGCGCCGAAACTGCAAGGGCCTGTAAAGGCAATGTCTGATGCATGGGTGCAAGACAGAAAGTTGGAGACAAACTGGTTGGAGGAACTGAAAAGATGGTATGATTCAGGGAAATTAGATCGTGATGAGTTCATATCTTGGGCTGCATATCATGCTGGCCACCTACATCAGATGGTGAAGCCGAAGGCGACCACAGCCTTGATGCCAATGTTTAGAGAAAATCAACATCTGTTGCCATGATCACTCATGTCATAAAAGTTTTAAAGGCTGCCACACAACTCTTGAATCCAGAGCAAGTACCAGTCATCACGATGGATCAACCCCTCTATTCACTTGGCAAGCGGATACAGTGGAGTCATCCTGAACTTTATGGTGAAGACAAATTGGTTATGATGTTGGGGCCACTGCACACGAAGATGGCTGCCCTCAAGACAATTGGTGATTTCATGGACGGCAGTGGATGGACGAATGCCATAACCAAGGCTAACATCGCTACAGCGGGTACAGCTGATTCTCTAATCCATGCATCCAACTTGTGCAAAGCCAGGCACGCACACCAAGTCACAGCAGCCGCACTACACATTTTGCAGAAGAAAGCATATGGAACGTATCTGGAGGTCACAGATCAACCAAGAAGCTTTGACGACTGGTGCTCAGGACAAAGAGATAGCCATCCACAGTTTTTGTACTCGTCTACTGTCTTAGACTTCCAGCTGTCCATCTTCCAGTTTGTCAGATCCATTCGTTGCTCAAACTTCAAGCTCTATGTGGAGTCCACAGCACAACTAGTATCCTGGTTTTTTTCCATGGATCACACTAACTATGCCAGATGGTTGCCTGTTCATGTGCGAGATATGGTGGCGCTCCGAGAAACTAGTCCACATGTCTACCAGAACTTCTGCCAGGGCTCATTCACTGCCAACAAGACTGGACGGAAATTCTCATCAATAGGCCTCGATCAGGCTCACGAACAATTGAATGTACTCGTGAAAGGAGACGGTGGAGCGGTTGGCCTGACTGAAAACCCTGCTGCACTGAGGAGGTGGATGACAGCGGGCCCTGAGGTAGCTCGAATGATCGAAGAGTTTGAAGAGTTGTACTTGAAGCCGAAGGAGCAAAGGGACCGACACCATGAACAAACTGGTAGTATACAACAAGCATTTGCCAAAGATGTGCGCTCCCTTGTTTCAACCATTGAGGAAATGGGCAATGCAATGATGACGATGACCGTTCGAAGATGACAGCAATGATCTTCTATCACTTGAATCGAAGGAAATAATGCCATCCAGCATTAGAGAGACTGTCATGCACGTTAAAAAGATTGGTAAAACACAGTACCAAACATTCATAGAAGAGCATCTGGAGAAGCAGGAGAAAGCTATAGATGATGTAATCTCTCGGAATAAGCCTCCACTTTTCAATAGTCCAAAGCAAGTTGGTAAATCAAAGGTGAAGGGAATGATAGCAGAACTCAAGAATGACTGCCATCTGTTTTCACGATTGTACATTGCGAGTCAGCGGCGAGAAGGAGACCTGGACAACTTCTTCTGCCATGAGAACCAGGTGTTCCCTCCAGCGATCACCAACAATGGCAAAATGTGGCAGGGCGCTAAATCGGACCTCTTACAATCGTTGGAGAAAGTTTCCCCTGCTGTGAATGTGGGTCCACAGGTGGAGGCAAAGGTCTTTGATGGGACGGCAGTTGTCCACCTTCTGCTCAGCAAAAAACTTCTATGAATATGGCCAGAACATTTTCATCCCATACTTTGAAGGTCAACTGCGAGACACCAGCCGTATAGACATTGTATGGGACACCTATCATCCAGACAGCCTAAAATCTGCCACACGTCAAGAGAGGGGGTCCGGATCGCGCCATCGCATTCTACCTGCAACAAAGATACCAGGGAACTGGAAAAGTTTCTTGTGGAATGATGAAAACAAGGAGGTGTTGTTCAGATTCTTATCGCATATATCGCCCGCGACCGTAGTAGCGCCACCGGTGGATGGTTTGAAAGGAAAGGAGATCTATGCAACTATTGGTGACAGCGTGCTAACATCGCAACCAGATGCCGACATCAAGAACCTGAGCCCATGTACACAAGAAGAAGCAGATACAAGAGTCATTTTACATGTCCTGGATGCCGTGAAAAAGGGAAGAAAACGGGTATTGATTTGAACTGTAGATTCTGATATTGTGGTCTTGGCAATAGCACACTACTTTACCTACCAGTCACACGGTGTGGAGGAACTCTGGATTGCCATTGGCACTGGTAAAAGCTACCGCTACCTTGCCATCCATAAAATTGCCACCGGCCTTGGCCGCAGGAAGTCCGAGTCTTTGCCATTATTTCATGCCTTCACTGGCTGCGACACAGTGTCATTTTTTGCCCAAATTGGGAAAAAGACAGCCTGGAAGGCTTGGGAGGCATACCCCAGCATCACGCAGACCTTTCATGCTCTCGCTTATAGGCCATCTGTGGACGCTATTACTATGGAACTACAGAGCATAGAAAGATATGTTGCCATCCTCGATGACCGGACTACCGAGATAAAGACAGTGAATGACATGCGCCGACACTTGTTCACGAAGAAGGCAAGAACAATTGATCACATTCCCCCAACAGCAGACGCCTTCGAACAACACCTAAAACGTGCATGTTTTCAGGCTGGACACGTATGGAGTCAGGCACTTGTGCCCTACCCAGAACTTCCATCACCAGCTGATTGGGGCTGGATGAAAACAGGGACTTCTTGGACACCAATTTGGACCACAATACCACTGATACAGGAGGCATGTTCAGAGCTTACAAGCTGCCATTGCAAATCGGACTGTAAAGGCAACTGTAAATGCTCCATGGCAAATCTGCCCTGCACATCACTGTGTGACTGCTATGGACAGTGCTTGTAGTACTACGCGTCTGTGCGAGAGCCTCCACCTTTCAAGTGCCCACAATATTTTCAGTTAAAACTGCAACTGTGTGTAACTTTGATTAATTAATAACATTCCATTGTTATCAGAGACCAATAAAACAATGTGTATCACTTGGAATTGAAATTTTACCTAAAATACTATGAGAGATTCAAGGAAAATGGAAACACCATGGCGGCAATCTTGAAATTAAAGATGATGGATGCCAATCTTTATGCAATTGATCCCATTGGATTCAGAGACCATGAAAACATGGGGTAAGACACTGGAACTGTGGTGTTATCGCTCATAGTATAGAAGTTATTGAGGGTCAAAGGTCACAGAGGGCGGTCATGTTGAAATTCAATATAGCGGCCAGCAGGGGGTTCTGAATTTTTGGGCGCCCCTCAGGAAAACAATTGTATAGGTTCATGCTACATCTGTGCACAATTTGGTGATTTCCTGAAAAAATGAACGATGCTTCCTCTTAACTGGCTAGCTATCAGGCACCTTTTGAGTTAGGAAGCTGATATTTGGACATGCCAATGACCAGGTGATTTGGCTGCAAAGGCTATTTTTGATTTATTAATTAATCAATTAATCAATTAATCGATTAATTATTTAATTATTTGATTAATGACTAAATTGTTTTTTTTTTAAATTACAGATTCTGATGAAATGGTGTTGGTTTATGTGTTCTATGACCAAATTGATTAATAATTTAATTTTTTAATGATTATTATTTATTTATTTTCATTATTAATCATTTATTTATTTTCTTTCTCATTTGGCCAATATCTCAGGCACCTTTTGAGCTCAGAAGCTAATATTTGGACATGAGTGACCAGGTGATGTGGCTATCAAGGATATTTTTGATTTATTGATTAATCAAGTAATCAATTAATCGATTAATTATTTAATTATTCGATTAATTAGTAAAAAAAATATATAAAAACAGTTACAGATTCTGATGAAATGGTGGTGGTTTATGTGTTCTGTGACCGAATTTATTAATAATTTAATTTTTGAATGATTATTATTTATTTATTTTCATTATTAATCATTTATTTATTTTCTTTCTCATTTGGCCAATATCTCAGGCACCTTTTGAGCTGGGAAGCTAATATTTGGACATGACAGTGACCAAGTGATGTCACGATCAAGGATATTTTTGATTTATTGATTAATCATTTAATCGCTTAATTATTTATTGATTAATCGATTAATTATTTATTGATGAATCAATTAATTGTTTAATTTTTTATTAATGACTTGTTTAATTAAATTTCTAAAAGATACATCTTCGGATGAAGCACTAGTGGTTTAGTTATGTTATTAACCAATTTATTAAGAAAATATTTTGTGATAATCTTTTATTGATTTTAATTATACAATTAATCAATCAATTATTGTGCACCTCTCTCTCCAAATACAGTCTCTATGACCTGCACTGCGGTATTGCCGGGCGCCGGAAGCGCGCCGGCAATGCCGCGCTGTAGGATATTTAATTATTTGGCATGGGGGCGGTGTACTTTGAATGTATGTGTCCTTGTTTGTTTTCTTGTTTTCTTTCTTGCTTGTTTGTCCGGGAGATATCTCAGCCATCCTTTGAGCTAGGAAGCTGAAATTTCGGCACAAGAGTGAGCAAGTCCTTTTTCAAAAAGTTTTTTTTGTTTTTTGATTAATCAATTAATTGAGGAGTTATTTAATTATTAGCGATTAATTAAGTATTTATTTAATTAATCAAATTTCCTTTCTCTTCTGACCATTAACTCAGGCACCTTTTGAGTTACGAAGCTGATATTTGGACATGCCAATGACCAGGTGATTTGGCTGCAAAGGCTATTTTTGATTTATTAATTAATCAATTAATCAATTAATCGATTAATTATTGAATTATTCGGTTAATGACTAAAAAAAATTATTCTGATGAAATGGTGGTGGTTTATGTGTTCTATGATCGAATTGATTAATAATTTATTTTTCTAATGATTATGTGCCGGCAATGCCATGCTGTAGGATATTTAATTATTTGGCATGGGGGCGGTGTACTTTGAATGTATGTGTACTTGTTTGTTTGTGTACTTGTTTGCATGGTGGTGATAGAACTGATCTTTACAAAAACAAGATTAAAAAAACAGATGATTATATGACTGGGTGATTGGACATTCCAAGGCTCACAGTCGGCGAACCTCAGATTTACCTTCAAAATCCACGTTACACACACACACACACACACACACACACACACACACACACACACACACACACACACACACACACACACACACACACACACACACACACACACACACACACACACACGTCTGGATGTGCCAAAAATGGCTGAAGTCAAGCAAAGAAAAACCTTGCGCTGCGCGCAAAGGCTGAAACAAAGCAAAGAAACCTTGCTCGACGCACAAAGCGCGCGACTCAAAATGGCCGACGGCCTGTACTTGAGACGTAACGGCAGTCCACCGATTCTCTTCGGAATCGACCGCAAAACCTGACACGCAGGTTGATCTGTCACAGCGATAACAACTCTGTCGCAGGAATCCCTTTCCTGGGAAACCCAAAGTTCAATTGTGACCCTTGTTCGCCAATCGTTCGCTCCAGACCGCAAAGCAACTCTGCTTCTTGTCCGACTCCACTTGCTCCGCCTTCTTTTCTCCTCTTCGTCGTCGTCTGGTTCCCGATCCGGTTTCGTGTTTCTTTTTAACACTAACATTTTCACCCTTTGAAAACAGTTCATACGCAATAAACCTTTTGAAAACAATAATAGTACATGGAACCAAAAATGTTTTAAGTGGATGAAAACCACAACAACGGAAGTGACGAATCCGTAACACTTCCCCCTCCCCCCCCCCCCCCCCTGAAGAAAGAAAGTTTGAACATCGTGAAAACTTTCTTTGAAGGCAAAAACTCTTTTCACAAACAAAAGTGAAACTTACACCCAAATCATCAATTCCCGTGAGCAGCAATAATTAATATTTCCCAAAAATAAAGCAACAAAACTTCCAAACAACCAACAGAAATTTCCAAAAGTTAGTTCACTCTGGACAAAGCATCAGCAAAGACATTGTCCCTGCCCTTTACATGTTCAATTTCCACGTTGAACTCATGCAAAGCCTAACTCCATCTCATCACCCTCTGATTTTGATTTTTGATTTTTTGAATGAAGGTTAATAGTAGGGTCAACATACGAAAAAAAACTCACCTAACCCCCAAAAAATTGATATAAAAGGTTTTTCAATGGATTCTGGTACCATTGGGCATGCTAAATAACATACTAAAAATCTAGTAACATCTGACTTCCGGAAAGGGGTCATTTTCAAGATGGCGTCCAAGATGGCCGCCGGGAGCTTAAAATGGCCATATCTCAATTATTATTCAACCTAGAAAGGTGGTTTTGATGTTTAACCCTAGGTTTTAGGGCCCAAGGAATCCAAATGAATCAATAAAATTACCATCAGTTAATTATTTACTGACAAGTCCAAGATGGCATCCCAAGGTGACATCCTGATCCACTAAAATGGCTCTGTCGAATAGTAGTCAACCTAGAGAGATATTTTCAGTGTGTATACCGAGGTTTAAGGCACCCAGGAAATCATCAAAATTACTTAAATAAGCACAAAGTAATCAGGTAATCCAGTAAGCCAGGTTTACCAGCCCATTAGGCATTTGTTGTCTTATACAGTTAGTCGCTATTCATCGTCATCCTCCGACTCCTCTGGAAGAAAGATTTATTGTGTTCAGGGTAGTAGAAACAGTCCTACTACCTTGAACACATGGAGTGCCCCCCCCCCCCCAGGCTATAGCTGGGAAAAGTTGTGTACATTTCTTTCAGAAATGTCTAAAAAATATGGATTTTGTTTTTGCATACATGTACCAAATAATATACTTATTCCTTTTGAGATGAAAATTCATTGTTTGTCAGATTTTTCAGTCCTCCCCCCCCCCCCCCCCCACCTCCCCAATATAAAATAGTCTGTCCCTTGCCATAACCTCTCAAGCTTTGTACAAACCTTTGTCTCTAATGATCACTGAATACTGTGGACTGGAGTCACAGGTGGCAGTGGTGTAGACACATTACACTCTTATCTCCAATCTGAAACACACACTTGGTTCATTAGCTGGTGAGTCGGAGGATGACGATGAATAGCGACTAACTGTATAAGACAACAAATGCCTAATGGGCTGGTAAACCTGGCTTACTGGATTACCTGATTACTTTGTGCTTATTTAAGTAATTTTGATGATTTCCTGGGTGCCTTAAACCTAGGTATACACACTGAAAATATCTCTCTAGGTTGACTACTATTCAACAGAGCCATTTTAGTGGATCAGGATGTCACCTTGGGATGCCATCTTGGACTTGTCAATAAATAATTAACTGATGGTAATTTTATTGATTCAATTGGATTCCTTGGGCCCTAAAACCTAGGGTTAGACACCAAAACCACCTTTCTAGGTTGAATAATAATTGAGATATGGCCATTTTAAGCTCCCGGCGGCCATCTTGGACGCCATCTTGAAAATGACCCCTTTCCAGAAGTCAGATGTTACTAGATTTTTAGTATGTTATTTAGCATGCCCAATGGTACCAGAATCCATTGAAAAACCTTTTGAATCAATTTTTTGGGGGTTCAACCATATATTGACCCCTCTATAAGGGTTGTGATCAAAAATCCAAAGCAAATCAAATCTATAGCACTTTTTGAAGGAGGCTGAGCTGGGAGCCATGTTTCATGGTAGTTGGTGAGGCCTGGAAGTATTCGCTGTGTGGACGCATTTAGGAATGTTGAGTTCACAGGTTAATGTAGAAATTGTCTTGACTCAACCTACTCCGCAGCATTCAGTGCTTCAAACTCTTCCTAACTTTCATAATAATCACGGTTGGAGCGCTTGGCGCTGTAGTCACGCGAATAGCGGTCTCCTTCTCGGCCACTACCATGATAATCATCCCTTCGGGAGCTGCCGTAACTCTGGGAGCCTCCATAGTAATCTCGACTGCGGCCACCACCAAAACTACTACTCCCACCCCGGGAGCCATAGCCACCCCTGAAACTACCTCCACGTTTTCCTACGCTGTAGCCCCCTCGACGCCCATGGCCTGCCTTCTCTACTGTTATGGTCCGACCATCCAAATCCTTGCCATTCAAATCCTTTTCTGCGTCTTTGGCATCCTTTGTGTTTTCAAACGTGACAAAGCCAAACCCTCTTGACTTTTGCGTCTCCCTGTCTTTTATCAGCAGCACTTCCAAGAGCGGTCCATATTTGCCGAAGACAGAGTCCAGAACATCTTCCCTTGTGTTGAAGTTCAGTCCACCCACAAAGAGCTTGCCAACATTGCCTCCATCCCTGACTTGTGTGTGCTGACACTTAGTTTCAGGGTACTTGACATAAGTGTCTGTGCAAAGCGTGACGTCAGTACCTTCCTCTTCTCTTCAGAGCGCTTCCTACCCATTGCACGAGTCGCGGTACAGGATGGAAAGATACCGGAATCTCCTGCTCTAACTGTGCAGTGTTATTTTCCATACTAGGCTTTTCAACAAACATCGGATTACCAGAAACTTGACCATCGGCCAAATCATTCCCGATAACAAAAGAGATTCCCTCTACAGGAAGAGTGGCTTGTAAACCTACGGTGACTGGTCCTGACACCAAATCAGACTCTAAATGGATGACATGAAGTGGAGCTTTAACATAGCCACCAACCCCCTGTAAAAGAACACTAACACCAGTTGCCGACTTCTCTGACAATGGCAAAATGCCTTCAAGCATCAAAGATTGATATGCTCCTGTGTCCCTCAATACCCGAACAGGTCTCTGGTTAGTCAAGTCTCCATCCAGTGACATAAACCCATCTGAAATAAAAGGTTTGTAACCCTCTTGAACAAGGTCGTTCTGTGATGCCGTACTTTGGCATGGGAACCTTCACAAGGCACTGTCCTCCAAGGACGATTTCTCGCATTTGCCAATGCATTCGGAGTTGTACTAGTCTGACTCCGCTCCTGATTTTTCCTTTTCAGGGCATAACATTGGGACATCAAATGTCCAGGTTTCTTGCAAAAAACGCAAGTAGGCCCGGAGGAAAAACTCGTGGTCTGCCTCGGCCCCCCCGGAAGATAGGTCTGTCTTGGAACTGTAGTCTTCTGATCCCTAAAAGTCGCGGTATCAGATTTGTCCTCATAGTCATCTCTCGGCCACCCCCATGAATATTCGTTCTCCGCACCGGATGTACCATAACTCCCCTGGCGAACTCAAGGCGGGAAGTTAGGTTTGTGGAACCCCATCCTGTGTGCCAAGGCCTAGTCATCTGCCACGGTTGCTGCCTCATACAACTCTGGTACCTTCTTTTCCTCCAGATGTACTTTAATGTCCTCGTGGACACACTGTTTGAATGCCTCCACCAAGATCAATTGTCGCAACAGTTTGAAGTCTTTCCCAATCCCCTTCGAATCACACCACCAATCAAACATGGTTTCCTTCATTCTGGCAAACTCCACATGGGTCTCACTCTCCCTCTTCCTGGCATTCTGGAATTTTTGCCGGTAAGCTTCAGGGACCAATTCATAGGCTTTGAGAATGGTTTTCTTCACTATCTCATAATCTGCACATTGGTCAATCGTTAAAGCCGAATAGATATCTTGAGCTTTACCCACCAGAACACTTTGCACTAACATAGTCCAGGGCCCCACAGGCCATTTTAGCATTTGAGCCACTTTCTCAAAGTGTAAAAAAAACTTGGCTACATCCTTTTCATTGAAGGGTGGAACCAGCCTCACATGCCTACCAACATCCCAGGTGTTCTGACTAGTTGTCGAACCAGCCGGCATGGATACGACTTCTCTCCGTTCTCCCATTAATTCCAGCTCCTTGAGTTTAACTTCCTTCTGATACTCCATGTCACGTTCCTTTAACTCTCTTTCGGCTCTCCTTTCCTCTGCTCTTTCCTTTGCTCTTCTTTCTTCGAGTTCTCTTTCAATTCTCCTTTCCTCTGTTCTTTTCTCCTCGAGTTCTCGTTCCTGTTCTGCTCTTTTTTCCTTGAGTTCTCGTTCCTGTTCTACTCTTCTTTCCTTGAGTTCTCTTTCAGCTCTCCTTTCCTCTGCTCTTCTCTCCTCGGCTTTCCATTCCAACTCTTTTAACCTTTCCTGGCTCTGCAGTTGCATCTCCATTTTCCGGAGCTCTACATTTTCTTTTTCCTCGGGTAACCAATCCAAGGCTACCTCTGTCCATGTTCCCTGTCCCACCAGAGATTCTACCACCAATGTCTGCAATCTGCATCTCTGCTTTCTTCATATGAGCTCGGACCTCCAAGTTACAATGTTTGGCCAATATCAAGAGTTCTGTTCTTTTTAACACTAGGAACTGTGCCTCATTAGGGGACGCCACAACCTTTTCTGCATCAAACACCATGATGACTATCAGTTAACACCTGTTAACCTTCACACAAAATCTTTTCCAATTTTTTGAAAAATTTGGGAATTTATTATTATTATTTTTTGTATACTGAATCGAGGCTCGTGAAAGAGCTAAAATGTTGGAAAAATTCCAAACTTGGGAATTTTGTGAATGTTAGGGAATTCTATCCCGGACGAATGTTATTAGGGAATTTAATCCCGGATGAGGACCCCAATTTCAATTTGGGCCAATTTTGGACGAGTTCCCAATTTCTCGGACGAACCCCCAATTTCTTTTACGTGCTCTTCCCCGACCCCCTGGTCACGGTGTACCTCCGATCCCCGAGAGGAGTCACGGCAGAAAAATGTGTTATTCTGTATGTCAAAGATCAATGGTGAAGCCACACCAATTGTTACTTACAAACAAATATTGTATTAAGATCACACAAGAATAACAGTACAACAATAATAGTAATCAAAAGTACAATCAATATCTCCTATGATGGTACCATCAGTTTCGTAATATATAACTCACTGTGCTCCAAGTGAGTGAACCAAGAACATTCCCAATGTCTCTTTCCTGTTTTCAAACCCAGGTTGATTCCGGTTTCAAGCCGAAGTCAGATCAATGTCCAATCGAGACCAGAATTCCGTTGGGTTGGCAGTTACAGTCCTGCTGCCAAAGCTGTGCAAAGGCACCCTCCAGGCGACTGGGAAATCCAAAGGCACCCTCCAGGCGACTGGGAAATCACACCCTCGGGTATGGACATTCCAAGGCTCACAGTCGGCGAACCTCAGATTTACCTTCAAAATCCGCGTTGCACACACACACCAGATACATCTGAATGCGGTGAAAACAGCTGAAGTCAAGCAAAGAAAAACCTTGCGCGACGCGCAAAGGCTGAAGCGAGGCAAAGAAACCTTGCTCGACGTGCAAAGCGCGCGAGTCAAAATGGCCGACGGCCCGTACTCAAGACGTAACGGCAGTCCACCGATTCTCTTCGGAATCGACTGCAAAACCTGACACGCAGGTTGATCTGTCACAGCGATAACAACTCTGTCGCAGGAATCCCTTTCCTGGGAAACCCAAAGATCACTCGTGACTCTTGCTCGCCAACGTTCGCTCCAGACCGCAAAGCAACTATGCTTCTTGTCCGACTCCACTCGCTCCACCTTCTTTTCTCCTCTTCGTCATCGTCCGGTTCCCGATCCGGTTTCCTGTTTCTTTTTAACACTAACTTTTTCACCTTTTGAAAACAGTCATACACAATAAACCTTTTGAAAACAATAATAGTACATGGAACCAAAAATGTTTCAAGTGGATGAAAACCACAACAATGGAACTGACGAATCCATAACAGGTGGCACACAAATTTTGAGTTGTTTGATTCTCAAAGTTATGGCTACAAATCATCATTACTGTCACTTCCTAAACAGTGTGTTGCATCACAGGGTGTTAAACTGGCTGCCCTGTATAATTATACCTACTTGTGTATGTTACAGGGCCCACTGTGCCTTTCAAAAAGATTACACTATTGTTACAATAATTTGATAGGTTGTAGACATTACAAGGTTTACAATGGGATTATTTGATTGTATCATCTAATTTCAATCTCTTCAGCTCCTGTCTAACGTGTTCATAGGTATCCCGGAAGGAAAGGTTTCTGCCATGGACCATTGGAGCCTCTTGCGTCAGGAGGGCCGCATGGAGGAGTATGGAAGAAGTGATTGCCTTAGCTCCTCCCTTGACCACACAACTCTCAATCACAGAAGTGGAAGGGAAAACTGGTGTGGAAGTGTAAAATTTATCTATGAATCAAGTGATTTTTATGAGCTACAACCTGTCAAAATCGTGTGTTTGGGACCTGCACACCTCGCGACCAAATTTTGTGTCGGTTAATTATCGCTGGCACTCTGACCTAATTTGCTTGCTCGAAAGGAAATGGTACATCTCTTCTTCATGGTAAATCATTTTATGACGAAGGGTAATATAATTACAGATAGGATGTTTTTTTGAAAACAGAGTACTTCCCAAATGATAAATGAAATATATTTAAAAAATGTTTTATATATTTTATAAGTAATGATATTGTTTTTCTTGATAAATAATACGGCTGACAGCAAGCGTCACAATGTCTGAGAGAGTAAATTAGTATTCAGAGCTGTCCATTGTGTGGTAAAACTAATTACTATCGAGGCTTGCTTGTAAATGCGCTTGGTAAACAAGCTTTCGTTGTGACTGTGAATAATCGACTCAGTACGAGGTCTAAGCTAACATTGTTTTGATAAGTAAATGCAAAATACTTGGTAATTATTTTGTAGAGTTAGACAAAGAGTTCCCGTTATACAATAGAAGTGGATGATTTACTCTGCGCTGGCCTATGGGGGATGGGTCCAGTGCACTTTTCTTTATTTTCACTTAAAAGTTAATCTAATAACTAGTTTTGAAAAAATTGCGTATGAAATTGTCAATGCAGTCTTGGGTTTAAAAAAAACAAGACTAGGCAACAATTCAGAGAATAAATACCTGTAATTCATACAGTTACATGTAGGTTTGCTTGTCCCAGATCTCTGCCACGTGCATGCAGCTCGGTGGGCTAGCTATCTCCGGCATTCTGATCCAAGATTTTCTCAGTAAAAATCTTTTGCAACGGTATATACAGTATACGAGTTTATAGTACACTGCACAATATATTGTTACGGACACGGCTTAAGATGTTATGATGGGCCGAGCGGAATGGCCGCCGTGTTCGCACAGTTTACCCGATTCTTCCCCAACTTACCCGATTCCACCCGACGTTGACCAAATCGCGCTATGCTAACTCAATGAAGGAAAGGACACAATGACTGGGATAAATGAAACGACGCAAGGGGTACAGTTCTCAAGACCTCCGGAGGAGGATATAATTAGTGGGGGAGAAAAGGGGTAGATTACAAGGCAATGAGGTAAAGACACAGAAGAGATAGGCACTTAGACACAATCTTATCTATCCCAGACAGACCACAGACAAACGGAACAAGACTGACTTACACAGGGATTGATGGCAGGGAAGGACAGGCAGTCGATAGCACAAGGTGCACCTTGGCTCAGGGGCAGAATCAAACACGGTCCGGTCCAGAGATGCGGGGAGGTATTGCAGCGCTCGGAGGTGGCGTCCTTCTCTCTCCCAGCTCAGGGCGCATCTCACGTCACCTCCCTCTTCCTGCGCATGCTCAGCGGGGAGTGACACGCCCTCGGCTCGTTGGCTCCGCCCCAATGGGATTGGTCCGCCGCTTATATTGGGTGCGGGGGTTACCGGGCTCCGCCCTTGACAAGGAGCTGACAGCGAGCCCCTACTTGGTAACCCTGTCGAGCACATGTTCGATGGCGGCTCGTTGGAAAGGCTTGGTGCCCTCCCAACACCCCCTACCAACCAAGCCGGAGTGAGGACGCACACTCCCCGCGCCGCCGCTGTTGTTGTTGTTGTTGTTGTTGTTGTTGCTGAACCGTGAGGAAGAGCTGCGGGGAGGTATTGGGAGGTCCTAAACTTCCTAACGGTGCCATACAATCACATTCTGGTGCAACGAAGAGTCAGAATTAATGGAAACGAGTCCTTAACTGACATAGACTAAGAATAACTAGCAAGATGTCCTATAGTTGTCTACGTGAGATGCGGTGGACCTGGATGCGACATTTAATGGGGGAAATAGGGGAAGGTCGGGTCTACAGAGTGTTGTTTACAGAAAATGGGACTAGGGAATGGGGGATTGGGGATAGTTGGGAAGTATGGAGGAAATAGGGGAATATTTACAAGCGGATATGGATGGATGCCAATCCCAGATCCGCAACAATATACATAGGTTTTGTAATTTAATGTTATAATGATATTTGACTTAATAATGGTAAAGATGAGTTTTGCGGTTGACAAAGATGGATTTGGTGTGCTCGTTTCTAAGATAATATTTAGAAGTTTAATAAGTTAATATATAAAGTTTTTGTAGTTTACATTTACATAGTATAAGGTAAGTAAAGATATATCCACTTATTTCTCTCAAATGCTTCACATTTTAAGATAGTCAATGAATGACTTTTACATGTTATTGAAAATCTCCAAGCAGAATTGGGAGAATCTTGGCTCCGCAGAGCCTGGTTGCGAACAAAGGAAGGACATATCTTCCTCATTAAGTATATTTTAATATGTATTTCTCAATCTCTCCTCACTCCGCGGGATATCCCTCTCACTCGAACATTTCACTCGACCAATCACATTGTATCCCTCGATCTTTGCTCCCTCCCACCCCAATATTTCATTCGACCAATTCCCACTTCCCTCCCACCGACACTTTGCTCAACCAATCCTACTGCTCTCCTCCCCTTTTCTTCATGCAACCAATCCCATCTTCGCTCCTCCCTCTCCACTTTCTCCTCCCACTTTCAGCTAGTATAAAGATTAGGACTGATGTCAAATATTAGGATTTTTCACTTGGTTTGTTGTACTAGGGATTTGTCACTTAGTTTGTTGTACTGAGGATTTCACTTATTCTGAATGTTGATATTGGACTTAGGATTTTTCACTTGGTTTGTTGACTCTGTATGTTGATTTTGTATACTGTATGTTGACTGTATACTGTGCATGCTACTGTGTATTTGGTGTATCCTTATGATGTTTTCTTATGATGTACATCTCTACTGTACCAGGTTTTTCACTTAGGACTTTGATGTAGGATTTTGTTGTGAATCTTGCAATGTGCTTTCGTGAATTGTAGTATGTCCTTCTTGGTTTGATAAGGGTTATTGTTTCTTGCTGTGTATTTCCTTGTAAACTAAAGTGATATCCTCCTCGGGAATTAAAATTTGTGATTCTTCTTCTGACAAAAGTTTTTGGACATTGAATTCTTGATTCATCTATTACATACTGTCTAAAATATCTTCAACCCTGGTAACTCGGAAAGAGGTGGTCTTTGGAAGGATTCTTGGGGGTAGAAAAGATCATGGTTGTGGGTGGGGGATGACCTGAGATGGTGATGAACAGTTGTGTTGATTCCCTTGAGGGAAGAATGAGTGAAGAGAGTTTAATCGGGAAGGTGTTATTAGAAGAAAGCTTGTGTCCTGAAGGAGCTGGGGGAGAGTCAGTGGGCTGAGAGAGGAGATAGTTGTACTTGAGGAGAGGCATTACATGACAAAGAGGCCACCAGTCTGTCTGCATTGTGAAAAACAAGAATCCTTGTGCTTCAGTTACTTTGTGGGGATGCCAAACTGTTGAGAGCTTTAGATTTCACAGAATCCCGGAGAGACATGCTATACTCGGGAGGCAGCTGATTTCAGAGGCCAGTACTCCATTGAGCTATGGACAAATGTCTTGTAGACAGTGAGTAGTTTTGATTTTTCAAGGAAAGACTTTTTGACAGAGAATGCCCAGTCTGCGGCGGGCGTATAGTTGGCAAGCTTTGCTGTATGGTTAGTCCACGAGAGGTCATGACTGATGGTGATGCCTAGAAGTTCAAGAGACTGAACTTATAGCCATTACCAGGTCGAGGAGGAAGGAAATATCAGTTTCAGAAATCCGGGTTGGGATGTTTGGGGTGCAGAAGGCCTTAGCTGCAATACCGTGCCTGGTTGTTGCAGAGCTATGTTACCCTGCCAGCTGAAATGGTGCCAGTTGAAGTCATCACAGAAGAGGAATAAAGAAATGGAATGGATGTTGACAAGGTGATTCATGTTCACTGAAATTTTGGGATATATGAAGTTATTATCATTAGTGGATGGTACACCACACATTTTGCACAATTACATGGATGTTGTTGTTGTTGTTGTTGTTGTTGTTGTTGTTGTTGTATAGGCCCGGACAGTTATCTTGACCAAGCCTGCGGCACAGAGACAGATGATGATCTCCCAGGAACAACGCAGAGATCCCCCACATCTAGGATGGTGTACCCCCACCTTCACAAAATTGGAGAGGAGAGAGAGGAGAGAGAGGAGAGAGAGGAGAGAGAGGAGAGAGAGGAGAGAGAGGAGAGAGAGGAGAGAGAGGGAGAGAAAGACTTTTGACTTTTTTTAGACTTTTTATTACAAAAATATAAAAATACAAGCCAGTCGGTGAAGATACTATTCAATACAGGCACAATAATCAAAAATACAGAAAAGAAAAAGAGATAATGACAGGAAATCAAAACAGTACAATGAACTAGAAAAGAAAAAACAACAACAGAAAAACCGACGACACACTGATTCAATCCAACCAAACCTACAAATATATCATCAATTCATTCTCCTGCACCATGCAGATCCCATCAAAACACCAGATGTTCATAAACTCATCAATACATTTCTTTCTTTCAGAAACACAAAATTCAAGTTTGAGTCTTGCAGATATCAAGGCATTAAAAAAGAACAAGACATCACAATGCCCAATCGGCTTTCCTTTCAGTTTTTCCTTCCTCGATAAATAAATTGCCATTTTCGCCGTGGCCACTAAAAACAAAAACAACATATGTACATGTTCTTTCATATCATTGAAACCAAAAATAAATGATCACAGAGAAAAAGTGATCTTCATTTTTCCAGCCATGTAGTTCAGCCATTGAAATAAAGGCACAAGCCTTGCACAATCAACGTACGGATGGAACACATCCTCTGTGTAAACACAGAACGGGCAACACGTAGATGTGGCCGCGAAATGACACTAATTTATTAGACGGAATGATCCAGTGTATCATTCGCCACTGGAGATCACCTGTCCTTTTGCTTACCAGCTTACTGTATATTGATTCCCATGCAGGCTCAGATGGGAGTCCTACCGGCATTAGCCCTTTCCACCTGGCCACTCCATGTAATGGTGAGTTCCCAAGCAGAACTGCAGTGCATAACCGATACAGGTCTTTACTACTGCATTTCTGAAAAATGTTTTGTCCCTCACTAATTGGGGGAAAGTCTCTGTGACTCGGCTGTATAGTCAGGTTCAGTATGTCCAGATTTAAAGTTTCGTTGGATTTTTTGGGGGATTTGGAAAACTATATATTTTTGGAAACTATATTGTATAGTCAGTCAGAAAACCAATGTTGCTATTTGCACAGACTCCTGTATGGCGGCCATCTTGGATTTTCAAAATTGCCGCCGTAGAACTAATTTTTCTCAATATCTCAGCTTCTAAATAACATAGAGCTTTGATTCTAATGGCTAAACATACATTTTCAAGGGCCCCGAATCCAATGGTAACAAGTTCGATAAGCTAGACATGACCATAGAGCTCATATGTGGCGGCCATCTTGGATTTTTCAAACTGGCCGCCGTAAAATTGATGTTTCTCAATATCTCAGCTTTTAAACAACATAAAGCTTTGATTCTAACGGCTAAACATACATTTTCAAGGGCCCCGAATCCAATGGTAACAAGTTCGATAAGCTAGACATGACCATAGAGCTCCTATGTGGCGGCCATCTTTGATTTTTCAAACTGGCCGCCGTAAAATTGATGTTTCTCAGGATCTCATCTTCTAAATAAGACGGAGCTTTGATTTTTCTAAATCCCAAAAACAATCCAACGAAATCTAAAATCTGGACATGCTGAACCTGACTGTGTTGACTGTAATGAGAAATACTATTCTACTGCGAGTGTTTTGCCCTTTTGTGGCATACTGCCTAATAACACACAGATACTCCTAATATTCATAAGAACCTAAAATCTGTTTACGGGTGGACAAGCTACTAAAGTAATAAGTTTGATCCCCAGGGTACAGCTGAGGAAAATAATTAGTTTACAGCGTGTGTTTTTGTATTATTTATATACTGAGCAATATACCTGATATTGTGGTGATGGTGGTAGTGTATTTGTAGCCTATTATACATCAATATGTCTGTGGTGGTGGTTGTATATATCGGTGACGGTTCCCTTTGCTTTGCTGTCTTTGCAGGTTCTACATGTCACATTATGAGTGAGATGCAACAAGATGGTGAAGGGGCGGGGCAAGCCCAGGAGTCCTCGAACTGTAAGCAATGCATTTTATGCAAGGCTGATGATGTCAAGAAAGGATCCTTGGTGTTAAAGCCCAGAATAGATTCCTACCAACATTTTATTGAAGACAATAGAAGAAAGGGCCAGTTTGCATGATGGCATCTACGTTCAAGTCCATAAACGACTCCAAAACAGCACAAAAGAAACACTCTCTACAGAGAAGGCAGTTTGGCATCGCACTTGTTACTCCAGTGCAACTAACAAGAGCGAGATACAACGTGCCAGAGACCGCCATGCGCATGCAGTAACAACTGGACACTATACTGCAAAAAAACGCGGACAGAAGAGAGGAAGCACAGAAATGGACGAGCCAGGCTCATCAACATCTGATGCAACATCCCCGTTCACACGCTCGTGTACAGTGCCACTGGATAAAGAGCAGTGTTTCTTCTGCCAAAAGGATGATGGCCAACTACTCTACCAGGTTAGGACTGAAAATGCTGGTCAAGAGCTTAGAGAGGCTGTAGAGAAGTCCCAAGATGCATTATTGAAAACACGATTCAACACATGTATCTCACCAGGTGATGCACATGCAATTGACCTTCGGTACCACAAATCTTGTTGGAGAAGACATGTGTTCCATGTAGTACGAGACAGACCTAGCGCAAACAGAAGCAGCGCAGACAAAGATCTATGGCTGCAACGAGCAAGTCTGATTGAGATTATCAACCTGATAGATGTCAAAACACAAAACCAAGCTTATCTCTCCATGGATGACATTGAAACCACTTATGTCAATATGATTGGCGCAGAACACTTGGAAAAGCATGTACCTACATTCAATAGAAAGTGGCTGAAAGAAAGAATCGTCACTGAGTTGCCAAGCGTGACATCTGTTCTCCAAAAAGACTGAAGAAAATCGGCCATCCTCTACTGTCCAGATGCATGTGAGGAAAGCATGGTTCATTCTGCAATCACAAGTGATGGCGATGATGAGAACAACATAAAGACAATCTACAAAGCAGCACAAGTGATACGGAAGAGCATCGCAGAATTCATTAAGAAGGACCAGGAAGCAAATACCATACAGGTGTCCAGCGATATCAACGATGTTCCGGCTGAACTATACACCATGATCCGCTGGGTAATGGTAGGGCCTGTCGACAAGCTGGAAACTGAGAAGAGGACCAGTGTTGTTGACAGATCAACACTCACTGTGAGTCAGAACATCATGTATGGATTCAAATCCAACAGACAGGTGAAGTACAAACCAAGCAGCGAATCCGCAACATTCAGGCCACCCCATTCAAGAGAAAACCCCCAAGTCCTGGGATTGGCTCTGACTGTCCATCATGACACACGCAACAAAAAGCTGATGGGACTTCTCAATGCACATGGCTACTGTGTTTCGATTGTCCGCACCCTCCTCATGGAAACTGCTCTTGCCAATGCTGTCGTAGAAAACACCAGGCAGTTTGAAGGTCTGCACATGCCACCATTCCTGAAAAGGGGAGCCTTTGTGTTATTTGCTGCAGACAACATGGACTTTGCCGAGGATACTCCTGACGGGAAAGAAACCACTCACGCAACGATTACTGCAGTGTACCAGAAGTCAGATGTCCCTGGAGAACCAGTTGCGCAACCTCTGATCATCGGTGATGCACAGAGTCTATCGGTCACTCCATACCATGTGGATGTGCTGCACTGTGACAAGCCGAAACCACAGCTTACGAAGAGAACAGAGGAGTTTGTCATCAACAAGGGGGTCTCCACATCCTATCAACTGACACAACTGGGATGGGTTGTTGCTTCTGCTCTATCCAGGATGAAAGCGAGGGAACACTCCAGCAAGATTCCAGGTTGGGCAGGATACAACTCGCTCTTGTCTGAACGCCAGTCCATGACTCGGGTTGGTGCCTTGCCACTACTTCCAGAGGTGGCGCATGAGTGGCCAACCCTACTGACCGAGATCATGCAAGCCAGTCAGCTAAGGATGTTGGCAGGTGGTGAAGATCATCCCACTGTAATTTCATTTGACATGGCCCTCTACGAGAAGGTGGTGCAACTGCTGGATGCAAGACCTGACTTGAAACGCACAGTCGTCCCCAGACTGGGTGAGCTGCATGTTGTCATGGCGGCTCTCCGAGCCCTCGGAGCCTCCATGGAGAACTCAGGCATTGATGATGCTTGGGTAGAAGCTGATGTCTATGGTCCAGCCACGACGCGGCAAATCAGAAAAGGACACGGATGGACAAGACACAGATGGACAAGTGAAACCAACCACAACTGAGGAGCCTCCAGCCCCCAAGGCCATCATTCAAATGGTTAGATGTCAGTGCAAAACAGACTGTTCTTCATCTAGATGTTCCTGCAGAACAAACAACTTGGCTTGTACAGACCTTTGTCAGTGTGACATCCAGTGCCAAAATGATGAGGACTCTCAAGATGTGATGAACGAAAGCGATGATGAGGATGATGATGACTTCACTCAATGATGAATCAAAGCTCTGTGCTCTTTAGAAGGTGAGTTACATCAGTTTTATGGCGGCCAGTTTGAAAAATCCAAGATGGCCGCCACATAGGAGCTCTATGGTCATGTCTAGCTTATCAAACTTGTTACCATTGGATTTGGGGCCCTTGAAAATATATGTTCAGCCGTTAGAATCAAAGCTTTATGTTGTTTAGAAGCTGAGATATTGAGAAACATCAAGTTTACGGCGGCCAGTTTGAAAAATCCAAGATGGCCGCCACATAGGAGCTCTATGGTCATGTCTAGCTTATCGAACTTGTTACCATTGGATTCGGGGCCCTTGAAAATGTATGTTTAGCCATTAGAATCAAAGCTCTATGTTATTTAGAAGCTGAGATATTGAGAAAAATTAGTTCTACGGCGACAATTTTGAAAATCCAAGATGGCCGCCATACAGGAGTCTGTGCAAATAGCAACATTGATTTTCTGACTGACTATACAATATAGTTTCCAAAAATATATCGTTTTCCAAATCCCCCAAAAATTCCAACGAAATTACATAGTGAACCTGACTAGTACCAATAAACCAGGAAAATGCCAGTCATTGGATGTCACCAAAACTTCCTGGGTCCATCTTAGTCCAAGTTGGAAGCTTTTCTTTACTATTTCCTTTAGGACTCTTCCGATTATTCTGTTTGACCATATTCCAGTCATATCAGTTATCTCTTGCACCGATTTCCACCCCCAACCAGAATCATGGCGGAGGTCCAACACTGATTATGCCCGCTGTAATAAAGTGTTGATAAAAGTCTCGGCTTTTTGGAATTGCAGGAAAAAGCGGGTTGTAAAAAAGGGGTTCTTCCACAAACATGTTTGTAGCATAGGTTTCTTCCTGGCGACTAGTCGAAAGGCTTTGCCAGGCATTCAGAAGGCTCTGATAGAATGATGGTAGATGAGATGTGTCGACATGTTGGAGTTGGACTAAGAAAAGTTCAAGGCTGTATCCGAGCCCACTTGCTTTTCGCAGCACGTGATAGGCCAGAAGTCGGCTTGGCAGTCGTTCTTTGTACAGCAACTGCTGTATGGTACACAGCCGAAAAGCCATGATATGACTTTTTATGTCGATCAGTCCCTGGCCACCTTCAGACAAGGGGCTACATATGACATTTGGTAGTAACCAATGGTGACCACTCCAAAAAAAATCCACGACTAGCCTCTGCACTGCCTTTCGTAGTGCCTCTGGCGGCTGAAGGCAGATAAACATATGCCACAGGGAAGAAGCCACCAAATTATTAACCACTAGAACCCTGCCTTTGTAGGAAAGGTGGGGCAGAGCTCGTTTCCACAGTCCCAGTCTTTTTTTGACATGCTCAACAATCCCGTCCCAATTTTTGAGGACGTAATGTGGAGATCCCAGGAAAACCCCAAGGTATTTGACTCCGTCTTCCACCCATTTTAACTTTGTTGGTAGATGCACAGGTGGTACCAGCACTCTTCCAGGTGGAATGTTCTTGAGACAGGGAATCCATAAGGCCTTACTCTTGTCCCAGTTACACTTCAAAGAAGAAGCGAGGCAAAAAAGATTTAAACATTCAACAAGTGCTGGGATATCACTCTCCTTCTTAACAACCACACAGACATCATCTGCATAAGCCGATACAACTACTGCAGGACTCCCAGGGGATACAGTCACTCCTGAAATGTTTTTCCTAAATAAAATTAGGAGTGATTCCATTACCAAGGAAAATAATAACCCAGAAACCGGGCATCCTTGTCTCACCCCTCTTTGAACCTGTACCGGAGAGCTGAGTTCGTTATTTATTTTGAATAAACTAAATATATTGTTGTACAACAAAGTCAAGTAGGCCCTAAAATTGACACCAAAGCCACATGCTTCCAGCACACGATACAAAAAAACATGATCCACACTGTCAAAAGCCCTTTCCAAATCAAGGAATATTATCCCAAAATCTTTTTCCAAGCAATCACATTCCATTAAATCTCTAATCAAAAAAATATTATCATAAATAGATCTGTTTGGGATGCAGTAATTCTGATCATGGTGGACTAGATCACCGATTACCATCTTCAACCGACTGGCCAACACTTTTGACAATATTTTGTAGTCCGTACCTAATAACGAGACCGGCCGCCAATTCTTTATCTGTCGTAGATCCCCAGTCTTTGGAATCAGCGACACCACTGCTCTTCTGAAGCTTAGTGGGAGTTCTCCAAGCACCAAGGATGATTCCAGGACATTCAATCATTCAGGGCCCAAAAGGTCCCAAAAAGCCAAGAAAAATTCTGCCGGTAGGCCGTCAATCCCAGGAGCTTTCCCCGAGTCCATTTCACTTAGGGCCTGCGTTAGCTCAGGCAAAGTAATTGTTGAATCCAGGCCCAGGCACTGAGGCTCAGTTAGGGATGAAAGGTGAGAAGTTAAAAATTCCATGGTTTGCTCACAAACATTTTGTTTTGCATAAACTTTTGAAAAAAACTCTCTAATGCACAACCTTACATCTCCAGGGTTGGCAACCATGTTTCCCCTAAAGTCTTGTACAGAGAAAAGGGTTTTGGGTGACTTATTTACAAAATCCATTTGGAAGATAGATTTCCTAGGGGTGTCAATCAGATTAAGAATAAACAAGTTAAAGGTATTAGACAGGCCTGCTGCTTTCTCCTGAATCAGCTCTCTCAGTTGAGCCTTCTTTTCAACCAATAACCTGTGGTCTCTTCTGTTATTATCTTGAGCCAGTTTACACTCTAACCGTATAATATCAGCTTCTAAACAAGCCATTGTTATATTTTTTACGTCAGTTTTATTTGAAACAAACTGCTGACAAAACACTCTAATCTGAGCTTTTGTGTTATCCCACCATAATGCTAAAGAAGAGAAAGAGGGCTTTTTTGAAAGTTGGATGACCCAAAAAACACGGAAGGCGTCTTTAAACAAAGCATCTTCGAGAAGACTGGTATTGAATTTCCAGTATGCACTTTTGTGCAAGGATTGAGGGAAAAAGAGGCCCATGGTAACTAAATGATGTTCAGAAAACAAAGATGGAAAATGATTTGGAGAGATAACCGCATTCCTGAACTGTGAGTTTATGTACCAACGGTCAAGTCTAGCGAAGGTCATTCTCCCATTGGCACATCGTCCCCAAGTATACTCAGATTTGTTGGGGGTAATGCAGTCTCCATGCATCTAGCACACCCACTGCCGAAAAGTAATTTTACAAATCAGTACTACCTTCGGGATGAGGTTCTGCTGTATTTCGGTCTATACTGGGTTTAAAGGTGCAATTATAGGGCCTTTATAGGGCCTAAAGGTGCAAAAGGACAGGGCCTTCTCCATCGCTGCTCCCACCCTCTGGAATTCACTACCTCACACCATCAGAGACTCCTCCTCACTCACCACATTCAAAACATCACTAAAGACCCACCTGTTCAACACTGCATTCAACATTCAACCCACAGCATTTAACCCCTGACTATCTCTTCTCCTTCTCCCTCCTTTTGCTTTAAATATTTCCCTATTGATTCTTGTCTTTTTGCAATTGTTGTTTTCATGTATTGTTATGCATTATGTTTGCCACTCTGTCAAAGCGCCTTTGGGCTTCTGGAAAAGCGCTATACAAAATAAATGAATTATAATTATTATTATTATTATTAATTAAAGTCACCCCCCATGCAAATACAATTATTGAGATCTATCGACTGCATGTGTCGAATTAAAGATGAAAAGAAAGCTCTTCGTTCCACACTCTCACTTGGTGCATAAACGTTGAATAGTGTAAACCGAAAATTATTATTGATCAGTTCCAATGAAATAAACCTGCCTTTAATCACCTCCTGGAAGAAGCATGACTCAGGTACTAGGCCTGGTCTGAGTAAAAAGGCTACACCAGCAGAAGAAGAAGACAAGTTACTAAAAAACCACTGTCCCTTAAAGAGGCGACACCAGTCGTACGCCACATTTTGAATTATATGGATTTCCTGGAGTAAGAGTACATCAATTTTCTTGCGCTCAAATAAACTTTTCACCTGAACCTGGCGGTTATGGCTTGCACCTCCGCCGTTCATATTTAAGGTTCCAAAGGTGATTTTTTTCATGGATTATCAAAAGGCGTGAGCGGTTGTTGGGAAATCTCGCTCCCTGCCTTTGTAACAGCCTTTCTAAGCCGATGAAACAGCGACCTTGTTAAATGAAATTCATCCGGCCTACTAATTATGTCCTTTGCAGCCTGGATGAATGAAATTAAATCAGAAAAATGATCTTTTACAATCACATTTCGCTGTCGGTAGGTGTCATTCAGAAAAGAAATAAGTTGAGGGGCTATGGATGACTGCTACGATGAAGATTGAGACAACTCAGTCATCTCAACTTCATCCTCTGATTCTGACAAATCAAAAACAGCTCCGCCCGGGTCACATATATCAGTCTGCAGTCCCCATTTTGATTCCAGCAAAGTCCGAAGATTTGCTGGAATGTTCTATGGTAGAGTCATCTTCACTCTGGTACCCGGGACATTTAGCAGGAGCTGAAATCTCGGCTTCACCCTCCTGTAGGGAGATGTTCACTGGCTCAGTTGACGAACCAGTGTCATGATTTAGTTCATGCATTGATAAAGAGGAGCTCGGGGCTGAGACATTCCCAATCCGCTCGGTCTCAGCAGGTAGTGAAGGTGGCGGCTCACTAATGAGCTCACCATCATCTTTAGTCTCACCATCTACTTTTTCTCCCAAGTTTTCGGTGCTGCCTGATAATGCTTCAGAATTAATTAATTCAGGTTCCTTCTCCCTGGTGTCAATACAGCTTGTGGACACCTGAGAAAGCCGTTCCAGGGCGTCTGCACCCACACTCTCTTTATCCAACACTACCTTTTTCAAAGTAATGTTGGAGTTACAAGCACCAGGTGCTCTTCGTTTTTTTGTCACCACAATGGGATCTTCTTCCATCTCCTCACTGCACGAAGCATCTGCCACAACAGGTGGGTTATCTGGGATTATTTCATTATTTACCGAATCAGCGGTGTTGTCGTTTTCACTAACACGAACAGGAATATTATCCCGACTCCTCGAGTGCGAGGGAGCGGCGGTAGGAACCGTTCGGGTATTTCGGTTTACCCTGTTTCTTACGTTAGAGACCGGGGGGTTATCTCTTTTACAATCAGCGTCACTATGACCTGCTTCACCACACCTTACACACGATACCTTCGGACAAAACCTTTTCACGTGGCCAAAAGCTCCGCAATGAAAACATGTTAATGAGGCCGATGACGCATACATCTGGTATTCATGGTTGTTCACCTTTACCTTGAACGTGATGTTTAACCCCGTGTCATCGCCTCGATCCGGAAGCACCATATACACCTGCCGTCTGAAGCTCATCACGTGTTTAACACGTTCATCGTGAGACCAGAGCGGATTCATTGTGATTTTCGACACAGCTGTTCCGTATCGGGACAAAACGGACATGAGCTGGTTGCAGGTTATAAATGGGGGTACGTTAGATATGACGACCCTCATCGACGGAGTGTCCATAGGCGACACCAAGACAAAGAGACCTGTCGCTGTGGTTAATCCCGCACTAACAACATCGTGAACGAATTTTTCATCGGACACAAATACAACAACTTTTTGATTCATTCTCGACGCTGCTCGTACATTCTCACAACCGATTATTTTCCCCACCGACAAAACAATGTCCTCAGTGTAAGTTCCTTCGGGTGGAACACACACAAATGCATGCTTCCTTGTTAAGTTGTCGAACGCCTCTAACCGAGAGCGTGTATTCGCCATCCCAGCGAATTAACACCCCCCACTTGTCCGAACCGGACAAGTAGGTACCAAACCGAAATAAATCAAACTAGAAGAAATAATAAATGTGCATTATAAGCACAAAAAGGCTTACAAAGCGTCGTCGAAGCCGGTAGGCCGCACCCAAAATGGGTCCGCTCTCAAACCTCTCTCTCTTGAAGACAAAGGTGTAGAAAGGATGAAAACAAAATGCCAAAGTACACAGGATGGAAAGGAGAGGGAGGGGGGGGGGGCAGGGGAGGGTAGGAGAGGAGGAAATCTCACAAAGAACTCACTACAACACAGAGCAGTTGCTCACAGCCGCCATGACGCCACGCCCAACGCAAACGGCCTGCAGGGGGCGAGAGAGAGACTTTTTTTTAGACTTTTTTAGAGAGAGCGAGAGAGAGAGAGAGAGAGACTTTTTTTTAGACTTTTTTAGAGAGAGCGAGAGAGAGAGAGAGAGACTTTTGACTTTTTAGTCCTTTTATTACAAAAATATAAAAGTAACAATATACACGTTTTGCAATGAAATCAATAATGCCAACAAAAGGAAAAAGAGGAAGAAGAAGAAGTACCCAATGATCATCAAATAAGAAACATCATCAGTATCTCACAACAGTATTCTCAATTCGTTTTCTTTAACCTCACAAAAACCACCAACACACCAAGTATCAACAAAGTTTTGAAAATTTCCGGCCTCGTTGGAAAGGGTAAACTCAAGTTTCAATCTTGCTGAGACTAATGCATTAAGGATGTAGTACTGGTGAAAAATTGAGAAAACTACATAGGTACCTTTGAGAGGCCTTTACACAAAAAGAAAGTCAAGTTAATATCTAATTTTCAGTTTTTCTTGAAAGATATAATCTTGGCTTTAACTCAGACCAGTTTCAACGCTTCTTTGTCATATTACATGCATATAATTTGCATAAATTAGACCGTCGATAAAAAACAAGGAAAAACAAAGAACACATTTCTACTTCTATCTTCTATGTCACCTATCATTCTTTTCACACAAAACTTGGTCCATGTATTATACATGTGTTACTCTACTACCTGATGAGAGGATTTTGTGAAATTATGTCAAATGTTCACTAATTAGCTAATTATGCCAATTACCAGATAAAACTTGGTTGTCCTTCAATAAATCCACAATGGCTACTCCTATAAACAAAAGCCTTCATCATTTTAAAGGAAGTGATATTCTGAATATCCTGTCCAAATTTCAGCCCAAAATAATGATGCATTTCCCAAGTTATAACAAATTTCATGCAAAATATTATATTGAATTGAATTTAAATTTGAATTTTTCAATAATTAGGGGTACTTCTATGACCTCTAATAGCATGATTCTTGTTTATAAGACTATAAGGAAACTGTTCAGCTAAAAAAAAAAATCAAAAAAAAAAATCATCTGTTCACCAGGACTACACACTTAAAAGACAACATGATATTGCAGTGCTCTATCGGTTTGCCAGATAGTTTGTCTTTTCTTGTCAAATAAACAGCAAGTTTCGCAGTTGCTATTAGGAAACTAAACAGTTTAGATGCAGGATCCTGTTTAGGAGCAAAACCAAAGACGAAATTTCTCAAAGAAAAAGTAACATGCATTTCGTGTGCAATGTAATTCAACCAATGAAACAAAGGAAATAATCGGATACAGTCTATGAATGCATGAAACAAGTCCTCATTGACTGTACAGAAGGGACAACAAACAGATACAGGAGAAAAATGTCTAATAAACGTGTTGGAGGGAACAATCCAGTGGGCCAATCGCCACTAGAGATCACCTGTTCTTTTTGATATGGGCTCCCTATACATGGCTTCCCAGATAGGTTCGGAGGGGGGTCCTCCAGGTAGCAATCCTTTCCATCGGGTAACTCCATTTAACGAAGGGTTCCCATTTAACAACTTGAGGCACATCTTATAGATGCCCTTGCTGTCCATTGTCTGGAAAAGCTTTGACCCATCGCTAACAGGGGGCAAATCATTTTGAATGGGTTCAACAATCAATTTAGGCACTGTTGGCTCATTTAGATCTTCTTCTGTACCTCGAGTCCAAGTTAGGCCAAGTTGCCGTCCCACCTGAATCATTTTCTCAAAATTTTTGCAATCACCCTATGGGACCAAATCCCTGTCAGGTCTGCGATTTCACTTACGGATTTCCAACCATACCCTGAGTCATGTCGGAGATGCCCCACCTTCACGATACCAGCTGCTATAAAGTGTTGGCAGAAATCTCGACTCTTTGGAATGTCGGGAAAGAGAGGGTTATAGAACAAAGGCTCGTGTGCCAGCATTTTCGTGACATATGTGTTCGCCTGACGACTCACAGAAAGGCTCTGCCAGGCATTTAAGAGGCTTTGGTAAAAAGCAGGGAGAACCGATATGTCGACATGTTGGAGGTTCATTTGAAAAAGTTCAAACCCGTACCCGAGCCTACCCGCTCGCTGCAGCACAAGGTGTGCAGGGAGCCGGCCTGGCAGATGTTCCATGTCGAGGAGACGTTGAATGGACCGCAGCCGGAAGGCCATTAGGCGGGCTTTGATGTCGACGAGGTTGTGGCCACCCTCAGCCGAGGGGCGACATATCACATCGGGTCGTAGCCAGTGGTAGCCTCCCCAGAAGAAGTCCACCAGTTTGCCCTGGAGTGCTTTGAGTAGGGCCTCCGGCGGTTGCAGGCAGATGAACCTATGCCACAACATTGTGGCAACTAAGTTGTTGATCACTAGCACACGGCCCTTGTAGGACAAATGGGGTAAAACCCTTTTCCATCAGTTCAATCTTTCTCCCACTTGCTCAATTACCCCGTCCCAATTTCTCTGAGCATACTGTGGGGAACCAAGGAATATGCCCAAGTACTTAATTCCCTCACTTCCCCACAGCAACCCTGCGGGGAGGGATGGGGGCGGCTGTGGTACAGGCTGAAGAAGGTTGCGATAAAGGGAGGGTATCCATAACGTCTTGCTCTTGTTCCAATTGATTTTTAAAGAGGAGGCAGCGTGAAACTTTGACAGGCACTCAACAACGATATCAATATCATCCTTATCTTTTACAAAGATGCAGACGTCATCCGCATAAGCACATAGGGTTAGCGGTGCACTCATGGGAGAAAGTGCTATTCCAGACATCTTCTTTCTCAGTAGATTGACAAGAGGCTCTAAAGAAAGAGCAAACAATAGACCAGAGACTGGGCACCCTTGCCGAACCCCTCTCCGAACCTTGATGGGGGGGGGGGGGGGGGTGGGGGGGGGGGGCAGCACATTATTAATCTTAATTAAACTAAATAGATCTGTGTATAGCAAGGAAATGTAGTAACGAAAGTTTGCTCCGAGGCCGCATGCCTGTAACACATAATGCATAAACTTATGGTCAATACTGTCAAATGCCTTTTCAAGGTCAAGCAACATCATTCCAAAGTCTTCTTTAACACGGTTACCATCAATGAGATCTCTGATTAAAGAAATATTATCATGGATGGATCTTCCAGGAACACAGTAACTCTGTTCTGGTAGTACTAGATCACCAATAACCTTTTTTAGTCGATTAGCTAGTACTTTTGAAAAAAGCTTGTAGTCCGTGCACAGCAGGGAGATCGGTCGCCAGTTCACCAAAAGTCGGGGATCTTCAGTTTTCGGGAGCAAGCACACTACGGCTCTTCTTAGACTCAGCGGCATTATACCAGTCTGTATAGAAGTGTCCAAAACATTCAGCAACTCAGGGCCTAAAAGGTCCCAGAATGTCAGAAAGAATTCAGGAGGTAGACCGTCAATACCCGGAGCTTTCCCTGAATCCATGGCAGCAAGAGCACAGGTTAGCTCAAGGAGGGTGATTGGTAGGTCAAGCTCCAACCGTTGAGCCTCAGTTAGGGAGGGGAAGTGAGAGGTTAAATCCATCATTGTATCATTACAAACAGTCTGCTCCTCAAAAAGTTTTGTAAAAAATTCAATAATGTTTATTCTAACATCATCCTCATTGACAACAACGTTGCCTCTTGAGTCCAAAACAGAAGAGATTAGCCGTGATGGCTTGCTTGAAGATTCTAAATGAAAGAAAGACTTATTTGCGGTGTCTGATAATTTTACATTCTGTATTCTAAGTCTAATTAATGTACAGGCTGCTTTCTCTTGAACTAACTCCCTTAAAAGAGCTTTCTTTCCAAGCAATAACCGGTAATTGGCGTCATTATTTTCATGAGCCAATTTACTCTCCAATTGTCGAATATCTAATTCCAATCGGGCCATTGTAATGTGCTTGTCGTTTGTGCTGTGTGATTGGAAACATTGACAAAAAACCCGAATTTGAGATTTCATGTTATCCCACCATATGCTGGATGAAGGAAAGGAGGATTTCTTTGCTACTAGACTTGCCCAGAAAACACGAAAGGCTTCTTTAAACATACTATCTTCTAGAAGTCTAACATTAAACTTCCAATAAGCGCTCATATTTTTTTTGCGGGTTGAGGAAAGGAAAGGTTTAGGGTTACCATATGATGGTCTGAAAACACGGAAGGGAAGAGATTTGAAGAAACCGCAGTATTTTTAAAGGGTACGTTGATGTACCATCTGTCAAGCCTTGCCAAGGATACTCGACTATTGGCGCATCGACACCAGGTGTACCGAGATGTGTTTGGGTGGTGCAACCGCCAAACATCCACGAAACCCATTGTGCTAAAAAAATTGGATAAGTGTACATGGGACTCAGGATGGGGTTCGACAGAGTTTCTGTCAATCGATGGGTCGAAGGTGCAATTAAAATCACCTCCGACACACACACAATGATCAAAATCAACCGATCTTAAGTGATTTATCATTGAGGTGAAGAAGGACTTATGCTCTACGCTATCACTTGGCGCATACACATTAAAAATGGTGTAATGGAAGTTATGGCTTACTAGTTTAAGAGAGCTAAGCCAACCATTTATTACCTCCTGAAAATGGCATGACTCACACATGAGGCCTGGCTTCAGCAAGAAGCCGATTCCAGCAGATGAAGCTGATAAATTGCTGAAATAGCATTGGCTCTTAAAAAGTTGATGCCAGTCATGTTCCACATTAGGTGTGATGTGAGTTTCTTGAAGTAAGATCACATCCACCTTTTTCCGTTGAAATATGTTTTTTACTTGAACCTGGCGGAGGTGGCTAGCACCACCACCGTTAATATTTAAAGTTGCAAGTTTTATAGTTTTCATCCTGTATTGATGAAATCAGCCTGTGGCTGGGAACACTCTACATCTGCATGTGTGATGAATTTTCTTAACCTGTGGTATTGTGACTTATTCAGGTCAAATTGTTCAGGCGTTTTAATTATGGATTTTGCAGTATGGATGAATGCAACCAAATCGTCAAAATAGTCTTTAATGACTATGTTACACTGTCTGTACGTTTCGGCTAGAAACGACACGATGTGTTGGGGGGGTATCTGTGACTGAGATGCTGATGACTGTGACAGCTCAGTCACTTCCACCTCGTCCTCAGACTCTGATAAGTCTGATAATGTCCCACCTGGATCTTGGGCCTTACTTGCAGCTCTCACGAGCTCCTCTGGAGGCATCTCCTGAGATTTCGTTGGGTACTCTGGTACACACTCACTAGCAGACTGGTGCTTACTTTCTTTATGTGTGCTTTGGCAAATGGCTGCAGATCTCTGCGTAGCCGGAGTTACGATTTCTGTTTGTAAGACAGAGCAATTTGTTTGGTCACCAGTCCGCTCAGCTACTGGAGGGGGGACCGGTAGGGCTTCGCTTTCAGGCTCAAAAATGGCCGTATTGTTCGGATCAATGCAGGCTTCATTCTCAGAGCCTGGGAAATCAGTAACATCCTCTTTTCCACTTTGGCGTTCGATATTTTCGTTTGCTGTAGACGTTTTGCCCTATTTTGCAGAGACAGTGTCTCTGCTCAAGACAGCCTTCTTTATCGCACTATTGAATTGTTCCTCTTATCTGGCAATCACTTGAAGTCATCAATTGCAAAGGTGGAGAGATACTTCCTGGGAGACTACAGGTCGAGCTTATAGGAAATAAGCTAGGAAATTGCGCATTCAACGCTACTCTGTAAAAGGTGGAACAAAATTCAGTGATTTTTACAGTACACACAGTCGATAGGGGGTGCAGGTGTAATCTAAAGTGTAGTCTTGGTAGTTATCTGGTACATTGCGTGCATATAGAGTGTTACTCACACACAGGTGTAATGGGGAGTGGAGTCAGCAAGGAGAAGCAAAGTCAATTGGACTTGTCCCAAAGAGGTGTTTGTATCAATTATATGTACGACCGATATGGTGAAGAGGCTATTAGAGAGGTTGAAAATTGGTATTTGTGGACAAAGGGACATGCTAAGGAGTTTCCCAAAGATGGTGAATTTGAGCGAAGTCGATTGGAGAGATTAGGACAAGAATTGAAAGCCAGGAAGCAACAGAATTTCACAGTAGACTGGCTTGCATTCCATTATTGGGATGTTGAATCCAGGAAATGGGAACAGCAAGAACGGATGACGGACCTAGAATTTAAACTAAAAAGAATACTGGATACAGTGGAGGAGATAAATGCACAACTGCCCTCGAAAATAGGAATAAAAGTGACAGTTGTGCCATCTGATTCCCATTTGTCTTCCTGAAAAGAACAGTACAGAGAATTTTTTCGTGTTTCAGGAGATAACCAGAGATCGCAGTGGCAACTCAGGGATCTAGAGATGCAGCCCAGCAATACAAGTGCACAGGTGGACAGACCAGTCAACGACAGAAACCGGTGTTTCAATTGTGGAGAAATGGGGCATTGGAAAAGAAGATGTCCGTATGTCAATAAAAGACGATTTCGCAAGGGAAAACCAAGATTAAGGGTACCAGAGTTTACCGGTACCTCAGATAATGATTAGGCCTTCATTGCTGCAGATCCCAAATGACGACTGGCCTCAACAGATTAAATCACTAGACTAATATGAATAACTGTTGACGCTTCTTGTGTCTGAAAAGTTTTCGGAGCAAGGATGATTTTTACTTTTTGGCTTGTTAGCAAATTAATAATTTATTGATCAACTGCCAAAACTGAATATTTTTGGATATGACTTAAAAGATCCAGAATTAGAGTTCATTCTGGAAGCTTCATATTTGTAAATTATAAATGTGGTTTTAGGGAGCATTTTGGGCAAAACAATTTAATATAAAAGTATGGAACATTGCTTTGAAAAATTTTGGACGCCAAGTGACAAGCGTCACATGATTATAACGTGGGCATTTTGGATTATTCTTTTGCATGATTGATAGGTCAGTGGTCGACTGACATGTAAATGGATGTATTGTCAAATTTGGATACATTATAGTGGGAACCAAAGGGTAATTTCAATGTGACGTTAGAGGGGTTTTCTGAAAATAAACTTTTTGTCTATTTGTGTGATTAGCGTTAAAACATTAAGGGACAAATTTTACGAAATAAAAAATAAAATTGACACCCATTTTGATCTGTTAATAATGGTTCCAACGTAAACAAATATACATAATGCTTGGGTTTGTGTATGTTTGAGTGTCAATGTTTTTGTTTTTTTGTGTGTCAATCTTACAAGGTCGTTGAAACCGACAATGTACTTGTCTGGAGATAGATAGTTTCATGTGGATGGGATCAAATATCCAGAGAATTCATAAATTAAAATAGAAATATAATTTGATTATGAATATTATCTCTTTTGTCAAGGGAGATGGAATATACAGATTTGATGTGCTGGGTTATGAGCAGCCATTAATTAATAGTAAAATTGTGAGGAGGTTTGGGATTCCGTGGTTAATAGAATTTGTATGAGAATAAAAGCTGTTTATGGATCTGAGCTTCATAAAAATATGATGAGGGAGTACAAAATTAGCCAAATTTGGAAGAGGTCTTATACTGACTTCCCAGAGTACTCTGCTCATGGATTTGACATATATATAAACTGGACTTTTATCAGCATATAAATTGTGCTGTATGTATGGATATGTCTTAGGCATAGATGATATGGGCAGATAGTAAAGAAAATTTTGCTGAATTGAACTATTGTAAGTTTTACAACGGAATGCATTGTGCATCTTAAAAACCAAGGGGCAGACATGAATGCGCTGTTATGTTATTCAACCTCAGAACGCAATGTTACGTGTACCTGCAACATATTTTGTTAATCTGGCACACCTATATTAGCATACAGGTGTTAGTAGTATTCACTAGGATTATAAAATGGATGAGCAACAGTTAAGGGGGCGTAAAACCACTTATTTGGATATTTTCTACAAAAAAAAAAGGGCTTTCCATAAGTGGTAGCTGTACACATGGGATTTATCAAATTAGGTTATGGAGTCTAAACAAAGTTACTGGTAAACAGAAAGGGAATGAATAGTAAATACATTCTTCAATGCTGGGTAAATTAAATGAGATATCACAAAGACTTATAAGAACCATTGTTCTTCCTTATAGCAATAAAAAAGAAAATTAGATCTGTTTATAAAATGAATTTGTTGACCCTTTGAAGTTAATTCTTTGAATTGATTGTTTCACTAGTATTTTGAGTTTACATTGGAAATAGTTTGGTAGAGCTTTGGTTAAAACCTTTGGTTGTGGTGTTTTGGAATGAATTACCAGACCATAGGAAGTTGATAAGAATGGAAACAAATATGGACCCCGGGAGAGAGGGGGATCAGGATAAAACCACCGTTTAGAGGCCATTTTTCCCCGCAAAGCGGGGGTTGGCCTTTTCTGGGGACCGTGGTTGTTGTTGTTTTTTTTGGTCCCCTTTTTGAAGCAATGTTTTTACGGCCGGATGCCCTTCCTGCCGCCAACCCTGTTTGTCGCCTTTTTACGACACACAGGGAATTACCAGTGAACTGGTACTCAATTTGCCGACCTCGGAAGGATGACAGGCTGAGTAAACCCCCCTGGCGTTAATTCAGCGATCGACCGGGATTCGAACCCAGGATCCTTGGTATCCTAAGCTGGCACCCTAGCCGCTAGCCCAACACCAGTGTCCACCAAGTTTCGTCAAAATCCATCCATAACTTTTTGACATATCCCGCAATATCTTTTTGACATATTTTGACATATGTCTTTTTGACATATTTGACATCCTGTATAGTCTTTGGCCCTATCTCCCAATGGTGAAGAATCATGGTGAAGGGGGATCAGGATAAGGCACATAATCAGATTTATGTTGCATATTAAGGGATTTTTCTTTATTCACCTTTTAGGAAGCTTGTTAGTTTGGTATATAATGTTGAATGTCATTGACATATAATTATGTTATAGGTATGAACATATACAAGGGGTAGCTTACATGTTTTACAGATGGATACAGGTGGGACAAAGGGAAAGACCTTATCAAGACAAGCCGACAAATCAGGGGAAAACAAAGACTTCTACTTCGGATACTCCTTGAAAATGGTGATATTCATCCTAGGAATGGGTTCTCTAGTAGTGGGGACTCTGTGTTGCATGCATTACTTCGGGGTAATGAGAGAACAAAATGCAACATTGGTGGCCGACATACAGATATATGATTATGCGGTACGACATAAACGAAGGAGAAGTTTTATGGAAGATAGGGACACACCTTTAGAACCCGATGGATTACACAGGATTAATACTTTTTTACATTTAGCCCACACAAGGGCTGAAATAGCAAATGAAAGTAATTGTTGGATATGCACACAAATGCCACATTCTAGTGAGAACGGAGTACCACTGGAGGCAGTTCCCTTTGGTTGGGATGAATTATGTAGTCGCTTCCCAAAGAGGTTGGTAGCAACAAAACCTTATTTACCAATGGCAATGATGCTAGGGAATGTTGGTTGGGAAAAAGGGGGATATCAATGTGAGGAATTTGCAGACAGTTATAGGCCTAAATATGACAATGAAGTTATGCTCCCTTCCGTAACTATTCAACAACAAATGTAAGGGCTCCTATGTTTCGTCCGACATCGCACCAAGGAGAATAATAAGTTTGTGGGAAACTCCACCTGCCACCATTATACCCAGCGGGCACACGACGTTGTTTCAATGTCGAATAACGGTTGGAATGAGGTCGCGACGTCGGACAACCAAAACCCAACCTGAGACCAACGTCGTTTTGTCAGCATTAATACCTACATCAAAACCGACAGTCATTCAACGTTGTTTCACCGTTGGCAATTTGGCTTCAATTGACGTTGAAAGTGTGACATTGTATCAACGTTTATTCGATGTCGGAAAAGTATCAATGTTGGAAAAACGACGTTTATTCAACATTGGAAAAATGACATTGATTCAATTTGCAAATCCAAGTCGTTTTCAACCTCGGGTCCACGTCGAATCGTGACGTTGATTCAACGTGGATCCAATGTCTATGTGCCTACTGGGTAGTTACGAGTTGGGCTATATAAGATTGCTTGTCCCAGTAAGGGACACGAGCTTAACGATGATATCTTTGTATTGGGAAGGAACTTGGATGACAGATACTACATGGACCTATAATAATACATATTTTATATGTGGACACAAGGTGTATGCGTATCTCCCACTGACATGGTCAGGATCATGCTTTCTTGGTTTTGTACTTCCACACATGCACTTGTTAACAGAGTCACCAATGCGCATCCTACATGCTAGGCAGAAAAGAACTGTTAGTATGGGAGAATGGGTTGGAATGGTAGTATTTCCATTTTATGGAACCTGGAAGGCAGGCCATGAGCTACGGCAAATGGCATTGGCTATAGAAACATTGGCAAATAAAACAGCTAGTGGATTGACACAACTTACAAGTGAGCTGGCAGCAACAAGAACCATGGCATTACAAAATCGTATGGCATTAGATATGCTGTTAGCGGAAAAAGGAGGTACATGCGCAGTGATTGGTACAGATTGTTGTACATGATAGGTACATGATTGTTGTACAGTTGTACAGGAGGACCTGATAATTCGGGAGACGTTTATAACATCGCCGATACAATAAGACAAGAGGGAGCAAGATATCACGATTATGTAAAAGGGGGTGCCTTTGCATGGTTGGAAAACACATTCGGAGGAGTGGCAGCTAAGATACTCCAATACTTGTTTGTTGGATTAGTAGTTATATTGGCAATAGTTTTAGTGATGGCTTGCTTGAAAGACTTAGTGACGGTGGGTTTGAATAAGATAACAAATAACACTATGATAGTGCATGAAGCACCACTTGCAGAAATAAATGAAGCAGCAAATGAGGAAATACATGTGGAACCACAAGAGGAAGACTTTTATGGCGACATAAATGTTGAGATTAAAAGATTGAATCAAGTAATGTTGCAAATTAATACAGTCGAGCTGAGATAAGGACATAACAAACCATTGTGAATGGTGTCCGTTTTACGAGTTAGTGAACTCGTATCACCATAAGTTACACTATTAAAAGAAAAAGTGAGGGGGACTATGCTAATAATACATTATGCATAGTTTGCTGATTTGAATCAAGATTTGTTGGGAATTAGATATTCCTGTTGATGATTTTACTTATTTACTTTTACTCAACTAATAATGCATTTATTTCTTTGAGTAGTGTTAAAATAACTGCATGAGTTTAATTTTTGAATTATATGAACCTGAAAGCAATTGTGGATGTTATTCTTAGTTTAGTAGTATTAAACACATACTTGATTTGAATATTATTCGTGTGAAACTGTTATAAGATAAACATGATTAATTAAAAAATATACTGATTTCATGTTACAATGTACCCCCATCTGATTCAATCTGTGTGGCGAGCAGATATAAATGTGGCAGAGTAAAGGAAAGACCAGGTCACATCTCAAATGGAGTGATAACGACATCTGGAAAGAAGTTCGAAAAAGAAAATTTGTGGCTAAAATGAAGTTAATTTTGGCATACACCCTCCGTCTCACAGAATGGTGAAGACATACTCCTTTGTAAGATTGGAGATGGATGTTTACCTTCACCAAGGGAGATTTATGTGACCATTGGCCTGGATCACATTGCAACATATGAAAGAAGGGCGATCACCTACTTTTGTTCGAATACCTCGGACATTCATCACGTCAGCAATTGCAAGACAACGACATTTTACCTGCAACTTCCACGGGATGCGGTGACGTGTGTTATTACTTCACCAACTTCCGGGGAGCCAGCATGGAGCTACAAGCGAACGGCTGTGCCTTTTCTTCACAACAGCTGTGCACGATTCTGCTGGGTGCTCCTGGTATGGACCATGGACAACTTGAGTACCATGGTCCCAACATCATCATTGCGGATGCATCCGGCATCCCTGTTCCACATCTTGCTGGCCAATCAACATCACATCAACACTTGCTCCATACTCATGATGAGTGAGGAGGCAAGTCGATGACAATTGGATGAAGGCCTTGTTCAAATCTACTATGGCTCACAGCAAGAGTGGCAAGAATGGTACATGAAAAGCAGGGTCCGTTTGTGACTCTGCCCAGCTATCACAACAGCAGAAAATCCTACGCAAAATAGTGTAGGTGCCATGAAGACATCAGAAGATAATGTTTCATACTTGAATTTCAAACACGACTGATCAGCCCCTTCTTTTCAATAAAAAAGTCAACATTTGTGTCAAAGCAAATGTATTGCCAAATGTTGCAGATGTTTTATTATTGTAATGGTGAACTGAAATTATTGTGTTTTGGTAAAAGTGAAGTGTTGTATGCTTTATGCAAATGAAGTGAATTGCATTATTAATATGGAAAGAGAAATGTTTTGTGATCATATTCTTCCAGAATGACGGTGTATGCCTTATGAATGGGAAAATTGGATTACCAAATTTATGGTTCGAATATTAAATAGGTTGATGTTTAGATTAATGATTAATATAAACAACAAAAGAAAAAATGAGGGATTGTGGGAGAATACCAAAAATAATAGTGTTCATATATTTCTTTCTCCAAATGTATGTTTTGTATAACCCTGTAGAAATGGAATCTGTAGGAGAAAGGAGCTTGCGTGCACAGGTCAAGGAATGACCTACAAAAGATAGATAAGAAGGTGTTCCATCACGTTAACTGTGACAGCTGTCTAAGATGGCCCTTAGAATTCTCTGAGATGGAAAGCAGACCATTCCACTGTCTGAGCCGAGAAAGTCTGTGTGAAGTCTTAAATTCCATTCCATATATGGAAGTGAGGTTTTATGATATAAGGGACAAGTGGGACTTCGCAGGAGGAGAGCTGCGCTGGCCAAGAGCGAAGGAGAAGATCTACAAAGGAGGAGCAGATCATGCCACGACCGGCTGAACAGAGAGGCTTCGTTAAGGTTAATTAGTTCGTTAGTTAGTCAATATCTTGAATTAGTACGTTATCCCCTACCTTTTTGAGTTGTAATAAACAGAAACAAAAGTGAACAAAAGTGGAGTCTTCCTTTATCTTAGATAAGAGGAACAATTCAATAGCACCATCAGGGCTATTTGTTAGTGGTGCTTTCCGTTTTTTGGTCAGTACGGCAAGTTCTTCATTCATGGGTTCGCCAGCAGTACTAGCATCACCAAGTGCCATCTCACTGGGTTTGGGTAGCACCGGGGCATCGGGAAGCACAGTCGGGGTGTCGGGAAGCGCAGTCGTGGCATCAGGAAGCACAGTCGGGGCTTCGGGTAGCACGGTTGGGGCTTCGGGTAGCACGGTTGGGGCTTCGGGAAGCATGGTTGGGGCTTCGGGAAGCATAGTCGGGACCTCGGGAAGCACAGTTGGGACATCAGGAAGCACAGTCGGGGCGTCGGGAAGCACGGTCGGGGCTTCAGGTAGCACGGTTTGAGCGTCAGGAAGCACGGCTTGAGCGTCGGGGAGCACGGTCGGGGCGTGAGGAAGCACAGCCGAGGCGTGATGAAGCACGGTCGAGGCGTGAGATGGCACGGTCGAGGCGTGAGGAAGCACGGTCGGGGCGTTTTCTTTTTTACAGCCCACATCGGTGTGTCCCAATTTGCCGCACTTCATACAAGATGCTTTGGGACAAAACCTTTTAACGTGTCCGAAGGCTCCACAAAGGAAGCACGTTAAGGTGCCTGACGAAGCGTACATTTGATATTGACGATCATTTACCGAAATTTTAAACGAGATGTTTAGTCCTGTATCGTCGCCGCGATCAGGAAGCACCATGAATACTTGTCTCCGGAACTCACAACATGTTTCACTCGTTCATCCCGACATCCCAGGGGAATCATCGAGATTCGGGAAACAACAGTTCCATACCGGGTCAGAACAGCCATTAACTTATCATCTGTGATAAACGGAGTGACATTTGAAATAATTACTTTTATCGCCGGTGTGTCCATCGGGGAAACCATGACGAACTGCCCACCTTTCAATGACAGACCGGTACTAACAACATCATGCACGAACTTCTCGTCCGACATGAAAACAACAAACTTTTGGTTCATCCGCGATGCGGCGCGGACATTTTCATCGCCGATAACATTCCCTACAGCGAGGATAATGTCCTCGGTAGGAACACCTTCGGGAGGGACACACACGAAAGCATGCTTCCTTGTTAGGGTTTCAAACCCTTCCTGCTGTGCACGAACACTCGCCATAACGGCGATGTCTCACCTTTCCACCTTGACCAGGCGGAAAGGACACGAAATAAATAAGGGGGGAAGCTGAAAGGGGGGAAGTCGGGAAGGGGAAGGGAAGGGAAGGGGGGAAGGGGGGAAGGGGAAATAAGGGGGAATAAGGGGGAAGGGGGAATAAGGGGGGAAGTCTAAATGAAATAATAAATAATAAAGTTCTCACGACGCGAGTAAGGTAAACAGCACCGACGGAGCAGGTAAACTGACCCGAATGGGTCTGCTCTCACCTTTGGGCTCTTCTGTCACTCTCTCTGCCTCAAGGGAGGGGAAAGAAGGACAGGTGGTAATGAAGGACACGACAAAAGCACGATGGGAAAAAGGAATGGGGGGGGGGGGGGGACCAACACAAGCACAGAGCTACAGCACACGAACACGAGTGCACACCATCTTGCCACGCCCAACACAAAATGGCCTGCAGGGGGCGAGAGAGAGAGAGAGAGAGAGAGAGAGAGAGAGAGAGAGAGAGAGAGAAAGAGAGAGAGAGAGAGAGAAAGAGAAAGAGAAAGAGAAAGAGAAAGAGAAAGAGAAAGAGAAAGAGAAAGAGAAAGAGAAAGAGAAAGAGAAAGAGAAAGAGAAAGAGAAAGAGAAAGAGAAAGAGAGAAAGGGCTGGTCCATGGGGACCCATTGGCACTCAGACCGTGACCGCGCTGCCCGGACGAATCCGGGCAGCAGGGAAGAATGTGGGAGATTTGGCCCCCGACTTGCGTTGAGGGTAGAACCACCACAAATTGGTGTCCCCGATAGTTGTTGCATGGATGTAGGTTATGATGGTACACCACACATATACGCTATCATTTAATTACCAAATAGAATCTGTTGCTCTCAAACGTTTTGGAATTACCTTGAATGATGACCTTCAATATTGTCCCTCTCACCCCAAGCTGCATCTCGGACAGCCTCCGCCACCCTCTCCCCCAGTGGTCTGCTATAGGTACAGAGCATAGACTGCTCAGCTTTATCCACTGTGGTTCCACACAGCGAAAGCACAGTATGTAGGGGATAAAACCTCTTCATTGCCGAGAGAGTTAACTGGACTACGGGTTCTGTGTGATCCCTTGTATTCATGACACTGTTCTGGCCAAATTCCTTCCCTAATCCTGCTGCTTTGAATTCAGGCAATAAATACCAAACCACTCAGGAGGCAACAATCAACAGTGTATGAGATTTGAATATGGGTTCCCTGTTTGAATGAGATGTGCACTGAGACAGGAGTTTCGCTAAACAGGTGAACCAGTATGATTTGCTTTCGTTGTAATATCGAAATCATTCTGATACCCAGTTGCTGCTTTTGGCATTGTATCTTGCGCACACCATCATTATTCTGATAAACGGTGAGGCCACCACGCTGGCATTTGACACAATTTCCCCAAAAGCCTTGTGATTGCTTTTGGTGCAAATTTTTGAAAATTAAATTGTTAATGGATTGCCACTCCGGGGTCAAAGGTCATGGAAGGCATGTTCCTGAGGGTGACTATTTTTAACTTGCATGTTATGCAGGGGCTGATGTATTATAGTTATCCTCTAGAGTCAGGCAATGCACCTGAAAACAGGCACATGTTATATTGGAGACCAGCTAGTGTTAGGGTTGCTCTTTCGGTCTTCAATTGGTGAAGAGAGTCGACGGAATGCCAAATGACGGCAATAAGGCTCAAAAAAGCTTCCAGGTAAAAATAAATGAAAATGTTGGATGCGGGAGGAGAAAAAGAATGAAAAGGCCTGGAGGATGTGATAATTGTGTTTAACCATGCAGCCCTTCATTTCTCAAGCTGCTCATGTAACTTTGTGAGATTTGGTGGGCCAAAAAAAAGGTCGGTATAAGTTGCATTGCACACAGTAATAACTTAGCAGTGGATGAGAGCTCCTATTATTTCACACGATTCCATTCAATTTTTAGCAACATTTGTCAGTGGTTTTATTTGTATTTTTATTTGCCTTGTATGTGTATTTGCCATGGGGATTTGCTTGCTATTTTATTTCTTGGATTTACCAGCATATGATTGAAGTGGTCCACTGTATCATTTTATTAGTGCATGCAAGTATTAAATTTGGGTCACTGATCCTCGGGTACTAAATCATACAGATTTTGTGTTTTCTAAGTGTAACAAGGTAGGATATTAATGACTTAGTATGCAGAAGCGTTTTTGTAATCAGACTTTAACAAATGAGTATGAAATTATAGAAAAGCAATGATTGTATACACTGCTTTATCAACCTATTGGGTTGAAAGGATGGCATCCAAATACACACAATCGCCTCCAATTGCTACCTAGCCTGGGTTTGAATCCCGTCATCCCGTTGTTTCACAGGCAGGGTCAGCCTGTTGTTGGCTTAACGCATAAAGTGGCTGGCCTGAGATCTTAGGGTCCTGAGTTTGAGCCCCTGTCATGCAATAGAATTAACATCAGGTGGGTTGACTCAGCCTGTCATCCTTCCGAGGTTGGCAAAATGAGTACCAGCTTACTGGTAATGGGGGCACTGCATCAGTGGCACAGCTGTGCTTTTAGAAAATGATGCAGCCACAGGCTGTACAGGCAGGGTTAGTCATCAATGTGTGTGCCATCCCTTGGGTGGATGCTAAGTGGGTGTCCCAACTGCCAGCATTTTATGGTGGATGTTGAAGATCCCACGGTGTCCTTCTTGAAGAGTGGGCGAGCTATCGCCGGCACCCTGGCCAAATTCCAAATTCCTTCCCGAACTAGCAGAGACAGGGCATTGCATCAGAGGCACAGCCTCGCCCTCAGCCAATGATTATACTCAACAACCAATGCTGCGAAGAACAAGATCATGTTATCAAGATAATCAAGAAAGCCCTGCCATGATAATAATATAATCCACTAGCAGAGTTACCCGCACCTTGTGCGGAAGGAATTTATTGTTTGGAAAAAGAGTCAGGTACTATGTATAATTCCAATTAATTCATCAATTTCAGTGTAATACTGGCTACCACCGGGTGGCACTATATGATACACATTTACATAGAGAGAAAATTGGGGACTTCCCCCACGCCTAACCACCTAACCTGTAGATTTGAAAATGTATTCTTGCATTTCCATTTGCTAAGAGGATTCTAACGGTATGCAATATGATGGGGTTCGTACTGGTGGGGCCAATTGTATCGACATAGAGACAGACAAACAGAAAATACAGCTATATATATACACAACATATTGTTTCGCGCGAATGCCCTCGGTTAATACCGTGGGCTCACGGATGGCCAAACGAACTTAAACGGAGGCGTTTATTCAATGACGGACTTTGACTATACAAGCACGGGAGGAAGAAGGAAGAGGAAGAAGCGGCAAGCTCTTACCTGTAGCGATCTCACGGGCAGCTCCGATCCTGTAGGGAATGAACTCAAAACGAACACAGGGGTAAAATGTACAAGAAAGAAAGATTTATAGTCCAGTCAAAATGTGAATGGACCCGCCACTAATTGCAAGAGAAACGAAGTAATACTTTTCTGAGACCTTGATGTCTACTAAATATCTGCCCAAAATTATACTTAAATATATTGAGTGGAACATGGTTTTTCAGGTCCTTTCCGATTTGGGAACTTTTCGGACTACCGCAATGTTTGGAAATTAATTATATGACAATATTACTCTTAATAATACACCAAATCAACTCTAAATTATTTATTTAACCATGTTTGAATACACTACCACAACTATTTGTACCCAATGTCCTTCTGTCCGTTCACAATATTTAACACGTCACTTCGTCTCTTCCATGGTCACTATCATCAGCATCCTCGAAAACGTCCACTGATTCGTCTGCATTTGCACAAATACCTCTGCACTCCCTACATGCAAATGTGCAAGGCAGCCCAAGTTTCTGACAACCACAACGTTTATCACTGCAACCACCCTTGCAAGAACACCTAACCAGCTTTAGGAGATAGTCTGGTGCTGCAGCGAGGTCAGAATGCATAGGGATCATCCTGGTGTCCATGATCCTCCATCCCCAGTCAAGCGGGTTGAGTTTGTGTCCTTTCCACTCCTGAACCTGTTGGAATACCCGTAGGCTGTGATATTTGGAAGCTGAGCTCGTGGGCGGAAGTACCCGTGGGTGCAACGATGTTTTGTTTGTTGTCACCTTAGCATGAAATTTTGCTACCCTCAATTCGTTCAAATTGTCTGATGGTTTGCCTCCGTACACACAAACCATTGCTCTGTCTCCTGCAGCAATGACCTCATCCTGTGTTGACTCTTTATTGCCGAAAATTAGGGCCTCTTGCTGGAACATTTCATTGTCCTTGAACAGTTTGAGTCCAGTGCCTTTGCCGATCCCAAAGACCCTTGATGTCGTGTCGCATCCCAGGTACGCATGGATGAAGAGAATGTTTTCACAGACAGTATCACCCAGAGCCTCTCTGACTTTGCCAATGTCCAAGTATTGTCTTGGATTCAATGAACCCTTTTTCGGCTCCGACATTAAGTAGAGAGTGTGCGCAGTATTCTTGCGAAAATAGTAGCACAGTAGTATCAACAAGTCAGTGTCTTCGCCAACAAGAACAGTGTTGGATTTTGAAGAGCTACAAACTGCAGTTGTTGCTATGAGTAGGTCCGCATCCCCACTTGCATGAAGCACTTCACAATGAGATTCTTACAGTTTCTTACCAAGAATGTCTATGAATTGTTGCTTGTTCTCCTTGTTCCGAAGAAACTCTTCCTTCTTGACAGAAAGCATCATGGTTTGAGAAAAAGATACCTTCACTGATGGTCGCTCACCCCTTTTCTGATGGGCACATTCTTTCGTTGAGGGACCTTCACGATAGCCATCAAACACGACGATAGCATGCCCGTAATGCCTACTAACATATTTCAGGTAGCAGTCAAGAATATCCTTGTACTGTTCACCTGACTGCCACGGTATGCGCTGCAATAGGGCACCGCCATCGAGTACGTATTGTATATCGGACGGTTGTGCAGTATCGGCAGGTGCCAAGGATTTGATTGCTGAGGCTAACGCTGGCTTATTGGCGGACAGCAAGGCATATTTGGTCTCGACCAAAGATGGAGGATATGTGCATAACTCACAAAGGAGTGCTTTGGATAAGTCTCCTACTTCAGTGCCAGCGATCACAAGTCTCTGGAAGAGTAACTGAGGGTCGATATTGATGTCTCCGTCTGGTGTCTTCATTGCAGACTCTGAGTCCATAGTTATGGCTTGACCCTTCTTCTTGAAGCTGTATTCAAGCACACATTTACCACTCATCTGGCCCAAGAGCCTTTCTCCCACAGTTTTCGCCTCATCAACATTCACCGTTGTCTGGGAAACTATACCAGTGAAAATGTTGTGAAGAGTATCATCGTCTTGAAAGGGATCCCTCTCATGAAGAAACTCAAGCATTTTCTGGGTATCAGCTACATCATTCTTCTGTCTAGACTTTGATAGATCCTTGTGCTGTTCACTTGTCGCATACATCACATCAGTGAGGTGTTGGAGGGCGTTGTTCACCTCTGCAAAGAAAGGACTAGCCATGACCCAGACTGAGCGTTGTGTCTCTGTCATCCCTCGTCCCCTGGTCAGACCACCTGATGTCTTCAGACTTCTCATAAGTACTTGTTCGATGACTAAATCTGTAGACAGACCAGCCCAGTATCTGTCGCTCCGTCGGACAACTTGGAATCCTTGGAGAAATTTCTGATGTACTTCTGGATGGTCCTTTGGTAACTCGGTCATCAGTTGCAGATATATGTGCAGGCACTTTGTGTAGTGTCTGTGTCCGGAAGCTGCAAGATATGGAAGCATGGCGCGCAGGATATGCAAGTGAAGCATCCAACCCCCTGTTCTTTCAGATTTCAGAAAAAAACGAATAATGTCCACCATTTCCATGTATTGTAACCACAGTCTCGCTGTCCATTGATGCCTTATTGTATCAATCACCTGATTGATTTTGTCTCCAATGACCTCCATCACCTTCGATGACTCGATGTCTGACACTGCTTGGTCACCCGACATCAGACCGTCAAACAAGTCGCCTGCATCATTGAGCTCTACTGGAACTGTACGCTCGCTGTCTCCATCACTTGGGAGGTTCATCTGAAATACCTTCGAAGCAAGTTTTGCATTGAGTGCTGCATCAACGAGTAGATGTCCACGTATAGCTCTAGACACGGCTTTGCCACTCATCATGTGGGTTGTAGTGTTGCTGGCATATGCAACTTCCAGAAGCTCTTTGAGTCCAGTACCAGACATCAGGTGGCCAATACACCCAAGAAAACTCATGAGTGTATGGAATCCTCCTAGTCTTAGAACAATCGAGTGAAGTTTGCTGTCCGCTGGCTCGCTCTTGACTATGGTGAGAGCTTTCCACCAAAGTGGCTGATCAAATGTCAGTATCGGGGTTACACCATATCTCTGCGCATGTTCACAAACGAAAGGCAGTGTGGAGTTGATGCAGTCCAAGTCACTTGGACTGAGATCAATCATGGGCAGAAACATTATTGATGCCTCACCTGGATGTTCTCCCTTGTGTACCATCTGCATCATTCCTGTCCAAGAGGGCCGAGGTGATCGAACAGTAAGCGAAACCTTCCAGAGGAGGTCAACATTTGAGCTGATTTGTCTCAAGTCGGTACAGGCTGGAAGCTTCTCGTAGAGAAAGGACTGCATTCCTCCACATGCTGATGTGAAAGGTCGTATATTGATTCACCCCACTTGTGCGATGTCCTCTGCCGAGACAGCTCTACGGGCAATCTGAAGTGTCCGGACTGTTTTCGGGGTCACACTCGCAATAATGCCCATACCATGGATTTGTGTTTCTCCCATTTAATGTGCAGATGTCATGGTCAACATTGTCCGCCACATATTGGATGAAATGTCCAGGGGTAAAACCAGGGATGTCTTTTCCACACGTGACTGCTGCGCTGCGCTCATACGTTTGCACCTCCGTGTATGAACAACTATACCCATGTGCAAAGAGCGTGTCAGTAGGTGATAAATGTTGCTTCTGGGACACCTCCGTTTAACATGGGAAATCCCTATCTAATGTCATTTACCCCCCTGTTTTTAAAAAAATCATAAACACCTCTATTTCTCCCTCTATGAACCTATAATCCTTCTCGCCTTATGAACCTATAATCCTTCTCGCCTTATGAACCTATAATCCTTCTCACCTTATGAACCTATAATCCTTCTCGCCTTATGAACCTATGATTTTCTTCCTTTATGAACCTATAATCCTTCTAGCCTTATGAACCTATGATCATTCTCACTTCCATGTAAATTTTACCCTATTCCCCCCACTACCCCCTTAATGTAGTTCCTTAGACCACTCTGCTAATGAGCCTATAAATATATTATCTCTTTCTAACTTTTTTAAGAGTTCCATTCTCCTATAGAACTCATCCCCATCAAGTATATTTATAAAGTATACAGGTTCCTTAACCTTTTGTTGTGAAAGTATAAAGTGGTATGTTTCACGGAGGGTTCTTGTTTGACCTCCTCCTCTCCCACATACCATTTTAAAATTATAATATTTATTATCCGATTGATAACCATTAAAGTTCTCACTCCACTCTAATATATTTTTCTTCCCACCCTCCATTACCCCACTTAACAAATGAATACGTTTATCCGTCTTGAGAACCTTCTGACCAGTGATTCTCTCAACCTCTTGAATCTGATATTTTTCACATTCGTTATGTTTTCCATTTATATACCAAGGTTGATTACACCTCCACTCTTTAGTCTGGTTGATACTTGGTTCTATCATTTATATAATAGTAAAAAAGGTGGCGGTAGCCCGTTAAAATCCCTAACCCCCTTTTTAACTTATCACTTATATATATACCTTATCACTTATATATCTTATCACATATATCTTATCACATATATCTTATCACTTATATATCTTATCACTTATATATCTTATCACTTATATATCTTATCATTTATATACTTATATAACCATAAGGGAGACTATCAATTCCATTTTCTAAAATAAACCTCTTATCATCAAAAGCCCCCAATGCTTTCTTATTCACCTCTTCTGAATATAATTGATGTTTATAACTTCTTATTCCATTAATCTTTCTAAACTCTTCTTTCTTTGTTGTTAAACAGTTATAATAATCCTTAAAGTTTATTGTTTCTTTAATGACATTTTTCTTTACACCTTTTAACTTCTTATCAGTCTTTTCAACGTTATTCACAATGTATTTATAAGCATAAGCCTTCGACCTCAATCCCACAAATTCACTCATAACATTTCCTCCCAATTCATCCTTGAACTTTCCAATCACCTTTTTATTTTTAGAAGAGAACAACTCACTCTCTGGACTGTAATTACTTGTATCATAGATATTAATGTCCTTTTTCATGTCTGAATAAACATCATCAGTATTAATTTTCAAAATAAAACTATCAGTATCCATATACAACAATGACACATTATCCTTATACTTTGATTTTAGATTAATATAAAAGTAATCATACATTAATGACTTTGACAAGTCAAGAATTGATGTTCCAATGTAAATAGGTTTGTCCATTTCAATACTCTCTTTAACCAAATGGATCGCACAAAAGTTCTCAGTAAAGACCTCAGCTCTAGTAAAACTCGGTCTATTAATTAATTTTGATGCTTGTTCCCAAGATGTTGCTAGTCTGATATTTTGTCTTTTCCTCACATTCTCCATGGTCTTACCAAAGACCGCATTATTCATCAATTTATAAAAGTCTTTCTCAAAATCTGTTTTTGACTCTGTTCTTCTTTGTGTATTAAAATCAATGTACCCCTTTAACCAATGACTTTGATTGAACTTTAGAACCCTGTGGATCTTCTCTACTCTTAGACCTTTTGATAAATATTGTCGCAAATTTCTTTGGTGTAGTACATAATTTTTCTTGTTATATAATGTAGTAAGTAATTTTTTTGTTGATTCACCTATATCAAACGATCGTTGATAATCACTCAACCATTCTTTCTTTGGACTTTCTTTCTCACAAGCAAATGGAAGATCTTTATGTTTGATATGAAGTTCTTCAGGATATTTTAAATCGACCTCAAAATAATAACCAACCTTTGAATCATCCAATTGTTTTTGTGTAGAGATACATACATCTTGTAAAACCTTTGTGTAGTCTTTTTCCTTTACCCATCTTAGTTTCCCATAAGGAAGAGCTTGAGACATTGCCCAACCATACAAGTTGTTTGCGTCATAGTACATCAAGTAAGAACTCTCTTTCGTTGAATCATAATTTGGAAGATATTTGTTATTTGCTTTTGCGTATCTGCTCGAGCATACTTGTGAAATTCCACCTCTTTTTGCCTTTTCAATCATCAAAAGCATATCGACATCGGTTATCAAATCCAAATCTTGTTTTGTCATTTTCAACATCGCGCTCCAAGCCAATCCAGGTGCTGTGTAGTAGTGAGCAGGATCCAATCCATATCCAGTGCGACAAACAGATCTAAAGGCTTCAAATACATCGGCCAATAAAAGCACATCAGTTTTGAGATACAAATCGTGATACTCACCAAGATTCTTGATGTTATATTTTTCCCAAACATTTTGTGCGTGTACATAATCTTTATCAGATATATGACTGTTGTTTAATTTGTTATCGAAATTTTCTTTTAAAGGAAGTTGTGTTTCATTGAATCTCTCAAATGAGTCCATATAGTCATAGGGGTAAATTCCCTTTTGTGTTAGAAAATCTTTATCTGAAAAATACTCTGAAAGACATGGAAACTCTTTTAGATTTTGAACCAAGTTAGCCAATGGACTTGCCATGAATTTAAATGTATCAAGAAATCTGATATGAGTAATAGGAGATGTGTGAATTGTTTTTGTGAATGAAATGTATTTCTGATCTGTGTTAGGAATTGCTGAAATGTGTCCAGATGTCTTTGAAAGTTCATTAATAAATAGATGCGTATCATAATGAGCATTGTTATGAAGAAAGACAGGAATGAAAGAGGGGAGTTGATAATTAATATTACAACTTTGATGAGCCGGACCTCTATATTTACCAGTGAGATGACAATGATCTCTAACCTTTAGACCTTCACCAATTTTTTCCTCACAAATATGACAAACATTGTTTTTTCTAAATTCCCTTTTCTGTTCACTCGTCAAAGACATTGGTTTATTAGTTTCTCTCATTATCTTGGTTAATCGGACACAGTCTTTTTCTAGTCGTTTCACAAACTCCTCTGGGGTATTTGAGCCTCTATACTCCTCTAACTTGTTATATTTATCACCAACGGATGATTTGATATAATAACAAAAACCGCAAGGAGTATGTTTTTGATATTTATTTGTGTATGAATCTTTTGGATCTGGAGAAGCAGTATCTATTTTTTCTAGAATACTTTCAAAATCAGCATATATAACAAATGGATGTTTGATCTTTTTCTTTTCATCTTTGAATGTGATATTTGAGCCTTCTTTAGGCATATTGATTACCGTTGATTTATGTTCACCACAATAATTTGAATGTTTATCTAATCTTTCTTGTGTATGGAAGAAGTTAAGACAACGCAAACAAATATATATTTTATTTGTTCTTTTACATACTTGTGGTTTTATTAATTTAGCAATATCTTTAATGTATGTATAATGTGAATTTTCCTCTGAATTAAAATATAGAAGATTAATATGAGTTTGTTTACAATTGTCAGAAAGCTTTAAAACCTGAATGCTGTTTGTTTCTGTTAGACCATAAACATTAACTGATAAATTATTTATCTTTTCAAATTTAGGAATATCATTTAAAGCCATCGGAAACTTTAGATCTTTCGTATTTAATGTATTCTCATATTTTTTATAATGAGATACTCTTTCATCATGAAAATGTGGAGGATGTAAGTGTGCTAGAATAGACCAGAGAAAACATTTATTGTCTTTATTTTTGATATTGATAACTGCTTTTCTATTTTTGATAACACTGGGTAAATCAATGTAGGAAGAAGCTTTTAGAGGATCTGATTTAAGAATATGAATGTCTATGTAAATAATTTTTCCTATATTGAATCCACTTCCTACGATTGAATTATCCACATCTTGCTCTTGTTTAATAAGTTCATCATAGACTCCTGATGTTTTAAAATCTTGATATGAAGATATAAAGTGTGGCTCAGTTCTCATGTATGGTGTATCTATAACTCCTTCGTCCTTTGTCATTTCTAATTTTACTCCCATATAAAATTTAAGTGGTTTCATTTCTTTTAGTGTTTTTTCAATCAACGTTTGAACAACAGGTTTAACTCTTTCTACAGCATCAACTATAGACTCTGGTTCAGGAGGTTTGAAGTTAAAGACTCTTATTTTAATATGTTCTTTGAATGCGCCATCAGAGTTTTTAGTTGTGATAAAATTTGATAAATGTAGAATTGTTTTAAGATGTATTTCGAAGCCTTTCTTGAGGATATTTTTATTACATGCAGAACAGTGTTTTGTTTCCTTCTGAATAGGAGATAGTAGGTGAAGTAGATTAAATGTGTGTTTGTTAGTTTTAAGGTGTCTTTTGTATTGTTTATATTCTTGTTCACAAACATCGCAATACGTTGCTTTGATCATATTTATTTATATAGTAAAATTATACTTAAAACAAAGTGCCTTTTTTAGAGGCTTTTTAAAAGATGAAACTGTGCTTAAAGTAAACACCTTTGAGCTTTTCAACTCGTTTTATGTATATAACTTTACTTAAAGTAAAACACCTTTGAGTTTTTCAACTCGTTTTATGTATATAACTTTACTTAAAGTAAAATACCTTTGAGCTTTTCAACTCGTTTTATGTATATAACTTTACTTAAAGTAAAACACCTTTGAGCTTTTCAACTCGTTTTATGTATATAACTTTACTTAAAGTAAAACACCTTTGAGCTTTTCAACTCGTTTTATGTATATAACTTTACTTAAAGTAAAACGCCTTTGAGCTTTTCAACTCGTTTTATGTATATAACTTTACTTAAAGTAAAACACCTTTGAGCTTTTCAACTCGTTTTATGCATATAACTTTACTTAAAGTAAAACACCTTTGAGCTTTTCAACTCGTTTTATGTATATAACTTTACTTAAAGTAAAACACCTTTTTTTTTTTTTTTTTTTTTTTTTTTTTTTTATTTTATTTTATTTTATTTTATTTTATTTTATTTTATTTTTTTTTTTTTTATTTTTTTTTTTTTTGTATACAAGATCGAGGCTCGTGAAAGAGCTAACAATAATCACAAAAAAGACAAACCAACTCCTCTCTGGGGGAGCAAGGCCAGAGAGGAGTCGGTAGAAGACAGAAAGACCACCAACCTGCCTGCGGTGAGTGAGTGAAAGGCCCTCGGAGTTGACTACATCGCAGGAGATTCCAATGATTCTGAAAGCTTTGGCCTCAACAGCGTGAAGCCGAGCAAGGTGTGAGGCAGGAGCACCAGCCCAGAGGGGGGAACAGTATTCCATTGAGCTGCGGATGAAAGCCTTGTATGTGGTGAGGAGCTCAGGTGTGCCAAGGAAGGACTTCGCACGACGGAGGATGCCCAGTCGGCGACTGGCTTTGGAGGCGAGCTTGGAAATGTGGTTTTCCCAAGAAAGATCATGGCAGATAGTGAGACCCAAAAGCTTGAGCGACAGAACTTCTTGGAGAGGATTGTTGAGAAAGTAGATGGGAGGGTTGTCCAGTCGGTCCTTTCGGAGAGACATCGTAAGAGTGTGAGATTTATCAGGATTGAAAGACATGTTCCATTTGTTTGCCCAGTCTGTGATTTTGTCCAGGTCTGCAGAGAGTGAGGAGGCTGCAGACTGCTGATCTGAGGGATGAGGAATGGAGCGACATAGAGTAGAGTCATCAGCAAAGAGATAGAGAGGATTTTCCAGAGAGTCGGAGAGATCATTGATAAAGACCAGAAAAAGCACAGGGCCCAGAAAGCCAGAAAATAGCACCTTTGAGCTTTTCAACACGTTTTATGTATATAACTTTACTTAAAGTAAAGCGTCTATGTATTAGCCAGAAAGTTTAGATACTCTAGTTCATCAATTTCAATTTCACTATCTGAGTCATCAATAAAGCTACTCTCATAACTATCATTTGAACACAAACTATTAGTATCATAACTATCTTCAGATCCTAGACTCTCAGTATAATAACTCTCAGAGTATTGACTGTTAATATCACTCATTTACATACCATTAAACTTCCATCAATATCTATATATTTTCTTTCATTAGAACTAATAACCACAATATTTTTTACATTAAATGTTATTTTCAAATAATCTCTAATAATCAGAGTACGGAATGATAGTTCACCACTAATATTCATATTATTAATTTCACCCACATCTTTGGGTCTATTAAAGAATATACAAATGTTTCCTCTAGAATCGTTGATGGTTTTATCATTCATTTTCAAAGCTTCTTTATCAATGATCTTTTCAAGCTTTGAGTAAATTGTTAGTAGTAGTGGAGAAACTTTTGTCAAATTTACTTTAATAGAGTTATTAATTAACATAGCTTGTCCTGTAAATTTAATAAAAGGACACATGTTATTCTCCATTATGGGTTTAATCCAAAAATTTCCATATTTATCTTTGTTCAATTTAACATCTTTGACATATTTTTCTATATCTTCCACCGAAGTAGAGATTGATTGAAATTTGTCTTTTGTGTTTTGAAACATTGTATTTATTAGCTAATAAATTTGCGTTTAGTTTAAGTAAAGTTATATACATAAAACGAGTTGAAAAGCTCAAAGGTGTTTTACTTTAAGCACAGTTTCATCTTTAAAAAAGCCTCTAAAAAAGGCACTTTGTTTTAAGTATAATTTTACTATATAAATATGATAAATTCTGAAGGATATTTAGAATTTCCAGACTCTCCATATGATAAATTAGAGAATTGTCCGGCTTGTGGTAGAGTGGGGCTTAATACAGAATCAGAAGCATATAAACAATGTATTTTCTGTGATTATCTTCTAATTAATGATAATAAAAAATATAGAAAAATATATAACTCTTTTAAATTAGAACCAAAAATGAATTACTTTACAAGATTAATAAGAGAGATGAATGTTAAGTATTATGGGGATAATACACCATTTCTTACAAGGGAAGAGACTATTTGTATTGAGGAAATGTATAAGGGTTTAATGATATTTATTATTCAAAATAATTTTAATGGAAATGTTAATACAAGATACTATATAAACAAAATAATGGATTATTTTGAAATTAAACCTGAACTCAGGATAAAATATAGAGTTTCTCAAAAAACTCAAAAAAAGTTAGATGACTTGTTTTCCAAATATATAAATGAATGATTTTTTACCTGTTTGGGAAAATAAGATAAAATTTAATAACCATAAAAATCTTCCAAATTCATTGAGATGTCTAATAGTCGGTTCAAGCGGATGTGGAAAAACCTGTTTACTTTTAAAGATGCTCCTTAGTCCTAATTTTTTAGATTATGATAATTTAATAATTTTTACAAAGTCAAGTTTTCAACCTGAGTATCAACTACTCTCACAGGGTTTTAATGCGGGTCTTAAAAAGGAAGACATTATCGGTTTATTTAAACTTCAAAACAAACTAAATGATTATAATATTGATGATATAATACAATTATTTTGTGATACACAGAAATCAAAATCAAAACTAAAACCCATAACTTGTATTCTCAGTGATAATACGGATGATATACCTTCACCTCAAGATTTAGATAAATCAAAAAAGAACCTCGTTATCTTTGATGATTGTGTTAATGAGAGAAACCAAACAGTAATGGATAGCTACTATACAAGAGGGAGACATTCTTCTTGTAATTGTATTTATCTTAGTCAGTCATATTTTCAACTCCCTCGGCGCTCAATAAGAAACAATGCTAATACTTTTATTTTATTTAAGTTAAATTCAATAGATACAAATAATTTTTGGAGAGATAATTGTTCTACATTACGTAGTAAGAAGGAATTTGAAAATAATATGAAACACACGATCGGAAAATATAAATATATTGTTGTGAAACAAGATGAGATACTAAATGATATTTTTCAATAAATAAATATAGAAAATGAATACCGAAGAAAGAGTAAGAAAGTTTAAAGAACATCAAGAGTTGGTTTCAAAAGTTGTAAAGCAACAGGAAGACATAAAGAAGAAAAGGAGACAGAAACTAACTGGTGAAGAAGCCTTTGAAAGAAAACAAGAGAAATTTTTTAAACCACTTTTAAAAACTCAACAAACGATTTCACCTACAGTTCCCACGGTAGAATTTACTCCAAAAAAATTTCAAATGCTCAAAGATTTTAGTCAAATGACAGAGCAAGAACTTGGAGAATTAGAATATGATGATGAAGGATTATTTCGACATCTTGAGAAGGTAAATAAACTTTCCAATTATATTGTAGAAGCTCTTCAAAACAATGAATATTTGAAGGGTTCAAAAACCAGAGCAGGTCTCATTCCAACAGAAGAACCAGCACAGTTCCATCTTGTGAAAGAAAAGTTATTGATATTTAATGATAAATTGGTGTTCTTAAGTTCTGACCAACCAAATGTTGAATTAACCCCAAGATTAATGTTTCTTCTAACAAAAGATGGACATTCTAATTCACCTTATTTTGATGAACCGCTTGAAATGGAAAGAGAGGAAGATAGAGAGTATATTGAGTTGCTAAACACACTTGATTATGGAGTTTCTGTTGCTGGTAAAAGTAAGAAGAATGAGAAGGAGAAACATATTATTGATGCTTTAAGTAAGCTTGGTTCGGGTGTTAGTTTTCTTCCAAATGACCCATCACAATTAGTTAATAGGTTATTATTGTTGTTAGGTAGTAAGAAGGCTGGAAACAACAATTGTTTTAATGAAGCATCCGCCATTTTAGATCAGTTGATGAATATGAAAATAATTAATAAATGTCAATACAAAGATATTTTATTAGATATTAAATAAGATGAGAAGCACAATTCTTAGTTTTAATTTCACAACGAGTGATTACACAGCTTCATTCCCTTACCCACTACAACTTGACCCCAAAAAAGAATATGAGGCTTCTTTGTTGTCAATGGAGACTTATAATACCTTGTTTAATATCACAGAGAAAAACAACAAGTTTAGTTATAATCCAGGAAGTGGATATAAAACTATAACCGTTTCACCCGGTGCTTACGAGATTTCTCAAATATCTTCAGAAGTCTCTCGCCTTATGAAAGAAAAAGGTGATGAACCAAAAAATATTGTAATAGATATTCAAAAACACACTTCAAAATCAACTATTAAACTTAAAAATAATTATAAAGTTGATTTCACCATTGAAAAATCGTTTAGAGAGCTATTGGGTTTCTCTTCAAAAAAGGTTGAAACTAACGGGACGTCTTACAGTGATAATGTCATTCAAATATCCTCCGGTATAAATTCAGTATTAATTCATTGTGATTTGATTGATGGTGCTTATAACGATGGAATAAGAACAAATACAATATTTTCATTCAGCGCATACTCAACCCCGATTGGTTATAAATTTAATATGGAACCAAAAAATCTTGTCTATTTACCTGTGTCAGGAAAAACCATATACAGAGTAAATTTTAGGATAACCGACCAAGATAATCGTATGATATCCTTTAATGATGAAATTATATCCATCAGAATTCACCTACGTGAAGTTTTTCAATAAATAAATAATGGTTATTGTGAGAAAACACGAGTTGGGAAAATATAAAATAATTACAGGGGATGGGATGTTCCTTTCACCATACTATAAGGGTGAAGGTATGTTTCTTGGGAGAGGATACTATAAACCAAAGAGACAACGGGGTGTGGGACATCAATTTAGAAATAAAGGAGATGGGATAATTGATACTCTAATGGGTATTGGTTCAACCATCCTTAAACATAAAGACCTAATTGGTTCAACTGCTTCTGCCGTGGGCTCAGTTGCGGGTGCTATAAAGAGTATAAAAGATGCTCAAAAGGAGTCTCATAAATTACAAGCAATCAAAGAAATTAAAAAAGGTAAAACTCAACTATCTTCACAAGAACGACAAAAAATCATTAAAATACTTGGGTCAGGGTTTCAACAATTTTAATGCTATATAAATACAAGTATGGAAGCGATTGATAGTATCTATGATTTGGATGATACGATTATCATTTCAAACTCCACTAAAAAGGAAGACTATTTTAAGGTAAATGCTATAACAGGAACAGACTGGAATTCAAACGGAACAAAAAGTTTTGAAATAAATAATCAACAAACTTACTTGAATATAGCTGATAGTTTCTTGCTGTGTAAATTTAAATTCACTAAGGCTGCGAATAATACTAATGCTACACTCGTAAATGATTTCTTCTGGAAAATGTTTGACAGTGTCCGCCTGTATATTGGAACACAAGAGGTTGAAGCGGTTGATTATGTCTCTGCTACATCTGAAATGATGAAATTTACACTATATTCGTTTAGTGATAGAATGGGTAAGGGAGCTGTTGAAGGTTTTATTCCTGATATGTCAACAGGAACAAACGCAGACCCTGGTTATAGTCAAAGGAAGTCAATGTATAATGATGACGCAAAAGCAGAGAATAGTTTTACGGTAGCAGTACCTCTGAAAGGTATATTTGGATTTTGTGATTATGATAAAGTTTTGTATGGGCTTAAAATTAGATTTCAACTACAAAGGAATGATAATGTAAATAGGTTGCTTTTTGGGGTTGAAAATGCTTTTGGCGACAATAATAAATTTGTTATTAATGATTTGTGTTGGTATATTAGTGAATATACTCCTAATCTTAAAACGGAAGAGATGTTAAATAGAAGACTTAACTCAAAGAAACCGCTAAATGTATCATACCTTAAAAGAAGATGTCAACACGTTAAACTGGAACACACTACCTACACTTGGAATTTGGGTGTTCTTGAAGGAAAGCCACGATACCTATGGCTCATTTTTAAGAAACCAGATGGAGAGGACGGTACTAATAAGAATAATGCCCTGAGTGATAATGCTAAGGTGAAACAACTTCGGGTTTCTCTTGATGGGACATTTTATCCGCGAGATAGATTGGAAATTGATTGGGAAAAAAAATGATTATGCGGAAGCCTACAAGTCTTACCAAAAGGTGTGTGAAAGCAACGGTAATAATGAACCTATTTTGGATATGGTTGCGTTTCAAAAACTTTATACAATCTACACAATTGACCTGAGTTCTCAAAAGGAAACTATAAAGTCTAATAGAGTGGATACTTCTCTATACATTGAAAGAGGAGAGAATGAAGAAGTTGATGCTTATTGTTTGCTTTTGGAGGAAACAGAATTACAGATTAATACAGATAATGGTGTTATGATTAATATCACATAGGTTTTTTCTCATAAATAAATGGTAGGGGTATATGTTAATCAAATCAATCTTGATAAATTAACATCTTGTATTCAAAATCAAAAGCCTTGTATTATTAATGTTAATACATTTCAAAGAAAAGGAGCTGTAAGAATTGATGTTTTACTCACAAGAGAGCAGGTGAAAACACTAAATGATGTTGGATCACTTAAAATTAAAATGACAAAACCTATGTTAAAGAAATATTCAATAGACAAGTCAAGAGGAGGATTTCTCCCATTTCTAATTCCTTTATTTGCTGGTTTAAGTGCGGCGGGAGCATTGACTGGTGGTATTTCAGCAGCGATAAAAACTGCTAACGAAAGGAAGGCACAACTAAAAGCTCAAAAAGAATTGGAAAGACATAACAAGGAGTTGGAGAAACAAATTAGTGGAAGTGGTGTAATTGTAGATTTTGCTCAAAAACTTGAAAGTCTACCTGATAAAGCTAGATTGTTAGTTGGAGATATGCTTTCCTCTATCGCTCAAGCGGGTGTTAAACTAACTAAACGGGGTAATGGATTGTATCTTTCTCATAAATAAATGGATAAATGGTTTAAACAATTTGGAAAGAATACAACGTCAAATATAGAACTCGCTAAGTATTGTAAAACACTAAAAATTGATAATGTGGTTATTTGTATGAGAGATGAATTAATACATATAAATAAGAATACAAAGAATATTATTATGAATTTAGACACACAGAATGGTTCTCATTGGGTTTGTATTCATAATAGTCAGGATAAATATTATTTTGATAGTTATGGTATGCCACCACCTGTTGAAGTAATACAATTCTTACAGAATGGTGTTTATCAAACATTTCAAGTTCAAGAAATTAATTCTAAATGTTGTGGTCAATTATGTTTATATGTATTATTTAAACTCAACAATAATGAAAATTTTTATGATATCATTTTTAATCTAATATAAATGACTTATGTTGGAAAAGATGGTTCTATCTTTGGAAAATCCTCTCAGGATATTGATTTATCAAATTATTATACAAAGGCACAGGCTGAACGACAAAAATATAGTGTAAGTAAAAATATTAATATGAAGAATACTTATAAATTAATCAATTATCCAAACCCTACAGATGCGAATGACTTAATTAGATTAAGTGATTTATCACAATATATATTTTTAAAGAAAACAGCACGTTTTGTTAAACAAGTAAAATTTACAACCACAACACCTGGTTATACTGACCATACACCTTTCCTCATTGAATTTAACTACCTGCTTACAATTGAATTTTATAAAGAAGGACATTTAGTTAATATGCGAATTAATAAATGGGGGTATGATATGTCTGATTTAGGGTATAATTGGTCTTTTTCAATAAACATAGAAGACCTACATGATTTAAATCAGTCTCGTAAAGAAGAATATTATCCACTTGGTGAAGATAAGGATTTATGTGGAAGTACAATTAGCAAACAACAAATACGTGATTTTAAGAAAAGAAAAATATATGATAGTATAGCGATGGTTCACATGACAAAGAAGGAAGGTAATGAGATAAGGATAGAAAGCCGAGGAATACAAACCGATTTGGTAGTGGGAAGATGGGGTGGTATTACCTGTCATAATATTAATCTCACATATATTTCTGATACATAAATGGCAGGAAGAAGACTACAAGAGAATTATAATTTTTGTATTCAAGGATACCTACAAGAAAAGGGTGCTCGGTATTACATACCTTATGATTTGGAGCATATACATGGGAATTTTGTCATTAAAAACTGGCCTTATACTGATATTGTTAAACCCACAAATAGAGACTTGTTTAAAATATTAAATAAAAATGAACTTCTCAAAGTTATGAAATATAAAACTCTTTTAGAAATCGTCAACAAATCTTATTGGTATCCTATTATGAGAAAAATAATTATAGATACAAGAATATCTCAAAATCCAGATGAGTATATGTATAATATTCTTTGGGGTTCAAACTCAAGGGTAGCAAGGGATGAGGAAGGAGTTGAAGAAGAGAAGGAGGAAGGAGTTGAAGAAGAGAAGGAGGAAAGAGAGAAGGAGGAGAAGGGGGAAAGGGAGAAGGAGGAGAGGGAGGAAAAGGAGAAGGAGGAGAAGGATGAAAGGGAGAAAAAGGAGAAGGAGGAGAGGGAGGAAAGGGAGAAAAAGGAGGAGGAGGAGAGGGAGGAAAAATATAAAAATATGACCATTCCTGAGATTAATGAAAGATTGAAGGTATTACGACAAATAAATAAATCTCAACGCACTGAAGAGGAAAATAAAGAATTAATGACTCTTCCGAACTTATTGGTTTTTAAATTTGCTATAATGAATTCAGAGCGCAGATATACAACATATAGTTGATGATGTTGGTGTTATTGACTTTAGTTAGTTTTATTTGTAAATAAATGGAGGAGAGAGTGAAGTCATTTCTAAGGATTCTTTATGTTTTAAAAATCAAGATAGAAATGTATATGTTGAAAACCAAAAAGGTTTTGGCACTATGTAGAACTTTTTCTCATAAATAAATATGAGTTATTGTCTCAAATGTAAAAAGAAAACTAAATCTAAAAATATCTCTTATGTTAAAGCTAAAAATAATAGAGTTTATCAAAAAGGAATATGTCAAGTGTGTGGTTCTAAAAAGTGTCAATTCATCTCTCCTAAAAGTGGAGGAGACATACAAAAGTTTTTGTCAGGTAGCAAATTTACAACAACTGGAATTCCAGGGGAATTACACCTTCCAGGGTATTCTTTCTGTGGCCCAGGAACAAACTTGGATAAAAGATTAGATGAGGCTGACAATCCTAAACCTTGGTCTAAACCTACAAATAGGGTTGATGAAGTGTGTATGAAGCATGATATTGCTTATGGGAAAACCACTACATTGACTGAAAAACATAAAGCCGACAGAGAAATGTTGTATAATTTGTCTTTGATACAAAATCCAACGTTGAGAGAGAAAGTTGATAGGTTTATTGTGAGAAATTTGATAAATGCTAAATTGAAACTTGGCCTTGGTTATTCACCCTCAAAAAACTATTAGGCTCTCATGATGTCATCAAGACTGAGGAGCTTTTGGCTGATGAATTACATAAACCTATAATCACAAAGTTTAAAAGAAGGAAAGTTTATTCTAAATACACCGACCACATATGGTCCGCTGATTTAATCGAACTAAAAAATGATAAGGGATACAAGTATGCTTTAACCGTTATTGATTTGAGGAGTAGATTTGCTTGGGTTGTTCCTTTGAAAAACAAGAGAGGTTATACTCTGAAGTTAGCCTTCCAACAGATATTTAATAAAAGTAAAAGAAAACCAAAGAAACTGTGGACCGATGAGGGAACAGAGTTCTATAACAAAATATTTATGAAATTTCTTAAGGGGGAGGGTATTAAATTATACAGCACCTTTAATGAAGGAAAAGCAGTTGTTATTGAGCGTTTTAATCGTACTTTAAAAGAGAAATTATATAAAAAATTCACACAACTCGGTTCCCAAAAATGGGTGTATTTTATTCAGGATATTGTAGATAATTACAATAATACAGTTCATTCATCAACAAAATCAAAACCATCAGAAACATTTACAAAATTAGAATATGAAAAGGAGATTAATTTGAGAAAGCCCAAGTTCAAAGTTGGTGATATTGTAAGAATATACAGATGGAAAAGTCATTTTGAGAAAGGTTATACAAAGAGATGGACTAATGAATTATTCAAAATCGTTGATGTAATGGATACTATGCCTTGGACTTACAAATTATATGATATGAATTGGGAAGAAATCTTGGGTTCATTTTACTCACAAGAATTACAAAAAACAAAACTGATAATTCATTAAACAACAACCATCCATACTTTCATCCACCCAGATTAGCTAATTTAATTAGTAGTAATAAAAAAAAAAAATAAAAAAAAATCATAAGCCACACCCACACAGACCCCACCCACAAACCCCACCCACACAGACCCCACCCACACAGACCACACCCACACAGACCACACCCACACAGACCACACCCACACAGACCCCGCCCACACATAAGAAAGCATTGGGGGCTTTTGATGATAAGAGGTTTATTTTAGAAAATGGAATTGATCGTCTCCCTTATGGTTATATAAGTATATAAGATATATATATATATAAGTGATAAGTTAAAAAGGGGGTTAGGGATTTTAACGGGCTACCGCCACCTTTTTTACTATTATATAAATGATAGAACCAAGTATCAACCAGACTAAAGAGTGGAGGTGTAATCAACCTTGGTATATAAATGGAAAACATAACGAATGTGAAAAATATCAGATTCAAGAGGTTGAGAGAATCACTGGTCAGAAGGTTCTCAAGACGGATAAACGTATTCATTTGTTAAGTGGGGTAATGGAGGGTGGGAAGAAAAATATATTAGAGTGGAGTGAGAACTTTAATGGTTATCAATCGGATAATAAATATTATAATTTTAAAATGGTATGTGGGAGAGGAGGAGGTCAAACAAGAACCCTCCGTGAAACATACCACTTTATACTTTCACAACAAAAGGTTAAGGAACCTGTATACTTTATAAATATACTTGATGGGGATGAGTTCTATAGGAGAATGGAACTCTTAAAAAAGTTAGAAAGAGATAATATATTTATAGGCTCATTAGCAGAGTGGTCTAAGGAACTACATTAAGGGGGTAGTGGGGGGAATAGGGTAAAATTTACATGGAAGTGAGAATGATCATAGGTTCATAAGGCTAGAAGGATTATAGGTTCATAAAGGAAGAAAATCATAGGTTCATAAGGCGAGAAGGATTATAGGTTCATAAGGTGAGAAGGATTATAGGTTCATAAGGCGAGAAGGATTATAGGTTCATAAGGCGAGAAGGATTATAGGTTCATAGAGGGAGAAATAGAGGTGTTTATGATTTTTTTAAAAACAGGGGGGTAAATGACATTAGATAGGGATTTCCCATGTTAAACGGAGGTGTCCCAGAAGCAACATTTATCACCTACTCGTGTCTATGAGAAATCGAGAACCAAAATGGAAGTGCATTTGGATTCCAAGACCCACCAACAGTGGAGCTTGAAGGATCCTAGGCCTCGCGGCTTGCATGATCGCCTGTCCCAGTGAGCAGATTTTAAGTCTTTTCCTTTCCCCACAAACAGCATTTCGAGCAAGAGCTTTAGTGACTCAGGTAGGAACTTGGTTGCAGCATTGACAGTGGACATATCGAGAGTAGTCGGGTAAATGTCCTTATTTTGAGATACCTCTTTTATGTCACTTCTAATGAGATCAGCAGCTGTCTTGATCAGGCGCAACGTTTCTGTTTCAGGGTCCCTTTTACTTTTGCTGACGATAGAAGTCATGAAGAATCGACGATGCCACACCCCTAAATGTCACAACATTTGATTTTCCATTAATGTCTGCAATTATGATCTTATCACCAAAGTGATTGAAAAGGTTATCCTTCATGTATGAAAAACCATATGCATCACAGCCAGTGTCTACTAGGAAGTCCTCCATTTTCCCAATTAAATCACTAATTGTGGTTAGTTCCTCATCATTTTCCTCAAGGTACTTTGCCACCTTCAGGAACGCTTCATGTCTGATCTGGTCCTTGGGTCGACCAAGCTTCTGCTTTTTGATGAAGACGCCTCTTCCGATTGGAATTTGAGTGGTATCTGTTTCTTTGTATGAAAGTTAACACTGCACACCTTATGGTATACCGCATCTGCTGCGTGTAGATCGCCAACAAATGCCATTCTGCTCCTCACAGTACCCGACCAGTTGTCAGATCGATTTTCACAGTCAGCAGACACATGATTTTGGAAGTCGAATGTCTTAACCTGGATCAACATATGGTCCTTTTTCCTCCCCTTGTACTTGTCAGGATTACCACAGAAAAGACACTGAGTTCTGTAGTCAAACGCTGAATCCATTGAACGAAGGCACCTCCCTTTGTCTGCTTCAGACGAAACACGTTTTCGCTTCAGAGAAAGTTCAATGTCTCTCACATTGCAGAACACCCTACGACAATCTGTATGAACTGCCTGTCCTGGATGGACTTGGACTTCTTCACCACGCTCACGTCCAGCTTCTTCGATCCTCGTACAACCTTTATCCGTCAGTGTACTGGTTGGATCACTGGAGAGGGGTTTCTTACAGAAGACACAGTCGATATCACCCATGTTGCTGAAAAGAGAGGGAACTTAGGATTACATTTTATTCCCTGTGTTGTCCTACTATAAATGTATAGGTTCATAAAAATACAAAATTTGAACATGTTTATTATAAAATTAAATGTTAAAAACTGCTTTTAAAAATAAAAATAAAACCTTAAACAATCATAAATTAAATATAATACGACTTACATTCACAATGACCACAGCGTTTAACTGTCCTCAGCACACTGATCAAATCTCTCACTGCAAGCGTCACTCCACTTCTCGTTCACGGCTCTCGTTCAATCTGAAAATAAAGTATGATCCACTCATTATAATTGAGTATAATTTTATGTATTTGTTCAGAGGATCGACAGGTTTCAGAAAAATATCATTTTCTTTCTCTTGCAATTAGTGGTGGGTTAGGGGTAAAAGTTCGCTATAATGACTGGACTATTATTACGGAACCCGAGAACAATGGAGCACGATGATAAAAACTAAACCCCCTATTGAGCGCTCTTACACACACACACTTCAAATACACATGATGGGAGAATGAATTAAAGGAACCGTTGTTTGCGCGTCTGTGCTTATCTGTCTGGATGTGCAACGTCCGTCGTCCAACGCGGCTCCGGTTGGCGCGAAGAAAGGCCTCGATGTGCCCCGCTCACCCGCTGCCAGACCCCGAGCCACCCGCTCGCCCCGGTCTCATCTGCTCCAGCAGCAAGCCTCGCTCGTACGTGGATGCCAGGGAGGAGAATCGACGGCGCTCCAATGTCCATCGTCAAGCAGGCAAATTCGCAGATGGCACAGGAAGAAAAGTCCAAATGAACGAAAAGCAAGGGCAGAAGGATGGTCTGGGAAGGACAGAAACCAAAGCGAGAGAGAGAGATAGATAAAAATGCCGGCGAGCGAGTCGTCTGTCACTTGCGGTCTCCCGTCAGCTCTCCCTCCCTCTCTTACCAACCAGTCCTCACTTCTTCGTGGTCTTTCCTGCCTTGTGACGTCACCGGCCCTTGCCCTCTAATCAGCGACCTGCTTTTAAGTAGTGGTTTTGCGCCTTCCGCATTGATTGGCCGAGTGTTCGCGCCTTCCGCACTGATTGGCCGAGGTGTCAAAGGTCGGTGGCCAATCAGTGTGCCGCTTCCTTCCACCTTCCTTTCACCAATCAGTGGCCAGCTTCTTACCCCAACCAATCACATGTTCTCCTGGGCATGGCTATTGCTTGTTGGTTCTTCCAAAGTCATTGTGGCAGCGGGGAATTAATTAATGTCTGCACTAATGGATCTATCTAATGTATATGAGTGTGTTGCCATAAGGGACACTGGGTTGCTCACAGAGGGAACGACACACGTGGGAATTTTGCCCATAATCCCTGTACTAGTTAGCATGCCCCGCCCGCTCGTGGCGGGGACACAGATACAACTTATTCCGACATACGGCTAAACATAGAACTTATTACAGGTAGATTCCCTATCACGACAGTCGTGTACCTACCTATGCAGATCTACCTGGATCTAGATATTCCTCTAACCCTAATTCATAACACAGCCCCCCCCAAACCGCCCCTCCCCCCCCCCCCTCCACCCCCCACCCCTCCAGAAAAGTAGCCCCTGCAAGGTTCACTGCAGGCGCTACCATTCCAGTCTTAACACTTACTGTCTCACACTTAATTAACCTATGAAATAAATCAGGAGGGCTGTTGGAAGTGAGCCTGAGCTACCTACCCGTTCTCCTTAACATGCTAACCCCCTTAACAATCATGCAGGCAAATATGTACAATCATTTTAATTCGTTGGTTGTTCCCAGATACAACTTATTCCGACATACGGCTAAACATAGAACTTATTACAGGTAGATTCCCTATCACGACAGTCGAGTACCTTCCTATGCAGATCTACCTGGATCTAGATATTCCTCTACCCCTAATTCATAACTATGTATATATATGTATGAAAAAAAGATGTTCCAGTGACCACATAGCAAAAGATGGCCTCTGAAGTAGGCCACAGAATGAGCATCGTCCATCGGTCTTTGTGCAGAGTTCGGTGGTGTACTTCCCCTTATGGGCTGGTGCCCCAGCATCACATCTGTCTCTCCTGGATTGTGTAGAATGTAAAACTCTCAAAATTATTGAAATCTCTTGTGAAGAGGCTGAAGCCACAAGGAATGTTGCTCTCACTTCGCAGACAGGTCGATGGTCTCTGTTTTTTATTGCCTCCCAACCAGTCTAACTCCCTCTGCTGTCGCATTCCTCTAACCTTCCCGAGAAACTCTAAGAAGCACACATTCTTCCATTAACCAACTGCTACTTCAACTTTTGTTCCTCACATCTTCCATCCTCTTCCTGAAGCTGTTCTATCCCACTCTTGGACTTCAAAGCTACAATTACACACCACCGTTTCCTATCACTTCCATCCCTATCCACTACTATATCTTTACCCTCATTAAACCTTCCTACCCCAACCCTCTTTTCTGCAGGTTGTTGTGATACCCACTGCCCCACTATCAGTTGATATCCTCCATCACATTGCTCTGCCATGAGCCTCGCTCTTCTAAAGAAAATGAAACAAGTACAGATACATTCAAAGTACACTGCCCCCATGACAAATAAATAACATATCCTCCAGCGTGCGACATTGCCGGAATGGTATTGGGAGGAAGAGGTGTACAATAATTGATTGATTAATTGCATAATTAAAATAAATAAAATAATAATCATAAAATAATTTCTTAATCAATTATTTAAAGCATACCTAAACCACCAGTGTTCATCCGAAGCTGTAACTTTTTTGAAAATTAATGAAATAATTAATTAATAGCAAAATCAATAATTAATTGCTTAATTGATTAATCAATAAATAATTAATTGATTAATTAATAAATCAAAAATATCCTTTATTCTTGCCAAATTCCAAAAGACAAATCACTTGGTCAAAAACAGCTCAGAAAAAAGCTTATTCAAAAAGCCAAATCACTTGGTCAATGTTGAGTCCGAATATCAGCTTCCTAGCTCAAAAGGTGCCTGAGATATTGCCCAGATGAGAAAGAAAATAAATAATTGATTAATAATGAAAATAAATAAATAATAATCATAAAAAATTAAATCGTTAATCAATTTGCTAATATAATACCTAATCCACCACCGTTTCATCTGAATCTGTAACTGAAAAAAATTAAGTCATTAATCGAATAAATAAATAAATAATTGATTAATCAATAAATCAAAAATACCCTTCACAGCCAAATCACTTGGCCATTGTCATGTCCAAATTTCAGCTTCCTAGCTCAAAAGGTGCCTGATATATTGCCCAGATGAGAAAGAAAATCAATAAGCACTATATTAATAAATCGATAATAATTAATTGATTATTCAAAAAACAAGAAATACCATTTTTGCCAAAGGACGTGCTCACGATTGTGCCCAAATTTCAGCTTCCTAGCTCAAAGGATGGCTGAGATAGCGCCCGGACAAAGAAACAAGAAAACAAACAAGAGACCAAGAAAGGAACAATAAAATGAACAATAGGAAAGGAGCTGTGAACAAAAAGATGTTCCATTAGCCATTAATCTGTGCCTGCGTTGTCATTTAAGGAATCTTTGCAGAAATACAAGGAAAAGGAAAAGAAATGCAAGCAATGAATAAAATAGATCACAGGGCTTTGTTATGCTCTCTTTCATCCCAAATCACAGGAATTTCAGTCTAAGTGAAAGAATGACCTTTAAATATGGTTCACTAAAACCTGAATGTGGATCATAAAGTAGCCTTCAGTTCACCTTCCAAAATATGAACATGATGGAAAGAACATTTTAACAATAATTCAATGTATCTTGTCTAAGTGACTGTTAGTGGACCATGATGGACCTTGGTGTAACATGTAAAACCAATGTGTGTTGCAAATAGTACTGCAGCTTTGCTTTGATGTGTTGGATGTGGACATGGGGTGTCCATGTTTCATGTACTGAGAGGCAGGATTATGGCACAGACGGATTTAATGGGAACAATGTGAACATTCTTAATCCTGTCTCAGCAGGAACAAAAAGAGAGGGGGGCATTTAGAAGGTCCTCGAGTGAGGTAGGGCAAGACCTTCCCACCAACCCACCGAATCCCATCCCATATATTTATATCTACCCTGGTCCTTTTGTTCAGGATACTTAAATATCCTCATTTGAAACTTCCCGATATATCGTCAGCCATAAAGCCCTTGGACAAATAACCTTGACCAAGGAGGTTGTACAGATGGACCGCAGGACCTGGACCATGGGCCCGCGACGTACTCGAACCGTCTGTACCGTTTCACTTCGACGTTTGCACAACGTCGCCATGACACATTCACTCCTCAGCGTAACCATCGTTTGATGGATATACACCATTTGTTTTCCTACAATCGATGGAACTTTGTGAAAACACGTTGGCATCAGCTGGTGTGTGTCTGTGGATGCTGAAACGACAGCACGATGTATCGTTTTGTCCGACATGTTTGACTCGGGGCTGTAAAACATCAGAATGATATAATACCAGAGATATAAGAATAAACCGTACAAAGATTTGCTGCACGTGCTTTGATGCGGTTTTTAAACGTTGCATTTGGTGTCACAGGAAAGCTGGAAGGGCATTTTAAATGGATAAGGAAAAGCAAAATCGATCGTCCAGTTAATCGATGTGACTGTAGCGGCTACCGCTGGGTTTTCACAATCGCCTTGCACCTATCAAGGACGCGGAGCGATCACCATGCCGGGGCTCGTCCAGGACGCCCGGGCAGGCTCGCCCTCAACTTGCCAGGCCGCAGCCAGGACGCTCGGCCACGCCCCCTCTCGCCTTTCCTGGGCAAACGCTCCGGGATAATGTGTGTATATATATTGCTGCGCGATAAACGGGCTTTTCAGAGTACCTGAGTGTTTTGTTTGAATAAAGCAACTCGGACGAATTCCAGCTTATTGCCGCGTCCATTCTTCCGATCGACGTGGGAGCCCGAGCTCCTTCATTGGTGACCTACCGACATGGACACGGCAGTGGCCCTTAAACTGCCTACCTTCTGGGAGGCTCACACGGCGGTTTGGTTCGCACAGGCGGACTCCCTGTTCGCCCTGCGAGGCATCACGGCCGACGACACCCGCTTCCACCATGTAGTAGCAGCGCTCGGTTCAGCCACCGCGGCCCGCGCCCTGAGCCTCCTCGAGAGCCCGCCAGCCGCTGACAAATACGGCGCGATTAAAAAGCTTCTCCTCGACGCTTTCGCCCTCCCATCGGCGAAACGCGCACGGCGCCTGCTCGACCTGCCCGAGCTCGGCGACACGCGCCCTTTCGAGCGAATGGACTACATTCTTTCGCTGCTCGGCGAGCACTCTCCGGCATTCCTGTTCCGGGAGCTGTTCCTCCGTCAGCTGCCTAGCCCGGTACGCCTCGCCCTGACAAGCATGACGATCACGGATCCCCGTGCCCTTGCCAGGGAAGCCGACAAGATCTCCGCCGCAGGCCAGCGCATCGCAGCAGCGACCTGGGGCCCACCGCCGTCCGACGCAACACCCATGGCGCCCGAGCACCCGGCACGGTCGACGACCGAACTGCCGACGCAATTGGCGGCCGCTACACCGAGCCGACCACCTCCAGCACGACGACCGGGGCCTCCACCTGACCAAGCGTGGTGTTACTATCATGCCAGGTTCAGACAGAAGGCCCGGACATGCCGACCCCCGTGCACCTTCGGCAGGCCGGGAAACGGCCGGGCCGGAGTTCATTACCAGCCATGAGCGCCGGCCACATGGGCAACTTACTGTTCATCACGGATAAAGCATCCGGACGGCGCTTCCTGTGCGACACCGGCGCCCAACTGAGCGTCATACCCGCCTCTGACCAGGACAGGCAGTCCGCGGTTTGCGGCCCCTCCTTGGTTGCGGCCAACGGATCGGCCATCCGCACCTTCGGCCCGCACAACGTCACCCTCTGCTTCGGCGGCCAACGCTTTGCTTGGACGTTTGTAACCGCAAACGTGCCCATGGCTCTGTTAGGCGCCGACTTCCTCTGCGCACACGGACTGCTGGTGGACATCCAACGGCGTCGTTTAATCAACGCCGAAACCTTCAGCTTCCTGGTATGCACATTGAGCAGCTCCGCGCCGACTGAGCTGGCATGCGCCCTCCCGGCGGCGAACGAGTTTGCTCGCCTGCTCACGGAGTTCCCGGCCCTCACGCGGCCGACGTTTTCGGCCGACGCAGTAAGGCATGGGATCGAGCACCACATACCAACCACGGGCCCGCCGGTCTACGCCAGAGCCCGCCGCCTCGACCCAGCCAAGCTCGCCGTGGCCAAAGCCGAGTTCGACGCTTTAGAACACCTCGGCATCGTGCGGCGCTCCGATAGCGCGTGGGCTTCGCCACTACACATCGTCCCAAAGCCAGGGGGTGGCTGGCGCCCATGTGGCGACTACCGCTGCCTTAACGACGCTACCACCCCCGACAGGTATCCGATCCCGCACATCCAAGACTTCTCCGCCCGTCTGGCGGGACGGGTCATTTTTTCGAAAATTGATCTCATACGGGGATATCACCAGGTACCTGTCAGGGCGGCCGACGTCCCTAAAACGGCAGTCATCATGCCATTCGGCTTATTCGAATTCTTACGGATGCCGTTTGGTCTCAAGAACGTGGCTCAGGCGTTCCAGCGCTTGATGGACGGCATGCTGCGTGGCCTGCCGTTCCTTTTCGTTTACCTGGACGACATCCTCGTCGCCAGCACGTCCCGGGCCGAGCACCTCCTCCACCTCCGAACACTGTTCGGGTGCCTCAGCGAGCACGGCCTCATCGTCAACCCGGCCAAATGCCACTTCGGCACGACGGCCGTTGATTTTTTGGGCCACCACATCACCAAGAACGGGGCCGTGCCGCTGCCAACCAAGGTCGAGGCCATCACCACGTTCCCGCGTCCCCGCACCATAAAGGCCCTGCAGGAATTCCTGGGAATGGTGAATTTTTCTCACCGCTTCGTGCCCCGCGCTGCTCAACTCATGCGACCCCTCTACGAAGACCTCCGGGGCAAGCCGGCCAAGCACGACATCGCCTGGTCCGCAGCAATGGACGCGGCCTTCCAAATCTCAAAGCGGGCCCTCGCCGACGCAACACTGCTCGCTCACCCGGTGCTCAACGCTCCCATCGCCCTCACCACGGATGCCTCCGACTATGCGGTGGGCGCCGTACATGAGCAATGGGTGAACGGGGTTTGGCAGCCACCTGCTTTTTTCAGCCGGCAGCTCCGGCCGAACGAGCTCAAATACAGCACGTTTGACTGTGAGCTCCTCGGTCTACACCTGGCCGTCCGCCATTTCCGCCACCTCCTGGAGGGCCGACCTTTCACGGCGTTCGTCGACCACAAGCCGTTGGTTTACGCAATGGCCAAGGTCACGGAGCCGTGGTCGGGCCGCCAACAGCGCCACCTCTCTGCCGTGTCGGTGTTTACCACGGACATCCGGCACGTCGTCGGCAAAAACAACGCCGTGGCCGACTGTCTTTCCCGGGCCAGCGCGAACGCGGTCCACCTGGGCGTGGACTTCGCGCTTATGGCGGCTTACCAAACCACCGAGACCACGGTGCAAGCCCTACGGGCGGCGGACACGGGCCTCCGCCTGGCCGACATCCCCTTCGCGGACACTGTCCTGCTCTGCGACGTCTCCCAAGGCCAGCCTCGCCCCATCGTGCCCGTCACCTGGCAACGCCGCATCTTCGCCTCCCTCCACGGCCTTTCCCACCAGGGCCGGAAAGCTTCCCAGAAGCTGGTGTCGGCGCGATTCGTCTGGCACGGCCTTCGTCGGGACGTCCGCGATTGGACCAGCACCTGCACAGCCTGCCAACGGGCCAAGGTCCACCGACACACCCAGGCCCCGCTGGCACCTTTCACCATGCCCGAACGACGTTTCGACCACGTCAACGTGGATCTGGTGGGCCCCCTCCCCCCGTCACGGGGGTTCACACACCTGCTCACCATGGTGGACAGGACCACCAGGTGGCCGGAGGCCGTTCCCCTCGTCTCCACCACCACCGCCGACGTGGCGCAGGCTTTCATCGCCACCTGGGTCGCCCGCTTCGGCGCACCGGCGGACATCTCGTCAGACCGCGGACCACAGTTCACCTCCGAGCTGTGGGGCGCGGTCGCCCGCAACCTGGGGGTCAAGCTCCACCGTACTACGGCCTACCACCCCCAAGCAAACGGGTTGTGCGAGCGATTCCACTGCTCCATGAAGGCCGCGCTCATGGCCGGCCTTCAAGACGGCTGTTGGGCCGACCGGCTGCCGTGGGTCCTTTTGGGCCTCCGCACGGCCCCCAAGGAGGACCTCCAGGCATCCACCGCCGAGCTTGTATAGGGCCAGGCGCTACGCGTCCCGGGCGAATTCGTGCCCAACGCTACCAGTCCCTGGTCCGCAGCTCACCAGCGCTCGGACCTCCAGGAGGCCGCCCGACGGTTTGCCCCCGTGCCAACATCCCACCACGGTGACCCCCAGTCCTACGTCCCCCCAGCACTTCGCACAGCGGAGTATGTTTTTGTGCGTCACGACGCACATCGGGGGCCACTCCGGCCGCCGTACGACGGGCCCTTCCGGGTCCTGCGACGGGACGACAAGTCGTTCGTCATCGACATCGGCGGCAGGTCGGACCGGATTGCGGTGGACCGGATTGCGGTGGACCGCCTCAAGCCGGCACACGTGGACGTCGACCAACCACCACGGGTGGCCCTTCCGCCGCGGCGAGGCCGCCCCCCGTCCACGGTGCCCCCCACTCGACCGCCCACCACCACACCGGACCCCCCCCCCCCCACGACCCGCCAGGAGTCGCTTCGGCCGGGTCATCAGGACCCCCCTCAAATTGACCCTGCCGGTGCAAGTCGATTCTGGGGGGACGTGTGTAGCGGCTACCGCTGGGTTTTCACAATCGCATTGCACCTATCAAGGACGCGGAGCGATCACCATGCTGGGCTCGTCCAGGATGCCCGGGCAGGCCCGCGCTCAACTTGCCAGGCCTCGGTCGGGATGCCCGGGCATGCCCGGGCATGCCCGGGCAGGCTCGCCCTCAACTTGCCAGGCCGCAGCCAGGACGCTCGGCCACGCCCCCTCTCGCCTTTCCTGGGCAAACGCTCCGGGATAATGTGTGTATATATATTGCTGCCCGATAAACGGGCTTTTCAGAGTACCTGGGTGTTTTGTTTGAATAAAGCAACTCGGACGAATTCCAGCTTTTTGTCGCGTTCATTCTTCCGATCGACGTGGGAGCCCGAGCTCCTTCATGACAGTGTATACAATCTAACAGTCACACGAGTACACAAAAGCACACACACAGACACATACAAACAAAACACACACACACATACAAACACAAAAACATACAAACACACATACAAACACCGACAAACAAACACACACACACGCACGTGTACACATACACATGCACAAACACAAACACAAACACACACACATACATACAAACACAAAAACATACAAACACACACATACAAAGACCGACAAACAAACACACACAAACACACACGCACGTGTACACATACACATGCACAAACACAAACACAAACACACACACATACAAACACACAAAAACACATGCACACATGCACACACACACACAAAAACACATGCACACACGCAAACATACAAACACACAAAAACACATGCACACACGCAAACATCCTGGGTGACCCCAAAAAACCTCCCACATTTCGAAAGGCTGAAGCACTGGCAGTCGTGAGGCAGGAGGGGCGGGGCTAGGGTCTGTTGGTAGCCCAACCCCAACCGTCCTCACTCCTCAGTCGCCAACATGGCGTGGTCGGGAGCACACCGTGCATTCGCTGTCGAAGCGTTCTTCACAAACAACCGTTCCGTGATCGCCGTGCAGAGGGCCTTTCGAAGACGTTTCAGTATTCCACGGAACCAAAACGTTCCAGATCGGAAAACCATCTTGCAGTGGGTTGAGAATTTCAGGGCAACAGGCTCAGCTTTAAAAAGAAAATCACCTGGTCGACCTAGGAGCGCTCGTACGCCTGAGAATATTGAGGCGATCTGTTGTGCAGTCTCCGAGACGTTCTGTGCGGAAGCATGCTTTAGCTGAAGGGATATCCCGGGAAACTGCAAGGAGAATCTAACACAAAGACCTCCACTTCCATCCATACAAAATGACGGTTGTGCAAGAACTCAATGCGAGAGACTGGATAAGCCGCAGGGAGTTATGCGAGAACATTCTGCAACGTGTTCCGGAAGATGCTGTTCTCTTGTGCAGTGACGAAGCTCATTTTCATTTTAGTGGCTCTCTGTAAACAAACAAAAATTTCGCTATTGCTCTGAAGACAACCCTCGCATGCTACACGAAAGACCGTTGCACTCCGATCGAGTGACTGTGTGGTGCGCTGTTGCCGATGTTGGCATCTTGGGTCCTTATTTCTTTGAAGAGGGTGGTGTAACTGTTACCGTAACTTCTGACCGTTACATTGATATGCTCGAAAACTTTCTAAGGCCACAACTCGAACACCTTGAGCTTGAAGAACTCGATGTGTGGTTTCAGCAAGATGGAGCTACGGCACACACAGCTCGAAGATCATTGCAAGTGCTGAGGGAAATGTTTCCGGATCGGGTGATCTCGCTGCGTGGCGATGTTGGGTGGCCGGCCCGTTCCCCTGACCTCGCCCCTTGTGATTTTTTTCTGTGGGGCTACCTTAAATCACGAGTGTCTACTCATCGACCCCAAACTCTTGAAGCCCTTAAGGTTGCTATTCAGCAGGAGATAGCCGCTGTTTCCACCGAGATGACCCGTCGAGCCATGGCAGCCTTCAGAAATCGCCTCCAAGCGTGTATAGACAATGACGGCCACCATTTGGAGGATGTCATCGTTAAAACATGATGAATAAAAACTGTATTGAATGAAGTTTCATGTGTGCAAATAATAGCTTGATTATCTTTAACCATTTTTTTTTTTCATTTACCTTTGAAATGTGGGAGGTTTTTTGGGTCACCCTGTACAAACACACAAAAACACATGCACACACGCAAACATACAAACACACAAAAACATGCACACACGCACACATACAAACACACAAAAACACATGCACACACGCAAACATACAAACACACAAACCTTGCCCCACCTGACCTTGATATTGAAACCAAGACTGCAGAGAATGTTTTTAATTTTGTTTTTTCTGAATCACAAATGACTCCTGGGAGCTTGTGCTGTACAATTTGCTTCTGCTCATCAGTCGACCAGTCTATCCACCTCCATGAACATTTTAAAACTTTTTCACAAAACAAACAACGGTGTGATTTGAAAGTAACTCGGCAGAAAATGTCTTGTGGGTAATGCTGAACTTTGTTTAAGCCATTTCCCAACTCACATTTAAAGTGGGTCATCGTACGCTGAAAAAGGTCAAAATAGGCTTCTCCACCATTAATCAAACTAGCGTGACTCCACACGCCTCAACAACACACGTCGTTTCAGAGGGATAGGCATCTTTGACCATTTCGTTGTCTTTTGGGTATTTTTGGTCGTCAGGGCCATTTGGGTCTTCAGGATCTTTTAGATCCTCTGGGCCTTTAAGGGTGTTTGGGGTCTTTTGGGTCTTCGGTGTCTTCAGGGACTTTTGGGTCTTAAGGGTCTTTTGGTTCCTCTGGGTATTTAAGGGCCTTTGGGGGTATTTTAGTTATTCAGGGTATTTAAGGGTCTTTGGGGTCTTCAGGGCGTTTTGGGTCTTCAGGGTCTTTTGGGTCTTCGGGGCCATTTGGGTCTTCAGAGTCTTTTGGATCCTCTGGGCCTTTAAAGGTATTTGGGTCTTTGGGATGTTTTGGGTCTTTGAGGTATTTGTGGTCTTCAGGGTGTTTTGGGTCTTTGTGGTGTTTTTGGTCTGCGGGGTCATTTGGGTCTTTGGGGGTATTTTGGGTATTTTGGGTCTTTGGGGTTTTTTGGGTCTTCGGGGCAATTTGGATCTTCAGGGTATTTTGGAGCCTCAGGGCCTTTAAGGGTATGTTGGGTCTTTGGAGTGTTTTGGGTCTTTTGGGTATTTGGGGTCTTCAGGGTCTTTTGGGTCTTCAGGGGCTTTTGGGTCTTTAAAGGTATTTTGTGTCTTCAGGGGTCTTGGTGGTCTTAGGAGTCTTGGGGGATTTAAAGGGTCGTCAAAGGTCTGAGGGGTCTCAGCAGTCTAAACGTAATTAAGAGTTCACGGACTGTGTTTTGGGTGTTAATTTTATTTGAAGAAGAAAAAGATGTGTTGGTCACATATACAACAACAACAAAAACAACATGCATTTTAAGGCCATTTTCCCTGCTAGAGCGGGGGTTAGCCTTGCGGTCCCCATTACAATCTTCTCCATTTTGCCCTATTTTCTGCATCTCTCCTTGTTAACCCCCTTGCCCACATTTCTTCTTCGACCATCTTTAGCCAAGTCTTTCTCGGTCTTCCCCGTCCTCTACTTCCTTCTACATTCTGTAGAATTCTACTTCCACATAGGATTCTGCATATAGGATAGAGGATATAGGATATAGGATATATATATAGGATATAGGATATAGGATATATATATGTAGGATATAGGATAGAGGATATATATATATATAGGATATATATTCATATAGGATATAGGATATAGGATTCATATTTGTAGGATTCTACTTCCTTCTACTGTGTTGGTCACAAAGAAACAAATATAACCATATACGTTTGCTCCATTATAATAAGAGTATAAACATGACATGTTCATCATACTTTGTGATTAACCTTTTTGCTGCTCTGGGAGTGTGGGAAAAGTGGGGTGAGAAGGTGAAAATAAATTGGGAAAAGAAAGCAATGGGGTTGGCGAAAGAACATGTGTGGATCATATTTTGGGGGAAATGGGGAGGTCTTATTTAAATAATTAATACTGTCGGAGCCAAAGCAGGAATTTAAACCAAGATCAAATGGCCTGAAGGCAAAATGAGAAAGAAGACCCAAAATGATGAGTGAATGAGTTCTGTCGAATCACAAAGCATTACACTTTAAGGTGAAGGCACATGGAACACCTTGTACAATGCACATGAATGCAGCAAGTGAACAACAACAGAGAGGATACATATGATAACGACCTGGTTTCACCTAGAGTCCCTGTATATAGAGAGTTGTGTCAACTCAAATTTGAACGCCATTTTGTGTCTAAGTGTGTTGGATTAGATATACATGTACATTCGCGATATGGGGTGATATATTCTAAACCTGCTAAAAAAAAATTTACTACACATATTTAGTCTTATTATTACATACAGGTGATATTTGTTTTGTCAAAAACTCAGCTGTTGCCGTGAAAAAGAGCTGTGTGGTGATATTAAAAGTGGTATGGCAATGCATATTCCAAGCCAACACTGCATATAAGAGCTAACATTATAAGTAAGACAAACCAATGCTGTCGTTCTCTGAATTTTAATAACTTTTAGAAAGGAGTGTGGGCATATCCAATATTTTTTAAAGGGTGCCGAGAGCAATTCCGGTGTAGGACTTCCAGCCGACATATAGTCTAACACACTTAAAACAAATTCTGTACGTGGTATTGCCATATTTCTGACTTTTTATTATTTTGTTATTTTTTTATAATTTATAATTTTTATTTTATTATTTTTATATATTTTTATATTTATATATTTATATATATTTTTTATATATATTTATATTTTTTATATATTTTATAAAATTATATAATATTTTTTATATTTTTTATATAATATATTATTATTTTAATATATATAATATATATATAATATATATATATATATATATATATAATATATATATATATATATATAATATATATAATATATATATATTATATATATATATAATAATATATATTATATATATATAATAATATATATAATAATATATATTATATATATATATGTATATATATATTATATATTATTATATAATTATATATTATATATATATATATATTAATATTATATATATATTATTATATTATATATTATATATATATATATATATATTATATAATAATAATATATATATTATTATATATATAATAATATATATATAATAATATATATAATATATATATATTATATATATTATAATAATATATATAATATATATAATATAAATATAATATATTTTATAATATATTATTTTATATAATATATATTTATATTTATATATTTATATTTATATATATTTATATATATTTATATATTTTTATATATATATATTTCTGACTTTATTATTTTTATTATTATTCTGACATATTTCTTTTCCATATTTCTGACTTCATCACTTGGAAATCTATACATCTTATATTTCCCAGATTGGTTTGAACAACCAAAAGCAGAACAACCAGTCATTTTGTTTGGCAATAAACAACATTCCCGTACCAAGCTGACGTTCACGCACGGTGAAGTTAGACACAAAATGGCGCCACGAAATCACGTGACCAGAAATCTCGGGTCAGCGCATGGCGCAACTCTCTTTATACAGGGACTCTAGTTTCACCTGTTCACCTATTCACGCACTCTTGCAACATATCAAAGGATTTTATGCCTCCGCCCCCGAAGGTGGCCGGAGCCATTATGTTTTCGGGTTGTCCGTCCATCGTCCGTCCGTCCGTATGGCTAAACCTAGTTCATCTCAGCAACCACATGTCCGATTAAGATGAAACTGTCAGGGTAGGAGCAACACCCACGTGGGCTTAGCTCTTTCACAAGCCTCGATTCAGTATACAAAAAAAAATAAAAATTTTTTAAATGATAATTGCAACGTCACATGTCACGTGGTATGGCAGCCATCTTGCATTACATGCTAATAATTAAATAATTATTTCTCTGAAACCGCTGAATGGAAACATTTGAAACTTGACACATTGTCAAGGACTCACAATGGAGAACAAAAGCATGATAATGATGACATCATAGGTGAGGTGGTATGCCAGCCAAAAATGTTTTAATCGAATGCCTTATCCTAAAAATATGAAGTTGCATGCACATGATCTTTGACCCATTTGTATTGAAATATTAAATTTATGACATCATAGGTCACCTGGTCTGGCAGCCATATTGGATTTAACCTAAAACATTTAAAAAAACATCTTCACCCAAAACACCAAAGCAATCTACTTGAAACTTTATATGTGAAAGCATGGCGATTAAAATTTGATCACGAAAACGTCATTGGTCACATGGTGTAGCAGCTATATTGGACTGAAGGAAAATATTAAATAATTATATCTCTGAAACCACTCACTGGATCGATGCGAAACTTTACAAATATCATCAAACATCACTGTTGCATATAGTTTGAAAATGATGATGTCGGAGGTCACATGGTTTGGCAGCCATTTTGAATAGAAAAAGAACCTTATCCGATCAACACAAAACTTCACAAACGTGAATCACTACCCATACATATGCAGAGTGTACATATTTGATGCCATATGTCACGTGGTTTGTTAGCCAAATTAGATTGAAAGCCGATATTTAAAAAAAAAAGCTTTTCCAAAACCGCTTCATCGATCGATGATCGATGTGAAACCTGTCCTGTCTGGTAAAAATGTGATACTTGAGAACAGCTGAAGGGATTTTTTATATATTTTTTATTTTTATTTTTTGAATACAAGATCGAGGCTCGTGAAAGTGCGAACATTAATCACACAAAAAGTCAAACCGACACATAAAACATATAATAAGGGGAGCGGTAGACAGGATGTGGAGAGAGGGGGAAGGACACAAACACAGCATTTGAGAGCAGGGACATCGAGAGATCTATGGGAGGGAGAGGGCTGGGGGGGTGGGGGGGGGGGGGGGGGAGGTGGGAGAGGTATAAAACATATGGACACTGCAAGGACTTCCAGGAAAGAGGTTTTGAATTTCAAAAAAGTGGATCTGGGGTGAATTAGCGGGGGTAGAAAAGATCAAAGTTTTGGATGGGGGAAGATAAGAGATGGTGGTGAACAGATGTTTTAAAGACCTGGAGGGAGGAGTGGGATTGAAGGGAGTGGGGGAGTTTGTTCCAGAGGTGGGAGAAAAGGGGAATGAAGGAGTGAAGGTGAGCAGAGAGTCTTGATTTTCGCAGTTTAACCATGAGAGGGTTTCTGGCAGATCTTGTGCGACCTGCAGGAATATTAGGGGGACAGAGCACAGAGAGAGCTGGGGGAGCAAGGCCAGAGAGGAGTCGGTAGAAGACAGAAAGACCACCTACCTGCCTGCGGTGAGTGAGTGAAAGGCCCTCGGAGTTAGCTTCATCGCGGGAGATTCCAATGATTCTGAAACCTTTGGTTTCAACAGCGTGAAGACGAGCTAGGTGTGAGGCAGGAGCCCCAGCCCAGAGGGGAGAACAGTATTCCATTGAGCTGCGGATGAAAGCCTTGTATGTGGTGAGGAGCTCAGGTGTGCCAAGGAAGGACTTCGCATGACGGAGGATGCCCAGTCGGTGACTGGGTTTGGAGGCCAGGTTGGAAATATGGTTTTCCCAGGAAAGATCATGGCAGACAGGGAGACCCAAAAGGTTGAGCGAAAGAACTTCTTGGAGAGGATTTTTGAGAAAGTAGATGGGAGGTTTGTCCAGTCGGTCTTTTCGGGGAGACATAGTAAGAGTGTGAGATTTGTCAGGATTGAAAGACATGTTCCACTTGTTTGACCAGTCTGTGATTTTGTCCAGGTCTGCAGACTGTGAGGAGGCTGCAGACTGCCGATCTGAGGGCTGAGGAATGGAGTGGCAGAGTGTGGAGTCACCAGCAAAGAGATAGAGAGGATTTTACAGAGAGTCGGAGAGATCATTGATGAAGACCAGAAAAAGCACAGGGCCCAGAACACTGCTTTGGGGAAGTCCAGCCTGAACAGGAAGGGGAGATGAGAGAAATCCATTCAGGGCCACACGTTGACTACGACCAGAGAGGAAGTCCGCAAGCCATGAGTGGAGATTTCCATGGATACCACAGGAGGAGAGTTTAGTGAGCAGAGCTGGGTGCCAGACCGTATCGAAGGCACGTGATATGTCAAGGGAGACAGCTCTAATTTCCTGTTTGGCATTGAGGACCTCCATCCATTGTTGAGACAGCAGAAGCAGCATGTCCAAAGTAGAATGACCTGGTCTGAATCCAAATTGATGGTCGGAGATCAAGCCATTGGAGAAGAGGAAGGATTTGATATCCGAAGCAATGATGGATTCCATGACTTTGCTGATAATTGGGAGCAGACTGATTGGTCTGTAGTTGCAAGGATCTGTTTTTGCACATTTTTTGTGCAAAGCGGTAATGTTTGCTGATTTGCAAGATGTTGGAAGATGACCTTGAGCAAAAGAGAGGATGAAAAAAACAGAGAGAGGGTGAGATAGAGCAGCAGAGCAGGATTTTAGGACCCGTGGGCTGATGCCGTCTGGTCCAGTTGCAGAATCAGAGTCGAGGGTTGACAGAAACTTTTCCGCCTTGTCAGGAGAGAAGGACACAGAGTCCAGGAGCAGTTGGGTTCGACTGGGTAAGGTGGGAACAGAGAGAGATGGATTTGGGACACAAGATTTTGAGGCAAACATGGAGTTGAGGCATTCGGCTTTGTCACGTGCGTTGTCAACTGTGTAGCCATTTGAGGTAAGGGAGGGGATTGAGGGGGAAAGAACACGAGAATCTGATTTGACCAGATGCCACCAAGATTTGGAGGAAGGAGACAGGTTTAAGAGTTCATTCTTGAGTGTGGAGAGATGGTGCTTCCTGGCACTCCTGAGGGTAGACACACACTTGTTCCGAGCTTGGTGGAAGGAACTGAGATTGCCTTCAGTTGGATTTGCCTTCCAAGAGGCAAAGGCAAGTTGTTTCAGGGCAACTGCCTCACCACACGATTCAGTGCACAATGGACGGGAGGAAGGGTAAGACAACTGAAGACGAGATGGGATAAATCTGTGCATGAGAGAGAGCAGTTTGCTTCGGAAGAATTCCCAGGAAGAATTGTTGCCAGAGGCAGTAGAGATGGGAGACCAGTCCAGATGATTGATGGCTGCTTGAAGACCGTGCCAGTCGGCCTGAGTGAAATGCCAGACTCGTCGACGCTGAGGAGGCTCTCTGAGAATGGCCAGAGAGATGCCCACTTTCACAAGCACATGATCAGAAGAACCGATTGGAGCAGAAGAAGAGCAGCAGACATTTGCAGGGAAGTTTGTCATAAGCAAGTCTAGAAGAGAAGATACTCCGTTGACTGAGATCCGGGTCGGGAAATTGACAGATTGTGTCAGTCCCAATGAGTCGCAGAAGTCCTTTGCTGAGGTGCCATGGCTGGTGAGAGAGGAACCCACACCCAACCAGCTGGCATGATGACAGTTGAAGTCGCCACATATGAGGAAGAGAGAGTATTTCAAACAAACTTGTTTGTTTTTAGGACATTCAATGAGAGCATCTACGCATTATCATGAGCAGGGACGATGTGGAGATGGCGACGCATCGCATTGCTTTAGTTTTTTTTTTTGATGCAAGATTATCAAACATTACAGGATTTACAGGATCAGAGTCATTCCAAAGAGGTGCATATTTTTAATTTTTTTAATTTTTGTATACAAGATCGAGGCTCGTTTAAGAGCTAAAAGAGGTGCATATTGTGGACATATCAAAACCGTAGACTGCTGCATGAAGTCTGTTTCTTTTCCCACCATAGACAGATTGGGGATGTGACCATCTTCAAACAACTTCCATCTTGTCGTGCGTGGTCCACGTGCCATCTCATCCATCCACTTCTCATTTACTGAACCCAACATGTTGCGCACATTCATCCACTGTCCTTATGAAACCACAAAATATCAAATTGACAGCCCATATGTACGCACGCCTTTGCCCTTGCCATTTCTCGATTGTGGAACAACCTTCCCATGTCTCACTTATCCAACTGCTCACTCCATTCCATAAAAAATGGCACCTCACAGCCATCTTGTGTTACCATATCTATGATGAACATCCATAGTAGGGGAGCCAGAGTGAGCTATCGTGCAAAATAACGGTTGGAGGTGGGGATGGATGCTATACTTTCTTTGAATGGATTTTCTGGTAGATATATTCATTCCGCATAGATTCTAGGTTGTGTGCTCTGCAAAAACTCTTGCGAACTGAAATTATGGCCATAACTTTGAATTTTTGCATGCAACAATTTTGGTCAAAAAATTAGGGGTAGGGGAAATACATTTGGGATTTCGATAGGGTCAGCTTTGACGAAAACACACATGTTAGGCATCAGTAGAAAGGTATTGACCCAGGCTACAATTTGGTAGTAAAATTATTTTGATTACATCACCGATGACGTCATCAGAGGTCAAAAGGTCACCGATTTGGAAGGGAAGTGAAAATTAAGGTATCTCGTCAATAGATTGCCCCATTTCAGACATACTAATAAAGTTAGAATAATAAATATACTCTTTATATAAGAAGACATATAGGCAAAGTTTTTAATACAAATAAAGTTTACAAAAGATGCGTATTTGTTATGTAAACCCATTTCAACGGAACGGTAATTTTTGGAAAAATCACCAAAATTGGGAAATTCTTGAGAAATACAGATAGCATTCATTATTTTCACTTTATGGTGTAGCAGCATAGATTCTATCTTGATCTAGCTTCATAATGCATTCAATAACAATTTTATATCAGATATTAACACTTTGTGTAGTAAAATTATTTTGATTACATCATCGAAGACATCACCAGAGCTCAAAAGGTCATTGATCTAAAAGGGAAGTGAAAATCTGTTTTTATGTTATTCATATATCGAATAATGTGTCATTCATTTTTATTTCAGGCTTTTTGCTACACCCATCTTGGAACATCTATAGGGGACTCATCGATTCAAGTTGGTCAGAAAAGAAAGACTCCTAATGGGACAAATGTGAAAATCTAGGTACCTCTTCAATAAGATGTCTTATATCACATAAACCATGAGAAGTAAAATAACAAACATATTACTGAAGAAAGTGAACTCACGAACAAAGTTTTTGATAGCGAGATATTCATCAAAAGTAATATAGTCATTATGTTGACCCCTTGTGTTGTTCGAGCCAAATTTGTGGAAATTGCTAGAAAAAGATGTATCCTGCATAATTTTACATTATAATGTTTTTTGTTATTTTACTCATCGGTACTCATGATGTGTTATTCATGTTACAGGTTTGTTGCCACAACAATTATGGAACCTCTGGGGGACTCATCGATTCAAGTTGGTCAGAAAAGGAAGACTCCTCATGAGACAGATTACGACTCCTGTCTAATCTGCCAGAAGAAGATATCATCTCCCCTTCAGAAAATCACAAGTAGAGGTTATGCATCATTATTGCAAGCTGTAACGCAACGGGGTGATAGTGTCGCATGCAGTCTCATAGACGATGCCAAAAATAAGGACTCATTCTTGCACACAAATCCCAAGGTTCACGCTGACTGCCGCAGTGCATATGTCAACAAGAAAACCGTAGAACAGAAAAGGGTGAAGTTGCAAGCAGAGATCGATTCAAGTGAAGCACCTGTTGGCTTATCAACTCGCTCAAAGATTGTTTCGAAATTAGATTTAAAAACGACATGTTTTGTTTGTGGTAAAGAGAAAGACAGAAAAGGTGATAGAAAACTTCGTCTTGTTGCCACTGAGGATCGACAGCAATCGATATGGAACAAAGCGAAAGAACTACATGACGAAACAATGTTGCATTTATTGCAGGGAAGTGGTGATGATATGATTGCTAGTGATTTCAGGTATCATAAACTGTGCTTAGAGAACTTCTTAACGAAACGTGTTATAGCAAAAAATACTGATAAGGGGTTAACGTCATACGAAGAAGGATTTCTATGGGTAATTTCTAAGATTGAACCGAAATTGTTCAACGATGGTTGTGTTTATTCAGTTTCTTGTTTGCGTGATATGCTAAGAAGTTGGTTACTTGATAATAATGTTGAAAATGCAATGTCAGTTGGTAGTGATATGCGGCTCTTGTCTAGGCAGTTTCAAAACCATTATGGTGACAGGGTAATTATTGTTCCACAGGTTGGAGCTTCCAATCTTTTATGCTCCTCTGAGCTAAATTTGGCAAAAGTACTTGCAGAAGTTAAAAAGGTAAAGAGTCAGTTAAAAGATTTTGATTACATTGAGCTTGGCACTGAAAATGAAAAAGTTACCACAGAGTCTGAACAGGTAGGTGTAGGTCAATACTGTGTGTCTATGAAAGAATCATTCCATACCGCGAAAGCTATTCGTAGTCAAGTGAAATATATCAGTATTAAGGATAAGATGCAATCAAGTATGTCATCAGAACAAATGAATGTTCAACAAACTAACATGGCCATCTCTTATGAGTCTGCTGAGAAATGTGTCCCAACTGATCTTTACAACCACATTGCATGGATGATAACAGGAGCAGATGAAGAAATAGGGTCTGAAGGGCGTGTTGTACTAGAAAAGAAACAGCATGAAAATGTTCTTAACCTAACTCAGGATATATGTGCTGCCATTTCCAATGTAAAAACTCCGAAACATGTAGGTACTGCTATACATATAATAAAACAGACACGGAGCAAAGACACAGTTACATTACTAAATAGATTTGGCAACTGTATTAGTTATACGGATGCCCAGAGATATATAGCAACTATGGCGGCTAAAACCGATGACCAGGAAGAGAGGCGAGGCTATTTCATCCCTCATAATATTGCCAAAAGTGTTTTTACCCAATTTGCTATTGACAACCTAGATTTCAGAGAAAATACTGTTGATGGAACTACAACTCATGGAACCACTCACATAATTTATCAATATCCTAACAATTCTTCCCAACATGTTAAATCAGGCATCCCACTGCAGAAATCTCGCACAGTGTCAGTAAAAGAACCAGAACCTTTACAACCATGGTCAAGCGGGATCACTCTTACAGAGAGCTTGACGACAGAGAAGCTGGACGACTGGACGACAGAGAAGCCGCTCTCTTTGTGGCGTTAAACTAATTCCAGATAACAGGAACCAATTTGAAGAAATACAGAACCATTATATCTTGTTCAAGCTATGTCAGACTGGCTCTACTAACTTACTGGATATTACACATGAAATGCAGCCAGTGTCCTGGAAGGAATTCAACGAAACTTTCACCAAAACTGCGCAGAAAGCCTCTGTGATTGGCTATGGCCCATTCTTTCCTATGTCCCCAACAAGCCCAGATGCGGTCCAAGAGTCTGTCGATTACTGCATGTCTGTTGCAAAAGATCTAGGCCAAGAATTTTGTGTTTTGACTTGTGACCAGGCAATTTATGAGATTGTTTTAGCATTGCAGAAAAAACGTCCAGAGAAATATCAAAACCTTATCATACGAATGGGTGGCTTCCACATCGTCATGAATTTCCTTGGAGCCATCGGTTATTTGATGAAATGCACTGGTCTTGAAGACCTTTTTGTCGAATCAGGTGTGTGTTTACCAGGGACCTCCAAACAGATTATGGATGGGAAAGACTACTATCAGATGCTTCGGGCACACACCTTGGCTGAGAATGCGATCTACGCTCTTCTATGGGAAGCTTTCGAGGACTGGATCTTGGCTGAGTCATGCGAAACTGATGATATGTCCTTACTTTCAGTTCAAGTCAACAGGGTATGTGAATTAATAAACAACAGCAAAAACAATTATGATATTGAACATCTTCATTCAACATGTGAAGACGCACATGAGAGTATAATGGCTGTTAAGAGCAAGCTGGACGAATTTATAAAGACATGTCAATCTCCAACGAGCCAACTTTGGTTGATGTATATCGATTTAATTAGCATCCTGAAGAAGTACATCCACGCGGAGAGGTCTGGCAACTGGGACCTTCATTTAGCATCTACCGAAGAGATGCTGCCGTATATAGTGGCTGCTGGACATACTGTAGCGGTTACCGCTGGATGCACACAATCGCCTTGCACCGGCCAGAACACGGCCAGACGCGCCTCTCCCGGGCATGCCCGGACTCACTGTTCCCGGGCACGCCCGAACCTCCCGGGCACGCCCGGTCTCGTCTTTCCCGGGCTCGCCCAGAGCGTCCGGGCATGCCCGCTATCGCCTTTTCAGGGCTCGCCCAGAGCGTCCGGGCATGCCCGCTATCGCCTTTCCAGGGCTCGCCCAGAGCGTCCGGGCATGCCCGCTATCGCCTTTCCAGGGCTCGCCCAGAGCGTCCGGGCATGCCCGCTCTCGCCTTTCCAGTGCTCGTCCAGAGCGCCCGGGCACGCCCAGCCTCGACTTGCCAGGCCGCAGCCAAACACGCCCGGGCAGGTCCAGACTCGCCTTTCCAAGGCTCGCCCTTGACACCCGGGCATGCCCGGTATAGCTTTTGCCGGGCAAACTTCCCGACATAAATGTGTATATATATTGCTGCCCGATAAACGGGCTTGTCAGAATACCTGAGCTGTTTTGTTTCAATAAAGCAACTCGGACGAATTCCGTCTTTGGTCGCGTCAATTCTTTCGACTCGCGTTGGAGCGCAGTTCCTTCAATACCAAATATGTATCATGTCTTCCACATTACTTGGATGCTATGAAAACACTACCGCCTACAGTTGAGGCCGAGTTTAGGAACGGTAACTTTGTTGTCAGGCAGAAGGAAGGAAAGCTAAACGGAGTATGGACAGATATGGCCCTGGAGCAGACGTATAATAAGGACGCGAAAACGAAGCTCTTCACAGGCATATCACAGCAGCCAGCTGCAATTCACAAGTACCTGAAGGCACTCCCGGGCATGACATCAATATCAGAACAAGTTAAGATAATGGCGAATCTGAAGAACGATAGCTTGTCTGGAGGAGAAGAGAGGTTGAAGAAAGAAAAGGAAACGGTCACCAAAATTAAACATCTAGTCAAAGAGAAGATGATCAATCCCTTCAGATATAATACTACAGACCTCACAAACATTTCAACAGGCCAATTAGCTTCATGCAACGAGCTAGTGGAGGCAAAAGAGAGGGGACTGAAAGCTCTCAACGTAGCACAAAATGCCAAAAGCCACAAAGTGGAGCCTATACGCCTGAAAACATTCATTGAAAAAGGAAGAAAAAAAACAACACCCGCACAGAAGACTAAACAACTACAAATGCAAGAAAGTGCAGTGATAAGAAGTCTGTGCTTTGCACAAAATCTAAATGACTCGGGAAAAATGGAAGCTTTTTCACATGAATGGGCAAACTACCCTAGCTCACTGTTTGACCCAGATGAAGGACACCCATCTGGATACGGGATGAGAAAAGGCAACAAGGCAGATTATGTTATGGCTTTGAAGAGTACAATGGGCTCTCACTGGGAAGAGATGGATGAACTGCCTCCTTCCAAAGAAAAGACAGCCATGGTAGTTGATATGATGGCATTTATTCAACGTTGTCAAGGTATGGGATGCACCGATTTTGATCAACTACAGCAAAAGTACCTTCACAAGATTCTCAGTATGAAACCAGTAGGTTGTGATGTGATCAAGGTCATTGGTGACAAATATGACATCAATCCATCAAGTAGCCTGAAATATGAGGAAAGATACCGCAGGCGAAAAGGTACACAGAATCTCAAGACCTTTTGTCCCCACTCTGCTCTGTCTGTACCACAGTGGAAAAACTTCATTTCTAAAATGGAGAACAAGGAGAAGCTACTGAACTTCCTTCAAGAGTCTTGGTCAAAGAACACCCAACATATCCCAGATCAGTGTCAAGTCATCATTGGAGGATTTTCACCTGGAACAGCCATCCAGTTAACAAAAAATACAGCCTCTGAATTGTCCGATTTAACTTGTCAACCCCATGAGGAGGCCGACACACGGATATTTGCGCATATTTCCCACTGCGTGCGAGAAGATAAATGCAACAGAGTGGTGATTGTAGCCAATGATACAGATGTCGTAATCATGGCCATCTACCATGTATCACACATGCCTGAATTAGATGAACTGTGGATATGTAAAACTACCTCATCATGCTCCAGTCCAATCGAGAGAACCAAAGTACACCTGCCATGCCACAGAATAGCAGATTATCTTTCCTCTTCCTACCCAGCAGTAGACATAACAGCAGTACTCTTGGCTGCATATATAATAACAGGATGTGACACTGTCAGCTACCCTTATTTCGTTGGAAAAAAACGCGCACTCAAAATTGCTTTGGACTGTGCTCCCGCTCTTGGGCCCCTAGTAGAATATGCCAACATTGGGGACACCTTAGATATCACAACAGATGTTGTCATTTCAGCCAAGAAATTCTTTTTTGCACTGTATGGAAAAAAAGATTTCTCTGGGAATTTAAATGAACTCCGTTGCCACCTCTTCATGACAAGGAGAGCGGATATTCGTTCTCTGCCAGCAACAGAGGATGCATTCCATCTCCACCTACTGCGAACCGTACACCAGCTAGCCATTTGCAAACGAGCATCCCAGTCTCAACCAACCCTACCAGATCCAATCAAATTTGGAAGGAAAGTAGAAAATGGCATCCGAATTGCAAACAGAATGACAAAGCCCCCAAAACCCAAAAATAGTAAACACTTCCTGCAAATGCCAGAAAGGTAGATGCAAACGGCGTTGCCCTTGCAGGGAGGCAACTGTTAAATGTACCATTGCTTGCTTGTGTTGTGGTGATCCACAAAAGTGTGATCTATCATCAGATAGTGAATACTGAATTCATGAAACTACAAATAGCTTTTGGTATGATTAAAACTAGAGAAGTTACTTTAGTCTAGACTTCCCTGCTACCCAGTGCCTAGAATTACAAATCCAGATCGTGCTTATACGTTCATTGCCACCTTCCGAAGATCGCGTAAAAATGTCTCTTTGGGGTTAACATTACGACTATTTTACTGAATGATGATTGTCTTGCTATCAATAATGTTTATGAGTTTACATTCTTAGTAATATTTTAGTTATCTAATGGAAGAGGTAGATATTCACTTCCAGGGACATTTACGATCGATGACCTTTTGAGCTCTTATGACGTCATCGATGATGTTGTGGCGGACACAAAAGCCCACTGGCGTGGTGACATCATTCCACGCACCAAGTGGGCGGTGGCCACGCCCGAGGGGTAGGCGTGGCCTCATGATATACACCGGGCGACCAGCCCGGAAGTGTTACAGTGTAGTCTTACAATAAAGACGTTTATATGTTACCGCTTGTCCGCTTCCTCCTTGCTCACAAGCAGCGCGCGTAACGCCGCGCTTTACTGGTGACCCTCGACGTTGGATCTGCTGGAGCGATCCTTCCACACGCGACGCCATCGCCATGGCCGCCTTCGTCAAACTTCCGGAATTTTGGGAGGCTCAGGCCGAAGTCTGGTTCGTCCAGGCCGAAGCCCAATTTCAGCTTCGGCACCTCACCGGCGATGACACGCGCTACTGCCACGTCGTCGCCTCCCTCGGGCCCGGCACGGCCGCTCGAGTTGTGTCCGTCCTTCGCCACCTACCGGACGGCCACAAGTACGAGGCACTCAAGCGGCTACTCCTAGCCACGTTCAGCCTCACGGACGACGCACGGGCCGACCGCCTCCTGGATCTCCCCGAGCTCGGTGAGACGCGCCCGTCGGTCCGAATGGACCATATGCTGTCACTGTTGGGCGACGAAGCCCCCGGTTCGCTATTCCGGGCGCTTTTCCGTCGCCAACTTCCAGCGCAGGTTCGCCTCGCGTTGGCCGGGACCGGGCTAACGGAACCCCGAGCATTGGCGGCCGAGGCGGACAAGTACTTCGCCGCTTCGGACACGCGGGCGAGCGTTGGCGTGGCCGTCACGGCCTTCGACGCTGATGTTCCACAGCATCATCTTCTACAGCACGCTGAAGTTCAGCAGCATGCTGATACGCACCTCGTGAACGCCGCCACGCCCCGCCCACCGCCGCGGCGAAAACCGCCACCGCAGGGAAACCCGTCGACTCCACCGGCCTGGCGGAGCCAGCCGCGCTCCTCCAGCTCCACCACCTGGTGCTGGTTCCACGCCAAGTTCGGCCACGAAGCTCGGCGGTGTCATCCGCCGTGCTCCTTCAACGGGTCGGGAAATGCCCGGGCCGGCGCTCAATTGTGGCGATGAGCGCCGGCCGTTCGAGCAGCCTGCTGTTCATAACGGACACCTTCTCCGGGCGCCGTTACCTGTGCGACACGGGAGCGCAGGTGAGTGTCATTCCCGCCGGCACGTCAGACAAGCATGCCGCGGGTGGGGGCCCCGCGCTGCTTGCCGCGAACGGGACGCCCATCCGTACGTACGGAAAACGCTGCCTCTCTCTGCGGTTTGGAGGGCAGGTTTTCCGATGGACGTTCGTCACCGCCGACGTGCCCATGGCACTGCTTGGCGCGGACTTCCTATGCGCTAATGGGCTCCTGGTCGACGTCAAGCGCAGACGGCTTGTCCAGGCCGAGACGTTCAGCTCGCTCGCGTGTGCGTTGCCCAGCTCAACGAGCGGCTTGCCAAGCGGCTTGCCGAATGATTCGGTTCCGGCCACGTTGGTCTGTACGCTTCCGGCAGCGGACGCATTCACCCGACTCCTCGCCGGCTTCCCGGCCCTCACGCGGCCCACCTTCTCGGCGGGGGCCGTCAAGCACGGGGTGGCCCATCACATCCCCACCGTCGGGCCACCGGTCTACGCCCGGGCACGCCGCCTCGAGCCGACGAAGCTGGCGGTGGCAAAAGCGGAGTTCGCTACCCTGGAGCGACTCGGCATCGTTCGGCGGTCAGAGAGCGCTTGGGCGTCGCCGCTGCACATCGTGCCGAAGCCCGGCGGGGGATGGCGACCGTGCGGGGACTATCGCCGTCTCAATGACGCCACGACTCCCGACCGCTACCCCGTCCCCCACATTCAGGACTTTTCCGCCCGTTTGGCGGGCAGGTCCTTCTTCTCGAAGGTGGACCTCATACGCGGCTACCATCAGGTCCCCGTCAGGCCGGAGGACGTCCCGAAGACGGCGGTCATCACGCCATTCGGACTCTTCGAGTTCCTGCGCATGCCCTTCGGTCTGAAGAATGCGGCTCAGGCGTTCCAGCGACTGATGGACAGCGTCCTGCGCGACTTGGATTTTGTCTACGTCTACTTGGACGATATCCTCGTCGCCAGCGCGTCCCGCGAAGAGCACCTACGCCACCTCCGCACGCTCTTCGAACGCCTGGGCCAGCATGGCCTGATTGTGAACCCCGCAAAGTGCCGGTTCGGCGCCGCCACAATCGATTTTCTGGGGCACCGTGTCACCAGGCACGGCGCCGTCCCCCTGCCGGCCAAGGTGGAGGCGGTGAAGGGGTTTCCGCGCCCCCGCACGATCAGAGGGCTGCAGGAGTTCCTGGGCATGGTGAACTTTTACCATCGGTTCCTGCCCCGTATCGCCCAGCTCCTGCGCCCCCTGCACGAAGCTCTCCGAGGTAAGCCGGGCAAAGGCGACGTTACCTGGACCGAGCAGATGGACACGGCGTTCACGGGCGCGAAGCTCGCCTTGGCTAACGCCACCATGCTCGCGCACCCGGCACCCGATGCACCGATCGCCCTCACCACCGATGCCTCGGACTACGCGGTGGGCGCGGTGCACGAGCAATGGGTGCGTGGAGCTTGGCAACCGCTGGCGTTCTTTAGCCGGCAGCTTCGCCCGCCCGAACGCCGTTACAGTACCTTCGACCGCGAGTTGCTCGGACTTCACTTGGCGGTCAGGCACTTCCGCCATCTGCTCGAGGGCCGGGCGTTCACTGCCTTCGTCGACCACAAGCCGCTGATCTTCGCGATGGGCAAGGTCACCGAGCCGTGGTCGGCCCGGCAGCAGCGTCACCTCTCGGCCGTGTCCGAGTACACGACGGACATCCAGCATGGCGCGGGGAAGGACAACCCGGTGGCGGATTGCCTTTCCCGGGCCGTCGCCCACGCAGTCCACCTCGGCATCGACTATGCCCGGATGGCAGCGGACCAGGCCGCTGACCCCGACGTCCAGGCCTTGCGGACCGCCGTCACGGGCCTCCGCGTCACCGAGGTGCCGTTCGACGGTGCGGGCGCGGCCCTCTTGTGCGACGTCTCCCTCGGGCGTCCTCGCCCCATTGTGCCCGCGGGCTGGCAGCGCCAGGTGTTTGACACCATCCACGGCCTGTCCCACCCGGGCGCGAGGGCCTCCCAAAGGCTGATCGCCGACAAGTTCGTCTGGCATGGCCTCCGGAAGGCCGTCCGCGGCTGGGCCAGGACGTGCCTCGCGTGCCAGCGCGCCAAGGTGCACCGGCACACCCAGGCCCCGTTGGCCCCGTTCACGGTGCCGGAACGCCGGTTTGACCACGTCCACGTGGACCTGGTGGGACCTCTGCCCCCCTCGCGGGGTTTCACCTACGTCCTCACCATGGTGGACCGCACCACCCGGTGGCCGGAGGCCGTGCCCTTGGCGTCGACAACGGCGGCCGATGTCGCGCAGGCTTTCATCGCCACCTGGGTCGCCCGGTTCGGCGCCCCCTCAGACATCTCATCCGACCGCGGCCCCCAGTTCACCTCGGAGCTCTGGTGGGCGGTTGCGCAGGGGCTCGGGGTCCGGCTGCACCGAACCACGGCCTACCACCCCCAGGCTAACGGCCTGTGTGAGCGATTTCACCGCTCATTGAAGGCCGCGCTCCGGGCCACCCTCCGCGACGGCGGCTGGGTCGACAGGCTCCCCTGGGTCCTGCTGGGCCTCCGGACGGCGCCCAAGGAGGACCTGCGTGCATCCGCGGCAGAGTTGGTCTTCGGGCAACCGCTGCGGGTGCCGGGCGAGTTCCTCCCCGACTCCACGGCACCATGGTCCGCGGCACAGCAGCGCTCCGCTCTGCAAGAGACCGCCCAGAGGTTCGCCCCGGTGCCAACGGCATGCCACGGGCACCCACCGACGCACGTCGCCCCGGAGCTTCGCACGGCGGAGTACGTCTTCGTCCGCCACGATGCCCATCGGACACCACTGCGGCCCCCGTACGACGGGCCTTTCCGCGTGCTGGAGACCGGGGCGAAGCACTTCACCCTGGACATCGGCGGTACTCCTGACCGCGTTTCGGTAGACCGCCTCAAGCCGGCCCACCTCGATGTGGACCATCCACCGCCAGTGGCCCGACCCCCACGTCGGGGCCGCCCTCCTGCGGGCGGACCCCGGCACCGCCCAGCCCCGCCGCCACGGCGCCCCCCGGTCCTGCACCCATCCCAGGGGCAGCCAGGGGCATCCCACCTGGTATCCCTGCACCCCGGACGCCGCCGATCGCCAGGGGGCGCTTCGGCCGGGTCATTCGTCTGCCCCGCAAACTGGCCCTCCAGGTGCGCGGGAATTCTGGGGGGGCGCGTGTGGCGGACACAAAAGCCCACTGGCGTGGTGACATCATTCCACGCACCAAGTGGGCGGTGGCCACGCCCGAGGGGTAGGCGTGGCCTCATGATATACACCGGGCGACCAGCGCGGAAGTGTTACAGTGTAGTCTTACAATAAAGACGTTTATATGTTACCGCTTGTCCGCTTCCTCCTTGCTCACAAGCAGCGCGCGTAACGCCGCGCTTTAATGTAATCAAAATAATTGTACTACTAAGGTATAGTTCAGTGTTATTTCTGATTTAAAATAGTTATTGAGTACATTATGAACCTGGATAAAGTTAGAATATATGCTGTTACACCATAAAATGAGAAGAAATGAAGGATATATGTGTTTCTAAGAATTTCCCGATTTTGGTCATTTTTCAACATTTTCCCTTTCTGTTGTAAGGGGTTTACATAACAACTATGTATCATCTATAAACTTTAATGATATTAAAAACTTTGCCTATAAGTCTTCTTATATAAAGAGTATCTTTGTTATTCTACACTTTATTGGTATGTATGAAATGGGGCAGTCTATTGACAAGATGCCTTCATTTTCACTTCCCTTCCAAATCGGTGACCTTTTGACCTCTGAGGACGTCATCGGTGATGTAATCAAAATAGTTTTACTACCAAATTGTAGCCTGGGCCAATACCTTTCTACTGATGCCTAACATGTGTGTTTTCATCAAAGCTGACCCTATCTAAATCCCAAATGTATTTCCCCTACCCCTAATTTTTTGACCAAAATTGTTGCATGCAAAAATTCAAAGTTATGGCCATAATTTCAGTTCGCAAGAGTTTTCGCAGAGCACACAACCTAGAATCTATGCGGAATGAATATATCTACCAGAAAATCCATTCAAAGAAAGTATGGCATCCATCCCCACCTCCATCGGGATTTTAGGGCCTTGGCTCCCCAACTACCAGGACTTATTCCACTCAATGTGATTATGCTCATTTGTTAAGACCATGGCTGCTTGCTCTTTTCTATGCCACTGTCAGCTCGTCATAGAGTTGAGGAATCTGCACGTGTATGTTTTGAATTGATGTACAGTACTCTTCCAGAGCATGGGTGCTGCCGAAGCAGTTTATTGGCAACGGTTATACTGGATTGTGTGTCGTTGCTTTGCAAATTGTTTATCCGTGCTCTATGATTTTAAATGCTGAACGTCTGGCAAGGAAGCAACATGAAGTATTTTTATGACTCCGCCAGGGTTTGAACCACCGACCTCCCAGACTCAGAGCACACGCTCTAATCATAATACCACTTAGGTGTGTGTGTGTGTGTGTGTGTGTGTGTGTGTGTGTGTGTGTGTGTGTGTGTGTGTGTGTGTGTGTGTGTGTGTGTGTGTGTGTGTGTGTGTGTGTGTGTGTGTGTGTGTGTGTGTGTGTGTGTGTGTGTGTGTGTGTGTGTGTGTGTGTGTGTGTGTGTGTGTGTGTGTGTGTGTGTGTACAGTCACGTGAAAAAGTAAGTACACCCCATGTAAAGTTTTGACTTTTTCAACATATTTCAACATACAGCTATTTGATCTTCATTTCAACAATATTGAAAGATAAAGGTGATATTGTAGCGACCCATGGGTCCCCCAAGGAAGACCGGCATCAGAATCTCCTTGCTCCAGCCGGTGACGTCACCGGCGGGGATCCCCGGCGCCAGAGTGGCTGGTCACGTGACCGCCAAAGCGTGCCGCGCGTGCGGGTATAATGAGCTACACCTGTGGATCACGTGACCACCGAAGCAAGCCTCGCTTGAGAGGCGTGGCTTTCGGTTTCGGTTTCGGTTTTTGGTTTTGCTTTATAAGGCAGCCCGATAAACGGGCTTTTTAGTGTTCCCGAGTGGGTTTTGAGAATAAATATCTTCTCGGACGAGTTTGTGCCTTGCCATCCTTTTGTCCGTATCATGCTGGAGCCCGGACTCCTTCAATATAATATAACAAATATCATGAAACATTTACATTTTGTAGTCCATTGTATAATTTAAATAAACATGAATGCAAATTTCGCATGTGGAAAAAGTAAGTGCACCCCTACATTTATCACTACTTCAAACACCTAAAATTAGAATCAGGTGCACCAGCTCCGGTGCAAATGTTTAGAACATCGTTAGAGAGGATCTTGGAGGAACCTGTCTTATTTAAACCTCAGACATTTAGTTTGGTTTGCTCTTTGTTGTTGAAGTGTGCAGCGTCACCATGCCTAGATCAAAAGAGCTCTCTGAGGCCTTCAGAAAGAAGGTTATAGATGCCTACGTGTCTTGGAAGGGATTTTAAAAGATCTCCAAACAATTTGAAATCAATCATTCGACTGTCCGGAAGATCATCTACAAGGGGAGAAGATTCCAAACAACTGCCAACTTGTTCAGGCCAGGCCGCCCCAGCAAGTTCAGCCAGAGAGCAGACCGCAAGATGCTGAAAGAAGTCTCTAAGAACCCCAGAATGTCATCACGGGACTTACAGGTAGCTCTTGCCACTGTTGATGTCAAAGTGCACGCGTCTACCATTAGAAAGTGGCTGCACAAATTTGATCTACATGGGAGGTGGGCCAGGAGGAAACCTTTGCTGTCCAGAAAGAACATCAGGGCAAGACTAAAGTTTGCCAATGAACACCTAGGCAAAGACCAGCACTTCTGGAACAATGTGCTCTGGACAGATGAGTCAAAGGTAGAGCTATTTGGCCACAGTACCAGAAGACATGTTTGGCGAAAACCAAAGACAGTATTTGACCACAAGCACCCGATACCAACTGTAAAGCATGGTGGTGGAAATATTATGGTTTGGGGCAGCTTTGCTGCATCAGGGCCTGGGCAGCTCACCATCATAGAATCCACTATGAATTCTTCATTGTACCAGAGTGTGCTTGAGGATAATGTGAGGCCATCTGTCGGAAAGTTGAAGCTCAACCGAGGGGTGGACCTTGCAACATGACAATGACCCTAAACATACCAGTAAATCCACCAAGGAATGGCTGAAAGAAAGAAATAGAGGGTTCTGGAATGGCCAAGTCAAAGCCCGGATCTAAATCCCATCGAGATGTGGGGGGATTTGAAACGAGCTGTGCATGCAAGAAACCCCTCAAGCATCGCACAGCTGAAAGAATTCTGCATGGAGGAGTGGGCAAAAACTTCTCCCAGTCGATGTCAGAGACTGGGAGACAGTTATAAGAAACGCCTACTTGAAGTTGTTTCTGCCAAAGGGGGCAATACCACCTATTAGAGCCAAGGGTGTACTTAATTTTTCCACATGCGAAATTTGCATTTATGTTTATTTAAATGATACAATGGACTACAAAATGTAAATGTTTCATGATATTTGTTATATTATATCAGCTTTATCTATCAATATTGTTGAAATGAAGATCAAATAGCTGTATGTGGAAATATGTTGAAAAAGTCAAAACTTTACATGGGGTGTACTTAAATTTTCACGTGACTGCATATAGTATATACAATATATATATATACATATATACATATATATATATATATATACTGTATATATATATATATATATATATATATATATATATATATATATATATATATATATATATATATATATATATATATATACTAGCAGAAGTACCCGGCATTGCCGGGCGGGGGAGGGGAGGGGAACGGGAGGGAGGGGAGGGGAGGGGAACGGGGGGGAGGGGAGAAGAGTGGGTGGGGGAGGGGGAGAGGGGAGAAGAGGGGGGGATGGGGAGGGTGAGGGATTGGAGGGGAGGGGAGGAGGGGAGGAGGGATGGGAGGGGGGAGGGGGGAAGGGGGGGAGGGGAAGGGGGAGGGGGAGGGGGAAGGGGAGAGGGAAGAGGGGGGGAGGGTGAGGGATGGGAGGGTGAGGGATGGGAGGGGGGAGGGGGAGAGGGGGGAGGGGGTGGGATGGGGGAGGGGAGAAGGGTGGGGGAGGGGAGGGGGAAAAGGGAGGGGGAGGGGAGAAGGGGAGGGGGTAGGGTGGAGGGGCTAGGGGAGGGGGTAGGGTGGAGGGGCTAAGGGAGGGGGAGGGGGAATGGGGAGGGGAGGGGGAGGGGGGAGGGGGAGGGGGAAAGGGAGGGGGAGGGGGAAATGGAGGGGGAGGGGGGAGGGGGAAAAGGGAGGGGGAGAGTGGAGGGGGAAAATGGAGGGGGAGGGGGAAAATGGAGGGGGGGGAGAGGGGGAGGGGAGGGGAGAAGGGGAGGGGTAGGGTGGAGGGGGAAGGGAAGGGGGGACGGAGGCGGGAGGGGGAAGGGGGAGGGAAGGGGATGGCCAGTCAACAATGACGTTGCAGTTCTCATGGTCGGAGAGCAGCACAACAATCGGACATAGTCCTGCATATTCGCAACAGCACGAAGCAGATTTTGGAGACTCACCGATCCTGTGACGTCCTCCAGTACCGGCGTTGCCGGGTGGGGGAAGGGAGACCCGTACATTCCCAACCCGTTCATTCGCCCTCTCGACTCAAGCTCACTCGGACAAAAGCCTCGCACAAATTACACCGTGCAGGCCCAATGGTCATGTCTATGCCACAAATCACGGGCGCACTGAATTGAAAATATATAGAATGCTCATACTCCGTGAAAAGTGAAGCCGCCGTGTCGCCATCTTGGTCAGCACGACTCGACCAACTCGCTTCGCGGATCTCGTTTTGTGCGGCAATAAACTGCTCCAATCGGTTACGGAAGGGTTGTGGAAAGACGTTTCACAGCTGTTTCAAAGACATTTAATTCATATCGCACAAAATCGATACAAAACACGATCGCATAAAAGGTGAAAAAACGTGTGACGTGTGACGGGATGGAACATCACGTGATCGCTCTGAGCGAAACGGATTGACCAACTCGCTTCGCGGATCTCGTTTTGTGCGGCAATAAACTGCTCCAATCGGTTACGGAAGGGTTGTGGAAAGACGTTTCACAGCTGTTTCAAAGACATTTAATTCATATCGCACAAAATCGATACAAAACACGATCGCATAAAAGGTGAAAAAATGTGTGACGTGTGACGGGATGGAACATCACGTGATCGCTCTGAGCGAATCAGTCTGGCGGCGGTAATGGAACATCACGTGATCGCTCTGAGCGAATCAGCGAGCTGCTCTGGAACCGGCTGAGATTAGCAGGAACTTCGCTGAAATGCGCTGAGGTAAATATGAATAAAAAAATATGGATCGTCAAATATTTTGAGTTCGGCCATGTTCGTCCCAGGCTCAATGGCCACGTCTATGTCAAATATCAAGCACGTAAGTCTCTCCGTTTAGGAGTCTATCGGTAACATTACACACACACACACACACACACACAAACTGTGTTATATATATATATATATATATCAGAGGTGGGCGGTCCGCTTCGAAAGTCCGCTTATCCGCTTATCCGCTGCAGCGGACTAACGTTTTCGAAGCGGATAAGTGAATCGGAACAACCCCCGGAAACCGAAGCGGATAAGCGTAAGCGGACTACCGAAAAATTAAAGCGCATCGCGATTCGCCAAATCAGCTGTTAGCCTGAGCCGTTACTCTAGAATTGTGAATATTTATTTAAGTGAATAATAAGTGAAACCCTAACAACTCGGCTCTTGCGACATAACGCATTATATCATAACGTTATGTTCACGTCATGGTTTACGACATGGTTGTAACATAACGCATTACATCATGACGTTATGTTCACGTCATGGTTTACGGCATGTTCACGACACCATGACGAATAAACGGCAGTCCGTTGGCCCGCCATCTTGTTGACTTGTTTGTGTCTGAATAACCAAACGTTACAGCTCTCGCCCAATCTCTTCCCGCTCGAGTTCCGTGATGCTTGGGTAACTCTATTTCTCAGGCATAACACGCCGCTCCCGAGCTCTGCCTCGGTCGAGCGCGTGTTCAGCTACGGGTCGGACATCCTCAGGCCTAAGAGGTCGGCCCTGGCTGCACCGAACTTCGAGGCCCTCGTCTTCATGAAGGGCAACCTCCAAATCCTCAAGAAGGCCCACGAGGTGGAGGAGGAAGACGAGGACTAGTCAACAGACTGCTAGTGCTAGTCTGTTGACTAGTAGACTCTCTTGTCAAAGAAAGGACGGGCAAATTGATTTTTCTTTAATGTAACTTGCATATATTAAAATTATATTTAAATTAACTGTAGAGTAGAGTAGAGTCGAGTGGAAAACTTTATTTCAATAAATTTTGAATAAATTTTATTTAAATAAAAATGTATATTTTTGATCTTAAAAGCTTTGTTTGTCTTTGTAGTAGTTAGAAATGGCTATTTAGGCTTAAAAAGCATTAAATTCCCTTTAGAAACGTCAAAAATCGCTTTAAAAACGTCGAAGCGCTTTAAAAAAATCGAATCGAAGCGGATAAGCGGTAAGCGGACTAAGAGTTTTCGGCCGCTGAAGCGGATAAGCGAATCGGACTACACGGGCTGGCGGAGCGGATAAGCGGTAAGCGGACTTAAAATTTTCCGAATCGCGCCCACCTATGATATATATATATATATATAAATTGTTGCGGATCTCCGCGCCGGCCTTTTCCCCTTACCAAGGGTGGATTAGTCCCCTTGTCTTTGACTTGCCGACGGGACCCGGGACCGATGACGTCCTTCCCGGACAGCGCGAAGTAGGGTCTTAGGACTAATCACTATTACCTAATTACTCGCGCTGACCGGAAACAAGGAAATAAGCCCCGCCCGAATCACGGGTGTTGGTGGAAACGCCGAGCGGTAGCGAACCCGTGACCGGAGGCGTTATCAATGACTAAACCCGATCCAAGCGGTTCTTAATCATGCCACGCTTACCTAATGGAGGAAATCACTGAAATGGTCGAATTTGGAAGAAAGGAATAACACGATTTATTTACACTTTGTACAATAAGAAGAAGAAGAAAACACAGTGCAGCCTTAACCGTCTTATACTTATCCCAAGTTCACAGCTGTTCCATATAGTTCATTCCACCATTGTTGCATATAGTTTGAAAATGATGACATATTAGGTCATGTGGTTTGGCAGCCATCTTTGATAGAAAAACGAACCTTATCCGATCAACACGAAACTTCACAAACGTGACCCCCTACCCACACATATGCAGAGTGTACATTTTAAAGGTCATATGTCACGTGGTGTGGGAGCCATATTTGCTTGAAAGCTGATATTTAAAAAAAAACTTTCTCTGAAACTACTTCACCGATCGATGTGAAACCTGTCATGGCTGGTGAAGGTGTGATACTTGAAAACAGCTGAAGGGATTTAAATCAAATTTGTTTATTTTTAGGACAGTGAACGAGGCATATACCCGTTGTGGGACTATGCGGAGGCATATTGGTGACACAGTCGCATTGCTTTCGTTTTTATTCATAATTATGACGTCATAAGTCACGTGGTACAGGCACCATCTTTGAAAAACCTGAAAAATGCTGCACCTCTATACCTCCGAAACCACTCCATGGAAAAAATTGAAACGTGGCTCATTATAACCATCTCTTCCTATCTGTTTTTACCGTGATACATTTGGTCGTTACCGGTACCGGTACTTATCCAGTCTCAACCAAACTTGCTTGACAGGATGACTAAGGGTTACGCAATGAAGGTTGTAGTGAATTCATTTGCCCTCCTCCCCAAAGAGGTTTTATTCGCCAAGTGGGTTTTCCCCACCAATGTGGTTGCGTGTTGAGGTGTATATCCATGTTAAGATAGCTCTATCATGACGTTTTTCCAAGGACGCTTCTAATAACAAAAGCATAATATTAATGTTATTACAAAACAATAATATTAATAGCATCCCGTCTCCCCAAGGGGTTTTTCCTCCTTGAACAAACTCCGAGTTAACTTATAAATAGCTTATTGTGCCGTTTTGGTGGGAACACTGGCATCTACCAGAAGTAAAAAATATTATGTCTGGGGGTAGCGTAATATCTAGAGCCAGATAGATCTGTGTAGGTAGGTATCAGACTGTCGTGATAGGGAATCTACCTGTAATAAGTTCTGTGTGTTTAGGCGATTTGTCGGTTAAGATGTATACCTGTGAACATACCAGGATGTTCGTGTGGTAGATAGTGTAGGATTTAAAGGTAATGCCCCTGTGTGTCGAACCTGGTCATCAAACCTTTGTCCCTTATGGCAATGCACACCTGTAGACACTTAGTTAGGTCCCTTGCGTAACATTAAATAATTCCCTTCCCTGACAGTGACTTCGGAAGGAACAGGCAAGGATACCAGTTCGGGGCACCGCCAATGATGGCCGCCGCCAGCTACACCTCCGGCAGGCCTCGAATAGCATAAGCTATTACCACGCTACAGGGAACGAGTGATGGGTTGGCGCGGTAGGCACGAACCTCCAGCCAACGAGTCAGTGGAGGGCACTGATTGGGTTGCGCACCGAGGCTGACGTCACCGCCGAAGGTTATAAAAGAGCGCGCCGAACTCCATGCGCAGTCCCGGTCCTGGCCCGAGTTGAGTCCTAGCCCGAGTGGAGTTCGCTTGCTTCTGGCATGTTCCTTTGTCTTGCTTGGACGTCCTTTTGCTTGGCTGGTAGCGTGCAGTCGCACCTGCGTTCTCTCCGTTCCTGTCTCTTTGTGCCTCGTGTTGGAGATCGACCTCATGTGGAGTCGCTGGTCTGCATTGGACGTGCGGTGCTTTTGGTGCTTTGGGACCTCGTGGGTGCTTCGGAGTTTGGAGCAAGGCCTGGGGGCGTGTGAGCACGAGCAGAGCTTGGAGGCGCGTGGTGGACGATACACTGAAAGACGACAAGACAGATAAGACTGCACACCACTTACACACCATAACGAACGTTTTTCTTTTCCTTAATTCGCATTCCCTCATCTGTATCCGAAGTGAGGTGTGTGGGATCCCAATATAGGATTTAGTTTAATTGAATTTAATTGATTTAGTTCCTTGTTATCGGGTCCGTGAATAAATCTTTATTTTTGTACATTAAATCTTGTGTTTGTCGAGTTGATTAATTTCCCTGCAGCTGCCGTCGGTTCACCAGAAGGTAAGCGCTTTTACCACAGCTTTCCACTTCCCTTCTTTCTCCCGCGTTTGATAGTAAAATCTGTGTTCGGTCGTCGCCTCCAATTAAAGCCGTTCTGGTCCATCTGCGAGCCCTGCTATTAACCGAAGGGTCCGCGCGACAATATTATAAACAAGAAACACATAATATTACCTTTCTAAACAGTAGCTAATGCTGTTTAAAACTAGATTGAAAGAAATTTGAAATAATCCCGACATCCTAGACCCAAAGGCAAATTTTACTTACGGGACTGAGCGAAAATCTACTGTAATCTCTATACCCCACAAAGGTTAATAACATGACCCTTCCTGCCGCAAATGTGGCGTTTTTCGTGGCGTTTTTGAAAGAGCCGCTACTGCTGTTTTACAATAAACTGAAAGGGAGGAAACTGCGATGTGTACAGTTATGAAGCAGCTACCTAGCACTTGCCAAGCCAACCGTTCCTTATCAACGATTTTATGGAGTGCTTGCTCGAATGCTTAAGCCACTTGATGAGCTCTCTACCAAAACCTTGGTCAAGAAACACCCTTCCATGTTTTTGAAGCTCGATCATAGATCTACTGTAATCTATATATCACAGAGAGGAATGACTCTTCCTGCCGCTACCATGGTGAACAGATGTACTAGTCTTTCAAATTGTGATAGAAGCATGAAATTAATCATGAGTAGTCCTAAGAAGGAACATTTTTCAAAAAAACCCATTGGACATGAAAAAAAATTCAATATGGCTGCCAATTTCAAGATGGCAGCCATCTGAATCACCAAATCAAGTGATGAGGTATTACCAATTCAAATTCAATTGCAAATTATGTGTTAATAATCGACATTTGTCATGTATTTGCATTAGAGGTTATACTGTATATACCAATTTAAGACTCTATCCCCAAAATTGGAAGGTCTTCCTAATAATGGCATGCGTACCCTCTTGCCCTGATTTGAATAGAGTCCTCCTTTTGTATCAATGCAAGATCTATCAGACGTTAACATGTTAAATATACATTCCTCAAAACGATGGCCACCTTTGTGAAATCAAGTAAAAATGAGAAACAACAACAACATGCATTTTAAAGGCCATTTTCCCTGCTAGAGCGGGGGTTAGCCTTGCGGTCCCCATGACAATCTTCTCCATTTTGCCCTATTTTCTGCATCTCTCCTTGTTAACCCCCGTGCCCGCATTTCTTCTTCCACCATCTTTAGCCAAGTCTTTCTCGGTCTTCCCCGTCCTCTGCTTCCTTCTACATTCATTTCCACCACTCTTCTCAACCAGTCACTTTCATCCTTCCTCAACACATGACCAAACCATCTCAACCTGTTCCTCTTCACAGCATCAATCACAGGCTCTATCCCCATCATCTTTCGCAATTCATCATTTGTCTTCCTCTCTCTCAACGATACTCCGCACATCCGTCGAACCATTCGCATTTCCACCCTTTCCAACCTTCGTTGCTGCTCTACGTTCATTACCCATGTCTCGCTCCCATAAATCATAACACTTCTCACACATGCAGCATACACCTTTCCCTTCAGCTTCAACGACACTCCCCTCATCATCAGCACGCCACTCAGTTCCCAAAACTTCTTCCATGCACATTTCACTCGAGCAACTGTTGCCGAGTCTGATCCACCTTCTCCATTCAGCATGTCTCCGAGGTAGCAAAATGTTTTCACACCTTCCAGCTTCACGCCGTCTCCAAGATCCAACTCAACATTTCCTCCATCTGCAGCTCCCTCTGTGCACACCTTACATTTGAATGTAGCTGCCACACTGGTTAATGACCCTCTCAGACCACTACATTTTTGATGAACCCACTCAGCGCACATTGTACATTGAATGGAGTTCACTCCGACACCCTTCCTACACACAGCACAGGGCCACTTCCCAGTTCTTTCCACCTCACCACATGCTTTACCACTTGCCATCACCTTCGTCTTTCCGATATTCACCTTCAGACCTTTTGTCTCCATACATTCCTTCCACGTGTTCATCTTTTCCTTCAGTCCATCCATACTTTCCGCAATCAACACCAGATCATCTGCATACAACAACTCCCACGGTAAACCCTCCTTTACGTTCTGAGCCAGCACCTCCATCACAGCTACAAATAGTAGTGGACTTAGTACCGACCCCTGATGCACTCCCACCTTCACCTCAAACTCACCACTGTTCCCGTCCTTCGTCCTTACAGCTGTGCGCGCTCTTTTGTACATTGCCATCACTACTCTGATCAACCATTCCTCCACTCCTAACTTCCTCAATGCCCATGTCAATACTTTGCGTGGTACCCTATCGAATGCTTTCTCCAGATCAACAAACCCAAGAAACAACTTCTTCCTCTTCTCCATGTACTTCTCCTGCAACTGCCACACAATGAAAAGCGCGTCTGTTGTTCCTCTTCCTGGCATGAATCCAAACTGCATTTCGTCGATCTTCACTTTCTTCCTTATCCTCCTCTCCAACACCCTTTCCAATACCTTCATTCCATGCTCCAATAACTTTATCGCTCGGTACGAGCCACACTCCAGAGGGTCACCTTTCCCCTTGTATAGAGGGACGAGGGTACTCAGTTCCCAATCCACTGGAATGCGGCCTTCTTTCACCACCAGATTACAGATCTCTGTCATTCTCTTCACACCCCAACTTCCTGCTGCCTTCAACATATCTCCCACAACTCCCGTCGGCCCTCCCGCTTTTCTACCCTTCATTGCTTTTATCGCTTCCTCAACTTCCTTCTCAGTTATCTTCTCTGCCGGTCCTAAAACTGGGTTACTCTCTATGTTGCCATCCCATTCATTCTCTGTATTCAACAGCATTTCCATATATCCTTTCCATCTTCCTTTAATTCCATCTGGGTCGACAACGATTTGTCCCACTTCATCCTTCAAGCAACTCACCCCCATCACATCACACCTCTCTTTCGCTATCTGCTTTGCAATCCTGAATACTGCTTTCTGACCCTCTTCCGAATCCAAGCGTTCTCCGAACATTTTCCTACATGCCTCCTGCGCCTTTGCTACCTCTTTCTTTGCAGCCTTCCTGGCTGCCTTATAACTTTCATGCTCTGCTGTTTCTGCTCCCGTACCCTTCGCCTTCTGCCACTCCTTGAACTTCTTCCTCTTCTCGTCAATCCTCTTTCCAACTTCATCATCCCACCACCATGTTTCCGAGTGCCTCGGTGGTCCTTTTGTCCATCCACATACCTCACCAATGGCTCCCAACAGACTAGCTTTCATCAACATCCAACCACTTTCAAGCTCAACCACATCATCCTCGACCCTACTCAGCCTCTCTTTTAATGCCTCCCTTACTGTCACCTCTTTCAACCTCCACACCTTCATTCTCGGTTGGTACTTCACCCGCCGAGCTCTCGTCACACCTTTCACCCTTACGTCGCAGACAACCAAGTGATGCTGTGAAACAGCCTCCTCCCCCGGGATCACCTTTGTGTCCCGGAGGTGCCCCCTATCTCGCCTACGCACCATCAGGTAGTCAACGGTTGTCGTCGACCCACCTGACGTGTATGTAACAAGCTTATTATCCTCTTTCTGGAACTGAGTATTACAAATCAACAAATCAGCTCCATCAGCAAACTCCAAAATCCTTTAACCTTCTCCATTTCTCACACCATATCCGTACACCACAGTCACACCACATTTGAACATGTCTTTCAATCCTGCCAAATCTCACTCTCTTACTATGTCTCTCCGAAAAGATCGACTGGACAACCCTCCCATCTACTTTCTCAACAATCCTCTCCAAGAAGTTCTGTCACTCAAGCTTTTGGGTCTCACTATCTGCCATGATCTTTCTTGGGAAAACCACATTTCCAAGCTGGCCTCCAAAGCCAGTCGCCGACTGGGCATCCTCCGTCGTGCGAAGTCCTTCCTCGGCACACCTGAGCTCCTCACCACTTACAAGGCTTTCATCCGCAGCTCAATGGAATACTGTTCTCCCCTATGGGCTGGTGCTCCTGCCTCACACCTGGCTCGGCTTCACGCTGTTGAATCCAAAGCTTTCAAAATCATTGGAATCTCCCGCGATGAAGCTATCTCTGAGGGCCTTTCACTCACTCACCGCAGGCAGGTAGGTGGTCTTTCTGTCTTCTACCGACTCCTCTCCGGCCTTGCTCCCCCAGCTCTCTCTGTGCTCTGTCCCCCAAATATTCCTACAGGTCGCACAAGATCTGCCAGCAACCCTCTGATGGTTAAACTGCCGAAATCTCGGCTCTCTGCTCACCTTCACTCTTTCATTCCTCTTTTCTCCCACCTGTGGAACAAACTCCCACACTCCCTTCAATCCCTCTCCTCCCTCCAGGTCTTTAAAACAGCTGTTCACCACCATCTCTTATCTTCCCCCATCCATAACCTTGATCTTTTCTACCCCCACTAATTCACCCCAGATCCACCTTGTTTGAAATTCCAACTTATTTCCTGGAAATCCTGGCAGTGTCCATATGTTTATACCTCTCCCACCCCCCCCCCCTTCACATGCCTCCCCCCCTTCACATGCCTCCCCCCCTTCACATGCCTCCCCCCCAAAGCCCTCTCCCTCCCACAGATCTCTCGATGTCTCCATGTCTCTCGGTCCCTGCTCTCAAATGTTGTGTTTGTGTCCTTCCCCCTCTCCCCATCTTGTCTACCGCTCCCGATGTTATTTGTTTTATGTGTCTGTTTGTCTTTCTGTGTGATTAATGTTCGCTCTTTCACGAGCCTCGATCTTGTATACAAAAAAAAAAAAAAAAAAAAAAAAACCCCCCATGAACTCCATCAAAACCATCCATACTCCTTCCCACGTGTCCATTTAGGTCTCCTCCTACCACAACAACTTCCACATACCTCACCATCCACATATCCACAATCACTCTTTCACGTTTTCCATCAGCTTCTCTATCGCACACCAGAACTTGTCCTTTTCTTCATCGCTTCGACCAACCTGCGGAGCATATCCCGAGATGACGTTCACCAAGAGCTTTCCAATCATCATTTTCACCATCATCAACCTATCAACTCACTCTCGTCACACTCACCACACTGTCTACAAACTCCTCAGAAAACAGGACACCAACACCATTCACACCCTCCAGGCACCCTTGCCACACAAACTTGTATTTCTGTCCCTGCCTACCCTTCACCATTCTCACACCACTTCCCTTCCATCTCGTCTCTTGCACACAACATATGTCCACTCTTCTTCTGACCAATACTTCCACCACTTGTCCTGATCTCCCTGTCATTGTCCCTACATTCCATGTCCCAAACCTCAGAAACCGATCTCCACTTCGGGCTGCACCCTGCCCATATGTACTTGTAATTGTCATGGTTCCCTTTTTGAGGCAATGTTTTTATGGCCGGATGCCCTTCCTGACGCCAACCCTCTTAGTCGTCTCTTACGACACGCAGGGATACGGTGTACCTATTCTTATCCAGGGTACACACCGGGAAACGTTTAAAACATGGAAATTCTGGGGGGTGGGGGGTGGGGGGGGCGGCGTCAAGGGAAAGATAAAATGAAAATAAACCCCTTCAGCCGGCACTTAGCTTGGCGCCCCAAAGAGTACTTTCAGGAGCTTGGCGGCTGTTGAAACTGGGGTAGCCACTCATGCGGGAAGTGGTCCAAAATGGCGGTGTAGAACACCGTGCGTCGAAGACACAACAAGCATGAGGCGAGCAGATTAGACGGCCTCCTTTCGATTCTCTACCGTCAAGTCCAATGCGGCCTTCAGCTTCCAAGAGCCCAGCAGTTGTCCAAAACCTCGTGTGGGGAAATGTGGTATCTGTCCGTCGTCTTGTCCACCGTCCACACGCGGCTCCAAGCTCCGGCGCGAGGAAGCCCTCCGTCCGCCCGCACGCTTCGCCAGGCCCCGATGCTTTATACGACTTGCTTTATACGCATTGTTAAAAGTAAATAATGACAGATGTTTTCTTTCACAATCTTGCGAGATTTCCAGAACTCCTCGGCGTCAAGGGAAAGATAAAATGAAAATAAACCCCTTTAGCCGGCACTTAGCTTGGCGCCCCAAAGAGTACTTTCAGGAGCTTGGCGGCTGTTGAAACTGGGGTAGCCACTCATGCGGGAAGTGGTCCAAAATGGCGGTGTAGAACACCGCGCGTCGAAGACACAACAAGCGTGAGGCGAGCAGATTAGACGGCCTCCTTTCGATTCTCTACCGTCAAGCCCAATGCGGCCTTCAGCTTCCAAGAGCCCAGCAGTTGTCCAAAACCTCGTGTGGGTTAATCGAGATCAACGTTCGTATCTTTCCGGAGCCGTACAATTCCTGGAATTAACGTTTTTGAGCATCCAATGACCGTGCTCTCAGTCCGTGGTGAAAAGGAAGCAAGGCCGCGTCGCGAGCTCCGTAGTTTTCCAAGTAAAAATGAGAAAGATGTCAGAAATTGGAAGGAGGCCAAAGCACATCTTTTTAGGCCTTCATCTTCATGGTGTACAAATAACTGTTGTTTAGTTATCATAAGAAGTTAAGTAACTCATAGCTGTATTACCGAGTAACCTGTGTTATATCTGTGATGAATTTCAGATTTATCTGCTGCACGTTTTCACACAATTTTCTGGAGTCTTTATCCGAAATGCGTTTGTATACCAGTGCTTAGTAGGACCTTATAGCAATTAATTTACCGTGTACTTTCAAGCTTATTCAAAACCTATTACAAATGATTCCAAGCATCGTTTTGTAGTAATTTTCCTTTCATGTGTGTATTGCTGTCACCGTATTGTGCAGTTCAGTGCAGTCGTATTGGATGTGCCGCCATTTTGAATATTTTTGATGTCCATTGGGGTTTTTAAGGGCAATAATATTGCACCGTTAACCACACCCATATCGATGTGATTGGTCCTCAGTCATTTGTGTCGCCATGCGCCCACCCCCACCAGGCTGATTGACAGGCATTGTCCCGCCCTCCCCTCCTGGGCCTTCATTACCCTAGGGTGGGTATGCAGGTTTGCCTACTTTGTAGAATCCTTTCAAGTTATGAAAAATTTTAGTAGTCATGGAGTTCCCACTAAAATGCAGTAAATTTGTTTAGGTTTATATCTGGGTAGATTATTTTGAGGATTTGTGTGGTATTATACGTATGGAGAGTCCGTGCCATCCCTACATTGGTAAAAGTACCAACTTCATCATATGACATGGGAAGAATGGATTAGTAGCCAATCTCAACTGCACGTTTGACTAGTCTAGTGCCTCTGTGAAAGCTGAGATTGACTTATGGAGTGCTGAAATATGAAGGTCGAACAGAGTGTCCTCTATGGAAGCATAATAAAACAACTTTTGCAACATCACAAGTTGGATTCAGGGATTAAAATGCATATTAAATCAGTGTTACTTACTTAATGGATGAATCCAATGGGTGAAGCAATCTTGTAATCCCAATATACAATTGAAGGAATTATATCAATCATAAATAGTGAAACAAACTTTAAATAAAAAAATATCCCAGACAATGTTGTGTTGATGATTACATGTATCATAACTTTCCTAAGATTTACTCTTTCCCCCTGACAATGTTTCTCTCTGAGCAGGGATTATTTTGACAAGAAAGTTGGTGCAGATATAAATACCCCCAGCCTGTAGATTAGCAGAAAATCCAGATGAATATTTATCTGGGAGATTATTTTGACACACTTGCACATGTGTTGGGCTCAACAACAGATATGCTGGCTCTGCATCATAGGAAATTGATGAAATTGTACACTGAAAACTTTTACGTATAAATAACAATGTGCTGTAACTTACTTTCCTTATGCATTCTTCAATGCAAAGCTGCATTCATCGTCTCAATCTATTGTCTTTCTTTTTTTTCTTTCTTTTTTTTGTATACTGAATCGAGGCTCGTGAAAGAGCTAACATTTATTTCACAAACAAATCAACCAGACAAACAAAACACACAAAAAGAGGGAGCGGAAGACAAGATGGGGAGAGAAGGGGAAGCACACAACCACAACATTTGAGAGCAGGGAGAAGTGTGGGAGGGAGAGGGCTTGGGGGCAGGAGGCGTGGGAGGGGGAGGGCGGGGGGGAGAGGTATAAAACACCTCAGCCATAATGTCCTTTACATGCAGTTTTACAGTAAGTACAGTCGTACAATGATTACCGCATTACAATAAATAGAGTTTACAATAATTTTACACCCTTACATCAGTTACTCATTTAAACCAAGGATTTGCCTTTAAACATAAAACAAAGTGTAACTTACTATTGGTATCCGAAGAAGCCTGTTCACATGAAGCATGCAAGCAACCTGGTACAAACTGCTGCCCACACAACTACGACACTCGAAGATATCAAGTAGTGTAAATTGGTGTCAAACAACCTCCGAGAAGACCAGACTCCTTGCTCCCCTTATAGTCAGGTTCACCATGTGTTTTCGTTCAAAATTTTTGGAGATTAGCAAAACTATACATTTTTGGAATATTCAGAGCATGAGGAATCCAAAAATTAATGTTTACATTTGCGTAGAGACCTTTGGGAAAATGACACTCAGGACAGTGATGAAGATCTGTAAAAGCATATTCCAGAACGGTATAGACCTCGTAGATCCTGTGTATAGGACTTATAGTTCAATCTGATACTACCTATAACTTCCTATAACAACCTATAACTTCAAAGGACTTGCAATATCATGTATTATGTAATACAGTTATATCACAAATATAAAGACAATGGTTTTCAATTACCTTTGTTTGTTGCTTTTCTATAATCCTGAGCACTATTTTGAGGCCTTTATTGGATTCCTTGACCCAGAAAACATAGGATTAGCATATTTAATTAAGTTTCTAGGTTGACTGGAAGCCGACATTGCGCAAAATATGTATTTTATGGCGGCCATTTTGAAAATCCAAAATGGCGGCCATGCAGGTGTCTGTACAAATGCCAACATTGATTTTCGGATTCTCCATGCTCTGATGATTCCAAAAATGTACAGGTTTGCTAATCCCAAAATTTTGAACGAAGTTATATTTGTTAACGTAGTGATTATTAGTTTTGGCAATTATCGCCACTGCCTCTGAAGGTGGATGAACGTTGTGTTTTCACCCCTGTCTGTCTGTCTGGAAACAGGATTTCTCAAAACGTTGTGGATAGATTTGGCCGAAATTTAGTGGGGAGGTTGGGTATGTGACAAGGACGAAACGATTCGATTTTGCTGAAGATGCGGATCCGGATCTGGATCTGGGAACTTTTTAAGTGATTCGTCACCATTGAGTGATCGGGCAAAAAACCGTTATATAGCACGACATCTCAAAAAATTGTTGACGGAATCGGACGAAACTTGGTGGACATGTTGGTTGTGCAGCAAGGACAAATCGATTCGATTTCGGTGAAGATTCGAATCCGGATACGAGAATTTTTTTGAATTTTTGAAAGTGATTCTTCACCATTGAGTGATGGGACCAAAAACGACATATAGCACGATATCTCAAAAAGTTGTGGACGAGTTATTAAAAACTTGGTCAATGAGTTGGTTAAGCGACAAGAACAAGCTGATTAGATTTTGGTTCAGGTGCGAATCCAGATCCGGTCTATCAATGGGATGCATAACGTAAACTGTTCTCCAGCTAATGTGATAAAAACACCCCGAGTTTAACGTCCATCTGAAGGATGCATTGATGAATCACCTTGCATGAGAAACGCCAGGGTGGCAGTTTATAGCTGTGTCGAAGTTTGGATCCAGGCTATGCCAACTCGGATCCTGGCAGTCCATGCATCGACAAAGATGAAACGAGCAAACATGGAAAATTAAGGAAGAAGACTGCATTCTAATCGCAGAAGCTCCACTGGATTCTTTCCTTTTTTGCAACAGAACAATTGCCCACTCTTGAAGCTGAATTGGCTCCAGAATTGCATCGTCAACCTAGCTGGTGCAGAGATCGGTTCAACTCTTCAAACACTCTCACAGTAGGTCAGTTGCCATTCTTAGATTGTTCTGCAGATATTTTCATGCCAATTTTTCTGCTGGCGTTTTTAACTTGGTTCCTTCTGTATGAGTGTTTGGATGAATTCCTCGGCTTGCGACCTCTGCACATCCATACACTGTAGCTCATCCAAAGTGGAGAATGAAATGCAAATACTTTGTTTCCCTTCGTGCTGTCTCTCTTTGGAATTCATGACCTGTAACATGGTTTCCATCATTGTGTATGATCCACGCAGCTTTTTAGAGAAACTCCTACATCTCTGAAGTTTCATCCTATTTCACCAGACCTTTGTATTTGAACTATCCTTTTTTCTCTTTCATTTTGAGTTGGTTGCTCAGTGCTCACCCTGGTGAGATTTCATGAGATTTGGCATTGCCGCCACGTCTCTTGTGAATGTGTTTTGATAATGCCATATGTCTGTGTGTTGGATGTTTTCTTCTTTTTTTCCTTCTCTCTTTTCTGTTATTTGTTTTGCATTAACTTCATCAAATTTTCCATGCAGCTTCTTTCCACGCCTGGCTTTCTGCCTCGTTTGGGGCGATTTCCATCAAAAAGATTAAGAGGTATAGAAATTGTTAAATTGTTGTAGGTGCATGCACATGGAGAGAGATAGGCAGGTTCAGCTGGTTAGTAGATAAATAAATTTACAGGCATATAAATAAATATATATATACAGGCCTATTATATATATATATATCTGTGCAGTGTCTGTCTTGTGTTGTCTGGTCTTGTCACTGAACTACTTTCTCAAACTTTTGTGAAATCGTACCAAACTTCTGGTATGCGCATATCTCTCCCGCCGGTATGTCCTAAGGGTATTATTTTTGAAAAGATTTCCATTTTTTAGAATTTTTCGGGAATTTTTTTTTTTTCAACTTCAATTGTTTATAAAATGTGATATCACGTATATTACAAATACATTTGTGCAAAATAATTGTTTGAATTATGATTGGTTTAAACCATGACAAAACGGCAACTCGGGTACAGTCATTTATCTATACTAGGGCGTGCCTGTACGTGGGTGCAAAAAAACATGCGTGCAAACAACAATAACAAAAAAAAACTTTGAAACCACGTGGCAGTAACGACCACAGAACCCCCCCCTCTATTTACATGAAATGGTTTGGTCCATTCGCAAAGCCAAAGCGAACGGCTTGCGAGTACGGTAGAACCCCCCCCCCCCCCCTCTATTTACATGAAATGGTTTGGTCCATTCGCAAAGCCAAAGCGAACGGCTTGCGAGTACGGTGACCATACCTTGGGAACCACTTGTCCGATTAATTTCAAACCTTGAAAAGGCACATCCTCGGGTCCCCAGCAATATACCTGGCAAGTTTCAATTAGATCGGACCCGTGGTTGTCGAGAAACAGCGGTCACAGACAAACAACAGACACACACACATACACACACACATACACACAGAGATTACTGGAATTATAGATAGACCGATTAATTTCAAACCTTGAAAAGGCACATCCTCGGGTCCCCAGCAATATACCTGGCAAGTTTCAATTAGATCGGACCCGTGGTTGTCGAGAAACAGCGGTCACAGACAAACACACAGACACACACACATACACACACACATACACACAGAGATTACTGGAATTATAGATAGATATCGATACATCTGGGCAGTGTCCGTGTTGTCACTTAACGACTCCCTCAAACTTTTGTTTCCGTGGTTGTGAAGTGTTTTTAATAACGTTGTGGTGGTTTTGAATCACGTGGTGGTGAGGTATCTTGAATTATGTGGTGGTGAGGTGTTTTTAAATGACGTGGTGGTGAGGTGTTTTTAAATGACGTGGTGGTGAGGTGTTTTTAAATGACGTGGTGGTGAGGTGTTTTTAAATGACGTGGTGGTGAGGTGTTTTTAAATCACGTGGTGGTGAGGTGTTTTGAATTACCTGGTGGTGAGGTGTTTTTAAATGACGTGGTGGTGAGGTGTTTTAAATCACATAGTGGTGAGGTGTTTTGAATTACGTGGTGGTGAGGTGTTTTAAATCACATAGTGGTGAGGTGTTTTGAATTACGTGGTGGTGAGGTGTTTTTAAATGACGTGGTGGTGAGGTGTATTTAAATCATGTGGTGGTGAGGTGTTTTGAATTACGTGGTGGTGAGGTGTTTTGAATTACGTGGTGGTGAGGTATTTATAATTATGTGGTGGTGAGGTGTTTTTAATTATGTGGTTGTGAGGTGTTTTGAATTAGTTGGTGATGAGGTGTTTTGAATCACGTGGTGATGAGGTGTTTTGAATCACGTGGTGGTGAGGTATCTTGAATTATGTGGTGGTGAGGTGTTTTTAAATGATGTGGTGGTGAGGTGTTTTTAATTTCGTGGCTGTGAGGTATTTTTATTATGTGTTTTATGGCTGTAAGGTGTTTTTTATTTCGTGGTGGTGAGGTGTTTTTAATTTCGTGGTGGTGAGGTGTTTTTATTACATGTTTTATGGCTGTGAGGTGTTTTAAATTACTTGATGGTGAGGTGTTTTGAATTACGTGGTGGTGAGGTGTTTTGAATTATGTGGTGGTGAGGTGTTTTTAATTATGTGGTGGTGAGGTGTTTTGAATTACTTGGTGGTGAGGTGTTTTTAATTTCGTGGTGGTGCGGTGTTTTTAATTATGTGGTGGTGAGGTGTTTTGAATTACTTGGTGGTGAGGTGTTTTTAATTTTGTGGTGGTGAGGTGTTTTGAATTACTTGGTGGTGAGGTGTTTTTAATTATGTGGTGGTGAGGTGTTTTGAATTACTTGGTGGTGAGGTGTTTTTAATTTTGTGGTGGTGAGGTGTTTTTAATTATGTCGTGGTGGTGAGGTGTTTTTAATTATGTGGTGGTGAGGTGTTTTGATTTAGTTGGTCATGAGGTGTTTTTAATTTCGTGGTGGTGAGGTGTTTTGAATTACTTGGTGGTGAGGTGTTTTTAAATGATGTGGTGTCGAGGTGTTTTTAATTTCGTGGTGGTGAGGTGTTTTTATTTTGTGTTTTATGGCTGTGAGGTGTTTTTAATTTCGTGGTGGTGAGGTGTTTTTATTACGTGTTTTATGGCTGTGAGGTGTTTTTAATTTCGTGGTGGTGAGGTGTTTTTATTACGTGTTTTATGGCTGTGATGTGTTTTCAATTTCGTGGTGGTGAGGTGTTTTTAATTTCGTGGTGGTGAGGTGTTTTTAATTTCGTGGTGTTGAGTTGTTTATATTGCGTGTTTTATGGCTGTGAGGTGTTTTAAATTACTTGGTGGTAAGGTGTTTTGAATTACGTGGTGGTGAGGTGTTTTGAATTACGTGGTGGTGAGGTGTTTTAAATTATGTGGTGGTGAGGTGTTTTAAATTATGTGGTGGTGAGGTGATTTAAATTATGTGTGGTGAGGTGTAATCGTCCCAAACTTCCAGTCTGCACCTACCCCTCCCCTATGTATGTGCGGAGGGGTTCTTTCTTGAAAAAAATAAATTCAACCTGAATCTTCAACTTAAATTGCCAATAAAAATGTAATATCACAAACACAACAAATACATTTGTGCAAAATAATTGTTTGTATTATGATTGGTGTAAATCATGACAACACAGCAACTCAGGTGCAGTCATTATCCTCAGCTAAAATAAGCCCGTTCCTCAGTAACGACGCGCGAGCCTCACCATGCTAGTATATATATATATATATATATATCTGTGCAGTGTCTGTGTTGTCTTGTCACTGAACTACTCCCTCAAACTTTTGTGAAATCCTCCCAAACTTCTGGTATGCACCTATCTCTCCCGTGGGTATGTCCTAAGGGTATTTGTTTTCGAAAAAAAATCCCAATTTTTTTTTGGGGGGGATTTTTTTTTCAACTGAAGTCTTCAACTTCAATTGTTTATAAAATATAATATCACGTATATTACATTTTTGTGAAAAAAATCCCAATTATATTTTTTTTGCGAAATGTTTTTAGAATTGTTTTTTTTTTTAACTTAAGTCTTCAACTTCATTTGTTTATAAAATGTAATATCACGTATATTACAAATACATTTGTGCAAAATAATTGTTTGTATTATGATTGGTGTGAAGTGTAAACCATGACAAAACAGCAACTCAGGTGCAGTCATCTATCCACATATCTACATAACTGGGCAGTGTCTGTGTTGTCAATGAACTACTTACTCCTTCAAACTTTTGTTTCCGTGGTTGTGAAGTGTTTTTAATAACGTGGTGGTGAGGTGTTTTGAATCACTTGGTGGTGAGGTGCTTTTCATTACGTGGTGGTGAGGTGTTTTGAATTATGTGGTGGTGAGGTGTTTTGATTTACGTGATGGTGAGGTGTTTTGAATTACGTGATGGTGAGGTGTTTTGAATTATGTGGTGGTGAGGTGTTTTGATTTACGTGATGGTGAGGCATTTTGAATCACTTGGTGGTGAGGTGTTTTGAATTATGTGGTGGTTTGGTGCTTTTCATTACGTGGTGGTGAGGTGTAATCGTGTAATCGTATATATATATATATATATATATATATATATATATATATATATATATATATATATATATATATATATATATATATATATATATATATACACTACCGGTCAAAAGTTTTAGAACACCTAAATTCTTCCAGTTTTTATTGAAATTTACGCAGTTTAATGTCCAGTGAATAACCTGAAATGGTACAAAGGTAAGCAGCAAACTGCTTGAGATTTAAAAAAAGTTTAGGTTAGCAAAAACGGGAAAATAATGTAAATTGCACAGTTATATTGTAAAAAAAGGTCTTCTTCAGGGAACAAGTAATGGGTTAACAACTTACAGCTGTTCTGCAGCAATGAAAGTAAATTAAGCCTTGAGAGTTGATGCAAACAATTCATACAGGTGTCCCAACCTCTGCTGATTACTTGATTACAAACCCCCTGTCTGTATAAAAACAGTATTGGAGCAGACTGTTATTACACCCTCTGAAACATTATTTGGACAATATTGCACTGCAGGAAGTAGTATATTGTAAACTGGAGGAAACTCTGACAAGAAGAGGACTGGCAGACCCAAAGCCACAACAATATCAGAAGACAAGTTTCTGAGAGTCAACAGCTTGCGTGATAGGCGGCTCACAGGACAACAGCTTCAAGCACAGCTTAACACTGGTCGAAGTAAGCAAGTCTCAGTTTCAACTGTGAAGAGAAGACTTTGAGCTGCAGATTTGACAGGTCGAGTGGCAGTAAAGGTGGGTTTTCACGGGACACGTGAATCGGTTCGCGAAGGATGCGAATGTCGAAAAAATGGCAAAGTCCAACATTCGTATTTTAGGCTCCAAAAGTTCGCCAAACATGCGCGGGGGTTCGGAAGCGTCGTCAATTGTTCGCATCCTGTTTCAAACATTTTTGAAATACCCGCCGAACAAAAAACGACTCCTGCAAACAATTGACGACGCTTCCGAACCCCCGCGCATGTTTGGCGAACTTTTGGAGCTTAAAATACGAATGTTGGACTTTGCCATTTTTTCGACATTCGCATCCTCCGCGAACCGTTCGCGTGTCCTGTGAAAACCCACCTTAAGCAAGCCATTGCTAAGATGGCAAAATAAGAAAAAGAGGCTTGACTGGGCCATGAAGCACCGCCAGTGGACTACTGAAGACTGGAAGAAGGTCTTATGCACCGATGAATCAAAATTTGAAATCTTTAGTTCATCACGCAGGGTTTTTGTACGCCGTCGAGTAGGCGAAAGGAGGGTTCCTCAGTGTGTGACACGAACTGTCAAACATGGAAGAGGAAGCGTGATGGTCTGGGGCTCTTTTGCTCGATCCAGAGTCGGCGACTTGCACAGAGTGACTGGCACCCTGAACCAAAAGGGCTACCACAGCATTTTGCAGCGCCATGCAATACCCTCTGGTATACGCCCAGTTGGTCTGGGGTTCATCCTCCAGCAAGATAATGACCCTAAACAAACCTCCAGGCTATGTCAAAACTACCTTCGAGAAAAAGAACAAGACGGTAGGCTTCAAATCATGGAATGGCTAGCACAGTCTCCAGACTTAAACCCCATTGAGCTGGTTTGGGATGAACTGGACAGAAGGGTGAAAGCAAAGCAACCTACAAGTGCAACACATTTGTGGGAACTTCTGCAACAGTGTTGGGAAGAACTTCCCGAACAATATTTGATTTCCATTGTAGAAAGAATGCCACGAGTGTGTTCAGCGGTTATATCTGCAAAAGGTGGCTACTTTGCCGAGTCAAAAATTCAAATTAAATTTTGTTAAACAAAATGATTCTATGATTTCTTTTTTATCTCCAATTGTTTATTTGTTCTATGCTTAATGTCAGAGTACATCGAGACATTAAACTGCGTAAATTTCAATAAAAACTGGAAGAATTTAGGTGTTCTGAAATTTTGACCGGTATATATTGTTGCGGATATGAGGATTGTATTTTTTTATTGTGTTGTATTGTGGTAAATTGTTGTGAATTATTGCTTGATTCTGGACCCTCCTGCCTCCAGTGTTGTATAAAGGTCAAAGGGCGTTCCCGTAGTTAATTCCATAAAGCATACACGTTAGCCAATCATAGATTTCCCCCTGGTTGATAGTTATATCTTTATTATGTGTTTTAGGGTAAGGCCTTGTCTTCCATTAAGATGACACTCCATTGCACTGCATTAAATAGAGTAGATTCCATTCACATTCCCCTTTCATCATTGCCAAGCCTCGATTGCCAATTACATCCCCTCCAAAACCACCATTGAACATGTGCTCGGGTCGGGGAAGAAAGGCGTGCCCACCCGTCGTCATCAAGGGCGGAGCCAGAGGGTCACGCGACCAACCAGGGCCGAGGTGAGCACACCGATGGGCGTGTCCTAAAGGCCGGCGGCTTGATCGCCAGAGGCGCTATAAAAGCGCGCGCGCAAGGACGTTGTAGAGTGGAGTAGTTGCTGAGTTGTGTAAAAAGATCATCCAGAGAGAACCAACTGTAAGAGAACCAACTGCGAGAGTACATTGAGATCACCCAAGGAAGCTTTGTACACAGCAACGGCTGATCAAGTGGGCCGATGTTTGTTCCTGAGCTGGTGCCTTTCCGAGCAGAGTCCGAGGCTGGCATGTGAGCAAAAGAACATAGAGAACATTAAGGAGATCATCATCCAGGGAAGCACAAAGCCTGTTGTAGTCCTGGCAAAGCAGGCGATGTCCACAGCAGCAGCAGCAGCGGCGGCCACAGCAGCAACAACACTCAACAGCCGCTTGGGGCCTGGACGGCGGTTTTGAGCAGGGCCGCGAAGGAACGGCGGCTGCTAAACGCGCCGATCGTGCTGCAGTACCTTTGGACCTTCCTCTCCCTCCAGCCATCCACCTCCTGCCTTTCCGTCCTCTTGTGTACGTGAGTTTGTTTTGTTTGTTCTGTCCTGGGTATTAATTAAGTCTGTTTAGATAAGCTAGCGATTTTCACTGTGTCTCTAAAATCTTCTGTATATTATTTTCTTATCTTTCCTTCTCCTTGGTTTTTTTGAGCCTGTAAATAGTAAATAAATTAGATTCGTATTTCCAACCTTTTTGTCTGCTTCTTCTTCACATCCGTGTCGCCTTAGTCTTTTCCCTATTGAATATCTGTGGCGCGATCCGGCCAACGTTCGGGAATCGGGTTAGTCGGGGTAACTGTACGACCGCGGGGCCATCCGCTCGGCAAACACAACATCTTATCCGTGGGCCGTAACAATATATATATACACAGTGCATTCCGAAAGTTTTCAGACCCCTTCACTTTTTCACATTTTGTTATATTGCAGCCTTCTGCTAAAATCGTGTAAATTCATTTTTTCCCTCATCAATCTACACTCAATACCCCATAATGACAAAGAGAAAACAGGATTTTAGAAAGTTTTGCAAATTTATAATAAAAAACTGAAATATCACATTGACATAAATATTCAGACCCTCAAATCAGTACCTAGTTGAAGCACCTTTGGCAGCGATTACAGCCTCGAGTCTTCTTGGGTATGACGCGACAAGCTTCGCACACCTGGATTTGAGGATTTTCTGCCATTCTTCTCTGCAGATCCTCTCAAGCTCTGTCAGGTTGGATGGGGACCGTCGTTGGACAGCCATTTTCAGGTCTCTCCAGAGATGTTCGATTGGGTTCAAGTCAGGGCTCTGGCTGGGCCACTCAAAGACCTTCACAGAGTTGTCCTTAAGCCACTCCTGCGTTGTTTTGGCTGTGTGCTTTGGGTCATTGCCTGTTCTAAGGTGAACCTTCGGCCCAGTCTGAGGTCCTGAGTGCTCTGTTTCAGGTTTTCATTAAGGATATCTCTGTATTTTGCTCCGTTCATTGTTCACTCAACCCTGACCAGTCCCCCAGTCCCTGTAGCTGAAAAGCACCCCCACAGCCTGATGCTGCCACCACCATGCTTCACCGTTGGGATGGTATTGGGCAGGTGATGAGTGGTGCCTGGTTTCCTCCAGACATGACGCTTAGAATTGAGGCCAAACAGTTCAATCTTGGTTTCATCAGACCACAGAATCTTGTTTCTCACATTCTGAGAGTCCATTAGGTGCTTTTTTGCAAACTCCAAGCGAGCTTTCACGTGTCTTTCACTGAGGAGAGGCTTCCGTCTGGCCACTCTGCCATAAAGCCCAGATTGGTGGAGTGTTGCAGTGATGGTTGTCCTTCTGGAAGTTTCTCCCATCTCCACCCAGGATCTCTGGAGCTCAGCCAGAGTGACCATCAGGTTCTTGGTCACCTCTCTTACCAAGGCCCTTCTCCCCCGATTGCTCAGTTTAGCCGGGCGGCCAGCTCCAGGAAGAGTCCTGGCTGTTCCAAACTTCTTCCATTTCAGAATTATGGAGGCCACTGTGCTCTTGGGAACCTTCAATGCAGCAGAGATGTTTTTGTAGGCTTCCCCAGATCTGTGCATCGACACAATCCTGTCTCTGAGCTCTGCAGGCAGTTCCTTCAACCTCATGGCTTGGTTTTTGCTCTGATATGCATTGTCAGCTGTGAGACCTTATATAGACAGCTGTGTACCTTTCCAAATCATGTCCAATCAATTGAATTTACCACAGGTGGACTCCAATAAAGGTGTAGAAACATCTCAAAGATGATCAAGAGAAATGGGAGGCACCTGAGCTAAATTTCAAGTGTCATAGGAAAGGGTATGAATACTTATGTCAATGTGATATTTCAATTTTTTCTTTTTAATAAATTTGCAAAACTTTCTAAAATCCTGTTTTCTCTTTGTCATTATGGGGTATTGAGTGTAGATTGATGAGGGAAAAAATGAATTTAAACGATTTCAGCATAAGGCTGCAACATAACAAAATGTGAAAAAGTGAAGGGGTCTGAATACTTTCTGAATGCACTATATATATATATATATATATATATATATATATATATATATATATATATATATATATATATATATATATATATATATATATATATATATATATATATATATATTGGTCTTGCTCCTGCCACTGAAGCACACCCCTGGCAGGCAGCTTTTGTTTGTTTTCTGCAGGAACTACCTAGGACTATGCCGACAATTGATCGTCTTTGATGGGTTCAAATGAGTTTTTCTGGAAAGAAAAAAAAGAGACACAATTGTCGCGCTAATGATTGCCTTTATTGGTTTTATTGGGGAGTTTTGCAGTTAAGAAAAGAAAGAAATCTATTTAATTTAATGCTGATTCACTCACCTGAAGGGTTTATTGTGAGGAGTTAACAGGGTAGGTAGTGCATTACGTGCAAGATCGTGACTCGGTGTGATAGTGTGAATGGGGGGTTGGGAGGTGAAAGGACGAGGGAGGGGTTCGAGATGGAGGAGCAAACAGGTGGATTCAGGTGAGGGAAGTTTCCCATTGTAGTTACGGAGTTTGAAAGGCAAAGAGAGCAGGATCGTGAGGAGTTACTGTTTGGATGCTAACGGGCGAGGAACCGATGATGGATGGGTAGCTGGAGTTAAATAAGGGTCAAAGATGGAGGGTTTACATAGGGATTGAAAGATGGATTGTTTGACTAAAAGTTGGAAAGTCAGGGGAAATTACTCAGGGAATGAAACCTGCCAAACGCACAACGCAATTTCCCTCCTTCATCCCTCTAAAACACCGGGTCGGGCACAAAGTCTATTCTACACACAAATTGAAGACAAATCTAATTTTGGAAAGGACTATGTGTCTCTGAATGTCTGGGGTCCATTTCCATGGCCACAACAATACTTTTCTAAATTAAAGTCGAAGGAGAACATGACTTACACTCCATAATGCTGCAAAGCTTGATCATAATATTATTATAGGATGTGATTTTTAAGTGCAAGTAAATAGAATGAGGATGGTAAATCCAACAATCCATAAGTTTCAAATCCGTGCAGACTAAAATCTAGCCAAGACCAAGACTAGGTGCGACGCCAATCACCATATTTGAAAACGTTAATTAATCAAACACCATAAGTGCTACAAACAGAAGACTTACCTTATTAGTCCCCTACCGGTGTACACCGGAGGGGACTATAGGTTTGCACTCCGTCCCTCCGTCTGTCAGTCTGTCAGTCTGTCAGTCTGTCCGTCTGTCCGTCTGTCCGTCTGTCAGTCTGTCAGTCTGTCAGGCTGTCAGTCCGTCACGCAAAGAACAATTTTCCGGACTATTTTTCTAAACTGTTAAGGCTAATGATTTCAAACTTGGTAGATGGTTTCCTCATGATAAGTTACAGATCAAGTTCGAACTTCACGACGTTTCGATCATTTTTGACAAAGTTATGGCACTTTGAACTTTGTTAATTTCCCCAACAGTTTTCCGGACTATAATTTGGAGTGCGGTAAGTCAAAGCTGTTAATATTCCTTGTTTTAACTCCAATTTACATTCTGCTTCCACTTTTAGTGAGAAGTAGGGATCTGTGCAACCATTCATAATCTTTATTTGGTGCAAATTGAATAATTTTTAGCCGAGTTACCTCAGACCGTGAGTTGGTAATTATATAATTCACACATAGTGCAATACGTGCAGGCTGCTCCACGGAGCGACCTTGCAGGCTTATTTTAACTCCGATTTACATTCTTTTTCCCCCTTTTAGTGAGAAGTAGGGGTCTGTGCAACCATTCATGAACTTTATTTGGTGCAAATCGGATAATTTTTAGCCGAGTTACCTCAGACCGTGAGTTGGTAATTATATAATTCACACAGTGCAATACGTGCAGGCTGCTCCACGGAGCGACCTTGCAGGCTTATTAGTCCCCTACCGGTGTACACCGGAGGGGACTATAGGTTTGCACTCCGTCCCTCTGTCTGTCAGTCTGTCAGTCTGTCAGTCTGTCCGTCCGTCACGCAAAGAATAGTTTTCCGGACTTTTTTTCTAAACTCTTAATGCTAATGATTTCAAACTTGGTACATCCGGTAGGGGACATGTATTGCAGCGCAATACTCAGAATGCTTGTTCTTCTCTGGACACTTTTGTTTTTCCAAATATCCACCCATATCTGCAGCTACGACACATGAAACCTGTCTCATGACAGTTTAAACCCAGCTCACATTCCCTGTTAGTGGGTAAACAATCTCAGTAGGCTGAAACAAAATGGTGGCTTCATAACCAAGGTATTTGACAATGGGATGAATAAGGTGGCAGACCACCATTTTGGTAAGGCTTTTTGTTTTTTGGGTATGTGCACCTCGTTAATCATCTTCAAAAAGGGTGTTTTAACACACACAAACACTCATTTTTCATTTATACATTCCCTTGGAGGTGGAGAAGTATGCATGCAAAGTTTGGGGCTGCCAGATTTCATGGTTTTGGAGTTTTGGAGGAGACATACACACACACACACACACACACACACACACACACACACACACACACACACACACACACACTGCCTTTTATTATTATAGATGATCATGTGTGTGATGTGGATTACACAGGGAAATTTGGCCAATGTCCTCTTCATACTCGTCGATTAAGATTCCTTGTATAACTTTGTTCAACTGCGCTTGGATGTTTAGGTTTCTTTTTTTTGATGCATCAATACTTGAATATGGAAAATGAGAACTATTCACAAAGATGGCTAAAGTTTCATAATTTTACAGTCTGTGTTGTTCATATAAGACTGCTTTTTAATTGAGGAGGTTTTTCATAGAGTGCATGAAGCTGATGAAGAATAACGTTGTGTGGGATCTCCTTTTTGCAAGAGCAGATGATTCCCATCTATGTATTTATTATTCTAAGCCTTACTATAATTCACAGACCAGTGTTTTTTTGAGTGTTTGTTTGTTTGTCAAGCTATTCATCCTACAGTTCTGACCCAATTACATCTTGACTTTTACTACATGGGATCAACATATCCCCAATTAGTGTGGAGGGGTGTTTTTATATTTGCCGGTCGTTTTTGGGGAGGGGGAAGGGAAGCAGAGGGCCGCAATTCTCTATGCAAATGTGTATTATGTAGCACCGCCTACAGGTAGGAGAGGGTATTACAAGTCCCCACCCTTTACAGTACAATATTCCTTTCCCCATGTTTTCCAGTGCAGTGAGGTGCTTTGAATTAGAAGCAGTAGTTATGTTTTTGCTTCATGCACGTAATCAGGGTTATTTATTTTTATTTTCGGGAGTGATTGAGGGAGCTGTCAGTTGCCTATACACCTCCCAAATAAAGACATGCATCAGAATATCACCCGTCGAGTCTTATATAAAACAGAGGGTTATGTCTGTATGTCCAGTAACTATTCTGAGACCCTTTGGCTGATCAATACGAAAATTTCAGGATATACTTAGAGGCTCCCTACTTAGCTTTTTTTGCGAAATGTTTTACAAAACGATTTTTAAAAAATTCGATTTTTATTTTTGATTGATTTTTCGGATTCTCATCGGTGTTATTATTTTGGCTATTTCTCCATTGTAGTGGCCAAGAAGGGAGAAGTCCCACCTGTAGGGTGGGTGTACCTGCTATAATATAAGAAAAGGCTGTCCATTCGGCATCCTGCGTTGTCATTGAAGATGGCACAAAAGGACGCAGATGCCTTCAATTTGATTTATTTTGATGGCGGCGTCTTTTCTTCCCTTTCCATTCCTTACCCTTGCAAGCACGGATTTCTCCTTGCTTTTGATTTGCATTGAGATTGTAAGTGTTTTGATATTTCAATTACCCCAAATTACACGTCTCTCTTTCCTGACTCCTTTGTATTGATGATAAAAAGAAATTGCTGTTGGAAATGACAAATTTATGCTTGTGTTTCTTTTAAATTGCTACGTGAGTTTTAATCAATTTTTCTGTTTGGAGGCTTACCAATCTTTTGAATTCCTTTCCAATTGTTATCCTCAGTTTGACCTTATTGGCAGGCCAAGGTTTTCACAGCCAGTGCTTTTCTGATTATATTATGATAAAAAAAACAACCTTTAGAGGCCATTTTTTCCCCGCAAGCAGGGGTTGGCCTTTTTCGGGGACCGTGGTTGTTGTTGTTTTTCGGTCCCCTTTTTGAAGCAATGTTTTGCAGCCGGATGCCCTTCCTGCCGCCAACCCTTTTTGTCGCCTTTTACGACAAGCAGGGAATTACCAGTGAACTGGTACTCAATTAGCCAACCTCAGAAGGTATAGACAGGCTGAGTCAACCCCCCTGGCGTTAATTCAGCGATCGACCGGGATTCAAACCCAGGTATCCTGGGATCCTAAGCTGGCACCCTAGCCACTAGCCCAACCCCAGGGATTTATATTATGATAGTTAAGGCAATATAATACAGTGCAGTATAATTATTCCTTTTTTGCAAAAGATTTACAGAATGAATAAATTATAAATTGAGATCGAATGTTTTAGTAAAGTGTAAGTATTAATTATAATTCTAGTATCGGAGTGGTCCACTGATAAACCTCATGGGTTTACCATATAACTGAATATTAAATGCCGAGACAGGAGTCTTTGTTTCCCAATTGCACAGACTGCAGCATTGTTAAGAGCAGTGAACATCTTCCCTTGGTCACACACCCAATCCATAAAGCAAAAAAGGAATCAAACACTCATGCCCTTTCCTTGCTCTGTCCCCTCATCTACCCCCAATGTTTTTACAGGATTCACGAGGACTCATCACTCACCTGCACTCATTCGTTTCCTCCCCCCACCTATGGAATCAACTTCCTCAACCTCTTCAATCTCATTCTTTCTTTCAGGGCTTCAGGACAGCTTTTCACCACAATCTCAGATCATCCACCGTCCACAACCATGATATTTTCAACCGCATTAACCCTCCCCAAGCCCTCCTCTTTCTGAGTTTGCTCTTTTTCCTTCCACATCTATGATTGAAATTTTGTGGCTGTATCCATTGTGGCACACACCTTGTATCCTCCCGTTGCCCTCATCCCTTATTTCTGCAAGTGTCCCTCTATTTTGTCCATCGACCCTGCTCTCAGAGTGCCCCCAGCCTCTTCTTCTGCTGTTCTTTTCCTTCCATTACATCCTCACTCGTTCTGTGTTGTAGCTCCTCCATGAGCCTTGATACTGTATATAAAAAGCCCTTATTTATATGCTGCAGATGCACAGTCTCTCTATTTAATGATTTATGCTTTAATGGGCACCTTCAAACCTCCAACAAACTTTGTCTTCTTCCTCATTTTCCCTCATGTTCTTCCAAAGTCTAAAGCTTAATTACCTTTTACATCTAGTTTGGCTAATTTTGTAAGAAATTCGCCAATGCTCCTTGGTATTGTTATGGACGCAGGGTTCGGTGTTCACCATGATGGAAGACTCCTTGGGTTCCTCTTAACCTCCGATCCTGAAGCCACCAGTCTCAGATAACTCCATGGTCCAGCAGGTTTCTAATCAATCACGAATGCCAATTAGTTGACCAAACATCCCAAGGTCCTCCGTCTGACACCGTTTACCTGGGGTGATGTGGCTTATCTAATCAGGGATCATGCCTTCGATATATACTGATCTTTATCTTATTTAATTAAGTGCAGCCAATCAAACTGCCCATTACGTACCGGCTGCATGGTGGAACCAAATAGTTGGGGAAGAACATCCCGGCTAACAATAGTGCAGACTATGCTACACCAATGGGGGAAATAAAACATCACAGGCAGATTGGAAGAACATGTGTAGGGGGGTTTATTATTTACCAAAGGGGGTGAGGAAAGGTATGTGTCACATTCATACAATCAAGGTTTATTCACAAAGTACAGCAGGGCAAAGACATTTATTCATGTGGTGCGACAAAGGACAACAAAAGAGAAATTTGTGTGGTGGGACAATGTACAAAGCAAAGAGACACAGTGCAAATCCGACCCGTCTAAATAATCCCGTCGGTAGTTTTAGCAAATGTCTGAAGCAAACATAACGTTGGCACCAAATCATACTCGCACCTGAAGGAAAGGTAGAAAGGATTCAGAAAGAAAGAGCAGGGAGAGGCTTGTACGACCTATTGGCTCACCCTGTGAGGACTGATAAGTCCGTCATTTCCTTGCACTGGGGAAAGGGTAATGGGGAGTAATATTGCTGGGCTCTCTTTGGTTGAGCTGTGCTCTCTTTGATTGACTGTTTGCCCAGCTCGCTCCGGCGCTCCTCTCGCAGGTTGAATGCTGCAGGTTTGCAGGCCCTGAACTCCAAACTTAACATTGGGTGGAGTGCATCATTCCTCTGGGCCCTGTGCTTTTGATCTGGGCCCTGCGCTTTTTCTGTTCTTCATCAATGATCTCTCCGACTCTCTGGAAAATCCTCTCTATATCTTTGCTGATGACTCCACTCTCTGCCGCTCCATTCCTCATCCCTCAGATCGGCAGTCTGCAGCCTCCTCACTCTCTGCAGACCTGGACAAAATCACAGACTGGTCAAACAAGTGGAACATGTCTTTCAATCCTGACAAATCTCACACTCTTACTATGTCTCTCCGAAAAGACTGACTGGAAAACCCTCCCATCTACTTTCTCAACAATCCTCTCCCAGAGGTTCTGTTGCTCAAGCTTTTGGGTCTCACCATCTGCCATGATCTTTCTTGGGAAAACCACATTTCCAAGCTGGCCTCCAAAGCCAGTCGCCGACTGGGCATCCTACATCGTGCGAAGTCCTTCCTTGGCACACCTGAGCTCCTCACCATATACAAGGCTTTCATCCGCAGCTCAATGGAATACTGTTCCCCCCTCTGGGCCGGTGCTCCTGCCTCACACCTAGCTCGGCTTCACGCTGTTGAAACCAAAGCTTTCAGAATCATTGGAAACTCCTACGATGAAGCTAACTCCGAGGGCCTTTCACTCACTCACCGCAGGCAGGTCGGTGGTCTTTCTGTCTTCTACCGACTCCTCTCCAGCCTTGCTCCCCCAGCTCTCTCTTTGCTCTGTCCCCCAAATATTCCTACAGGTCGCACAAGATCTGCCAGCAACCCTCTTATGGTTAAACTGCCAAAATCTAGGCTCTCTGCTCACCTTCACTCTTTAATTCCCCTTTTCTCCCGCCTCTGGAACAAACTCCCCACACCCTTCAATCCCACTCCTCCCTCCAGGTCTTTAAAACAGCTGTTCACCACCATCTCTTATCTTCCCCCATCCAAAACCTTGATCTTTTCTACCCCCGCTAATTCACCCCAGATCCAATTTTTTGAAATTCCAACTTCTTTCCTGGAAGTCCTTGCAGGGTCCATATGTTTTATACCTCTCCCACCTCCCCCCAAGCCCTCTCCCTCCCACAGTTCTTTCAATGTCCCTGCTCTCAAATGTTGTTTGTGTCCTTCCCCCTCTCTCCCCATCTTGTCTACCGCTCCCCTTATTTTGTGTTTTATGTGTCGGTTTGACTTTTTGTGTGATTAATGTTGGCTTTTTCACGAGCCTCGATCTTGCATACAAAGAAGAAAAAGAAATCCTCATTCCCTGCCTGAGCGTCCAACAAGACTCCAAATGGCATGGTGGGCAACTGGAGGGTCGTTACTGACAGTATGGTACAATGGGAAGGTTAGCACAGGTTTGCACTAACCGGCAGTTGGTCTTGTTGGTGATGGTACCATGAGCACGGGAGAAATGGCATCTTTGTGCCGCTCGAGATATTGGTTGCAGCAGTGAGGCGCAGGCAGATGGTTGAAGCGTTGCAGTGGTCAAGTGGTTTTTTGTCACTGATCTACACATAATACCCCATAATGTCAAAGTGCTATTATTTTTTTTGAATAATTAAAAATGAAAAGCTGAAATGCTTTGAGTAAATAAGTATTCAACCCCTTTGCTATGACACTCAAAATTGAGGTCATGCACATTCAATTTCCTTTGATCACCCTTGAGAAGTCTCTGCAACTTGATTGGAATCCACCCGTGGCCAATTCAATCAATTGAACATGATTTAGAAAGAAACACACCTTTCTATATAAGGTCCCACAGTTGACAGCGCATGTCAGCAGAAACTCTACCATGAAGTCTAAGGAACTGTCCGTAGAACTCCGAGATATAATAAATTGTGAGGAGGCATAAATCTGGGGAAGGGTATAAAACAATTTCTAGAGTGTTGAAAGTTCCCAAGAGCACAGTGAGCTCCATCATTAGAAAATGAAAAGAATATGGAACTACCCAGACTCTTCCTAGAGCTGGTTGTCTGACCAAACTGAGCAACCAGGCAGGAAGGACCTTCGTCAGGGAGGTGACTACGAACCCAATAACCACTCTGACAGAACTACAGAATTCCTTGACTGAGATGGGAGAACCTGCCGGAAGGACAACAGTCTTTGCAGCCCTTCACAAATCGAGGCTTTATGTGAGAATGGCTATAGAGAAGCCACTCCTGAGATAATGGCACATGACAGCACACCTGGAATTTGCAAAAAGGCACGTGAAAAACTCTGAGAGCAGGAGGCAAAAGATTCTGTGGTCTGATGAGATGAAAATTTAACTTTTTGGCCTGAATGCAAAGCGCTAAATCTGATGAAATCCGAGCACAGCTCATAACCCATCTACCACCATCATGATTGTGAAGCATGGTAGTGGCAGCATCATGCTATGGTAATGCATTTCAGTGGCAGGGACTGGGATACTTGTAAGGATTGTTGGAGCAATGAATGGAGCCAAATGCAGGCAATTCCTTGAGGAGAACCTGCTTCAAAGTACAAAAGATCTTGAACTGCGGCGAAGATTTATGTTCCAACAGAAGAATGACCCCAAACACACAGCCAAAGCAACACTGGAATTCAGGACAAGAATGCAAAAGTCCTTGAGTGGACCAGCAAAGCGGAGACTTGAATCCCATTGAGAATCTGTGGAAAGACTTGAAGATTGCACCGACGCACCTCATCCAAGTTGACAGAGCTTGAGCAAATCTGCAAGCAAGAATGGGAGAAAGTCCACAAATCTAGATGTGCAAAGCTGATACAGACATATCCAAGAAGACTCGAAGCTGTAATCGTTGCCAAAGGCGATTCAACGAAGTATTGATTCAGGTGGTTGAATATATATGTAAATTAGATATTTCTGTATTTCATTTTTAATTATTTCGTAAAAATTTCGAAAAACCAAAAATTCCCCTTTGACATTATGGGTTATTATGTGTAGATCAGTGACAAGAAAAAAATATCCATTTAATCCATTTTAAATTCGGGCTGTAACACAACAAAATGTGAAAAACTTCAAGGGGTGTGAATACTTTCTGAAGGCAATGCATATGTTGTGTGCCATTGCTGGAAGTGTCGGCTCGTAAAACCGTAACAGTATATACTAATACATAATGCTTAAAACTAAACTTTCTATTCTAAGCAATAACACTGAAATTTATTTTAAGCTACTGTATATTACGCTTGTATTCTAGAAGCAAAGCCAGGCCAGGTCAAATGGATCATAGGCCATAAGCAAAATAAATCAGAACTACTCACAGCACACATTAACTTTGTCTGTACTCTATGGAGTACTGCTCTCCCGTGAGGGCTGGTGCCCAGTATTAACTCTGTCTTTCATCTAATCCTGTGGAATGTAAAGCTCTCATAATTGTTTGAATTTCCTGTAATGAGGCCGATGTCGAGGCCTGTTGCTCTCACATTACAGGCAGGTCAGTGGCCCCTGTTTTTATTACCACTTCTCCTCCTGTATATCTCTTTAAGCTCTCTCGGTCCTCTGACCCTCACAAACCTCGCAAGATGCCTGCATTATTCCAGTGACTTTCTTCTGGCTAAAATTCCAAAATACAGTCTTACTTCTCACCTCCACTCTTTGGTTCCTTTTACCCACCGTTTGTGCTGGAACTGCCATCCTGAGGCTTTTCAATCCCACTCTTCCAATCAGGGCTTAAAGCAGGTGCTCCACCACCATATCCTGTTATCCGCCGGGTTACCACCCTCCCACGACATCCAAACACCTGATCTTTTCTACACTCATTAACTCTATCTAACCCAACCTTCGTACTTTCAGGTGAGTGTTTTCCTAGTGTTGTCCAGCAAGGTGAAAGATGATTACAACATGTCCCAAAGATCATTTTTAGGTGTAGCGTGTCCCAGAAAGCATATCACTTTTTTGGAAAATTGTATTTTTTTTGCAATTTATAACACAACAAGTACAAAAAGTTTTAATCAAAACAAAAGCCGCGTCGATGTTACACAATGCCTAGATGCAGCTGTGCCTATAACGTCGATGTTATAGGCACAGGACATTCCTATTGATTCGATTACTTGATGTTATTTTTGTGCAAAGTGAAAATATATCTCGGCAATTTCCCGTGTGTGGCGACGAATTTTTAATATATCTCGGCATTTTCCCGTCTGTTATTTCAGGCGGTGTATGACTGACCATGCCGCGATTTAAAAAATATATATCTCGGCAATTTCCCATGTGTGGCGACACGTGAACGAAGCTATGCTCCTCTCTCCACATTATTGTGACGACGTATAAATTAAATATTTCATCGTGACGATTGTCATCAAATGGACGAATTTTTAATATATCTCGGCATTTTCCCGTCTGTTATTTCGGGCAGTGTATGACTGACCATGCCGCGATTTAAACAAAATATATATATCTCGGCATTTTCCCGTCTCTTATTTCGGGCGGTGTATGACTGACCATGCCGCGATTTAAAAAAAATATATCTCAATGGACTTGAAGTTACAGGCCTTTGAGAATTCATTTCGTTCTATAAAGGGCAACTTTCATCGGATTTTCTTCCCGTTTTTTTTCTCAACCGAGTCTAAAACTATGTTGGCGACTGTGAAAAATGAAATGATATATCGAATTTGATTTGAAAGAAAACTGTGTGAGAGGAAGACACCACGGGCCTACAAAACAGGCCTCAAAGCTATGCGAGTTAATAAAATGGTGGATATTTGTTTATATGAAGGCTCTCCCAGAATGGGTGGAGCTATGGTTCCCAGAATGGGTGGAGCTTTGAGGTTTTGTCTTCTCTGCAAGAACCAGAAGAACAAGAAGAACAACAACAACAACAGCAGAGGGCACTCTATGAGCAGCGTCTGCGACGCGGCTAAAAACATTACAGTATTGCCCAGCAATGCAAAATATGGTTGTAGTATGTCCCGAAAATCTTTTTTTAGGTCTTCAGTGTTTCCCAGAAAACATCACTTTTTAGATAATTCCATTTTTATTGGATTTTATAGCACCATAAGATTACAGTATTGCCGAGCAAGGCCAAATATGGTTACAGTATATCCCAATTTTTTTTCAAGTGTACTGCAGTGTGTCCCAAAAGAAAGTATCACTTTGTGGAAATATCACCACTTTGAATTGTCCACTGAAGGTGGGCCGAGACGGGCATTCCCACCCGGAGGGAGCGTGGGAGCAACGATGCGAGTATAAAAATGTGGCTATTTGATATTAGAGTAGCTTTGACCTTCTGGAGTAAAGCCAGATCGTTTGCGATATGCTCTAGCTACAGACCGTTATGTACATAAGCCAGCACACATGTTGTGACAGGTGTAAAATAGGGAGTATGGGTTAAACGAATGTGAATTGCTTTGTACAGAGTTCTCAAATTTTAAACACTCTGTCATCAAGGAATTCTTAAAATATTATATTTGAATACTTCCAGTATTCAGTCATTTACTGAAGCATGACCAGGTTTACTGGTGAAAACCTGAATCTATATCAAATATAAATGCTTCTTCTTCCTTTAAAAGCATTTAAAATCATTTGGAAATGCATTTCAACCCATGTATCTCTTTCATAAATGCTACACGTGTTCTTCTTCACTCTGATATATGTCTCTTCTTCTTCACAAGGATTATTTTTCAGAGATGTTTGTCAGCTCGGGGCTTGGTCCACCAACCCTTCCCGCTCATACAGCTCTGCATTTCTCCATGCCTTCAACAAGCGATCTTATCTTCGATCCCATGATCGTTATCTCCATTTGACAAAGTTTGGAATTAGGATTTAGTAAAAGCATACACCTCCACCCCAACCCCTCAAAGCTTCATGCCCCAACCCTTTCTGCATCCCTCCTCACCCCACTCTCTCAATCCTTCCCCCTCACCATGCTCCCAAATGCTTCCCCCTCACACCTCGCTCTCAAACAATGCCCTGTACACACACACAATCCTTCCCCACAACCGACACACACATACCTTCCTTCCCCTGCACCCCACACACAAACCTTCCCCACACCAAAACCTTTCCTCGCACGCCACACACTCAAACCCTCCCCCACATCCCACACACACACACATACCTTCCTTCCCCTGCACCCCACACTCAAACCTTCCCCCACACACTCAAACCCTCCCCCTCATCCCACCGCCCCCAAAGTCTCACCTTGCCACTGCAATGTCTGCCCCTCCATCCTACACCCTCCAAATGCCTCCTCCCCCTATCGGCTATCTCTAACTGTACGGACCCTAAACAACCGAGGTCTCCGCTCTGTCCTGACAGATCTCTCGATCCAGGTCACTGCCGATAAACCAGACATCATCTGTTTCACAGAATCCTTCCTCCCACAGGACATCCTTGACTCCTTAGTGTTTCTCCCCAGTTATTGTCTCCTCTCTTCTGATTTGATATGCCTGAACCACGCTCAGGCAGCGGACTTGCACTTTACATCAATAACTCAATTTCTCACTGCCCTTTTACTGATCTTAAACCTCTCAACCCCCAGGAGCACCTCTGGCTGCATCTTCTCCTCTGCTCCCACCTCTTATTCGTCTGAGTATTGTTCCCTCCTCCAAACAGTGATGACTCCATTTACATCTCTCTTTCTCAAACACGTGGACAAACTTTTAAACACTCAGCCCAACTCTCTCTTCCTCATATCTGGTGATTTCAGTTTTGTCACCTTGTAACTTGGCTGTGTGTTGGTACCTCTCTCACCAGCCATGATACTTCAGAAAAGGCCTTCTGTGATTCCATGGGACTGACTCAATCCGTGAACCTTCCAACCCAGATTTCTCCCATGGGAAATCCTCCCTTCTGGAATTGGTGATGACAAACTTTCCTGCAAATGTCTCCTGCTCGTCCTCTGCTCCAATTGGTTCATTTGATCACATGGTTGTGAAAGTCAACATGTCTCTCGCTTTTCACAGAGAGCTGCCTCAACACCTGTGAGTATGGTATTTCACTTACAGACTGCAAGCAGCCATCTCTCTTCAGGACTGGTCTCCCATATCTACCGCCCCTGATGTTAAATGACAGCATCAATGATCATCATGTCATAATCCCCTTTTCCTTTTGCTGCCTGAATTAATTTGAGGGGTGGCGGACACATAATTTAGGAGCAAACACAGAATTGAGGCATTCAGCCTCCTCGTGAGAGGAGTCGGCTGTGGTGTATTTGAAGAGAGGGAAGGTATGGAAGGGGAGCATACACCAGAGACAGGCTAAACAAGGCACCACCTGGTTTTAGAGGAGGGAGACAAGTTTGAAAGTTCATTCTTGAGGTTGAACAGGTGTTGTTTTCTGGCTCTCCTGAGAGTGGACACACACTTGTTGCGGACGTTTTAGAATACACTGAGATTGCCTTCAGTCGGATTGGCCTTCCAGGAAGAGAAGGCAAGTTGTTTCAAGGCAACTGCCTTACCACAGGATTCAGTGTACCGTGGGTGGGAAGATGGGTAGGATAATTGAAGACGAGATGGGATGAATCTGTGCATAAGAGAGCAGGATTCTGTGGAAGAATTCCCAAGCTAAACTAATGACCTGGTAGCAGCTGTAGCACCTGCTTCATATATTCGCAAATCCAATCCGAAATTGGCTGAGTTTAATGCAGGTGAGAAAGAAACAGCCTTCAGAGAATTAGCTGATGATATTTCACCAAACCTCAAAAATGAAAAATTTCCCCACGGTGGACATTCTGAACAGATACAATGGTTTACTGCATGAGAAATGAGTGACAACAGAAAGTTACACTGTTAGACAAAGGGTTAAACCGAGTCTGAAGAATCATTTTGGAGATGACATTTGTTTCCATCAACCAAATGACTGCACAAAATCAAAATCTTCAAGATGTCATCAACTATGCCTACAAATATAACAGTTTTGGAACTAGTGTATTATCTACAGCTAGAGAACAGCCCTCAACAGCGATGGATAACTCTGACAGTGAGACTGCTGTGCCATGATTATGTACATCATTCACATGCTCACACCAACGTGATGCCTAAGCATATTGGCCTGGGAATCCATCACATGACAAGATCAAAACATCTCATCACCATTCTCAAGAGAATGGGGCACCATGTTTCCGATGATGATGTGGGGACAATGGATGCAAGTCTTGCTGATGAGATCCTGGCCAAGTGTGAACTGTTTGCCACAGTTATGGTCTTTAACATGTACTCGAGTGTCTTTGTACAGAACAAATGGAGACACTAGATGGAAATAGGACAACTCATGTTACTGCCATGGCCCTTTCCGATCAAGGTCAGTTTGACTCTACTTAGCGGACAGTCTACACAGACCAAGATGAGAATGACCAATCGCAAATGCATGTTCTGATGTTCTGATCTGATTTTCTGATGTTCTGATGTCATGCATGTTCTGATCCTTTCAAATACCTGATCGAACATGTTATAATATCATGCAAGGTCTAATCTATCTATAATTCCAGTAATCTCTGTGTGTTTGTTTGTTTGTACGTTTGTTTGTTTGTCTGTGACCGCTGTTTCTCGACAACCACGGGTCCGATATACTTGAAACTTGCCAGGTATATTGCTGGGGACCCGAGGATGTGCCTTTTCAAGGTTTCATATTAATCGGACAATTACTTACCGAGCTATGTCCAAAAAACGATTCAACCAATCAGAGAGCAGCGAGCTATCGCGTGTGCCGAACGTGGCGAACACACTCTGCCTCGGATGGCACATTTGAGAGCGTATTCATTTATTTCCCGTCGGCAAACTATGTTGGCGCTATGTTGGCGTTAAACGATGTTTTAAAACTAATTAAAACCCCGGGGGGATTGTCACTGTACTCGCAAGCCGTTCGCCGTTCGCTTTGGCGTTGCGAATGGACCAAAACATTTCATGAACCAAACCATTTCATGTAAAGCGTTCGCCGTTCGCTTTGGCGTTGCGAATGAACCAAAACATTTCATGAACCAAACCATTTCATGTAAATAGAGGGGGGGATATAATTTTAGATATAGATATAGTACGGGCATGCCCTAGTCCTTTCAATGACCTGATCGAGCATGTTATAGTGTCATGCATGTTCTTAACCTTTCAATGACCTGATCTAGCATTTAACCCTAACATTTCCCCTCAAGTCCAGAGCCAGCACCATGGCCTTGTGATTGGCTAATGAAAGCTGCCTGAATACAAGGACATCCATTGATAATAAACACAATAAATGAGAATTGTCAGTTTTCCTTGTACATTACCTAACATGCTTGTATGCATGACCTACACACTTTTCAATTCAGGTAACAAATTAACAATTTAAGATAAAGATACACAGTATGGTATTGAATGCACTAAGGTCATCCGACAATATAAACAACATTAAGTTGATATAGGAGCATATGCCTCCATGTAAGAGGCAAACATTTAAGTGGAATTGGCAGAAAATGAGGCATCGTGTGACCTTTTGACCACCAATGACAATACGTTACATTAAAGACCGAGTATTGTATATTGTCGTGCGAATACCCTCAAGGTTAACACCAGGGCTCCAGAACCAGAACGAGAACCAGAAATGACCAGAACGGCTTTAACTGAGGTGACGACCAAATACGGATTCGGCTATAAAAGTACGGGAGAAAGAATGAAGGAGAAGAGGCGGCAGGCACTTACCGAGAGTGAACTGACGGCAGCTCCGATCCTGCAGGGGAATTAACTCAAAACGGGAATCCGGGGTAAAATGTACAAAAGGAAACACGTTTATTCCCGAACCCGAGAACAAGGAACGAGAACAAGATATGGTAAATAAATAATGATCCTAAATTGGGATCCCACACACCGACTTCCAAATACGAGACAGGGGAAAATGAATTAACAAAAGAACACGTTCGTCGTGGGTTTGTGTAATGTGGTGCGAGCTCATCTGTCCATCGTCCAACGTGTCCCCATCCGGCTCCAAGCTCCGGCGTGAGGGAACCCTCCATCCACCTCGCTCGCATGCTTCGCAAGGCCCCGCGCGGCCGGCACCGCTCCAAGCTCCGAGTCGATCACACACGAGGCCCCAGCACCACTCCGAGCACCACATAGATGGTGAACCAACGACCACCAGGACCTCTCAAGCCGAAAAGCCAAGAGCCAAGGACGAGCAACGACAAGCGAAGGACCAGCACAACTCAACACCAAGAGCGAAGCTTCCAGCACGAAGAAGAGAAGCGCAGAGACCAGAAGAAACCTAGAGGCAAAATGTCGTGCAGCGCGTCCTTTTGTAACCTGGCCTGTGACGTCAGTCCTGGCGCGCTACCAACCAGATCCTCGTAGCTTCCCGCCGTCCACCGAACCTTCAAGCGCCTTCCCTCCAATGAACAACCTCCTCCTTTGTCGTGGTTTTGCGCCTTCAGCGCTGATTGGCTGGAGGTTCGCGCCTTCCGCGCCAACCAATCACACATTCCCTGTTGCATGGTTACAGCTCGTCTCACGCGATGTTGCTAGGCCAGCTGGTGGTGCGACTGGCGTCAACCATCCGGCCGTGCCCCAATCTGGCTTCCTGCCGGTCTTCTTCCAAGGTCATTGTAAGGGAAGGGGAATTATTTAATGTTGCACTAAGGGCCTATCTAAGTGTTTATATGGGTATGCATTGCCATAAGGGACAAAGGAATGATTACCAGGTCTGACACACAGGGGTCTCATCTTAATCCCTACAACTATTTAACACACGAACATCCTTGTATGTTCACAGGTATACACTTACCCTGACAAACCGCCAAAAAAACACAGAACTTATTACAAGGTAGATTCCCTATCGCGACAGTCGATGCATGTTACCTATGCAGATCTACCTGGCTCTAGATATTCCTTTACCCCCCGACATAACAATATACAGTACTGTATTCAAGTAGAACATTTCCATAAATCAATGGTGGCAGATTCTTTACCTTTTGTCAAGTCTGTGTCAAGATATTCACGTTTGTGTTCACCAAATTCATTATTTCTTTAATAGTCACATCATGCCACCTGGCTTAAATACAAAAAGATAGGAGAACGGTACTCGGTAGAGATCATATCTCCACCAGGCTCGGCAGTTTATGTTTTGTATCCCACTGATAGGCCGGATCTGGATTCGGACCTGAACCAAAGTCTAATTGTCTTGTTATTATTGCCTAACTAAATAATTCACCTAGTTTTGTCATAATCCGTCCACAACTTTTTGAGATATCGTGCCATATAACAGTTTTAGTCCTCTCACTCAATGGTGAAAAATTATCTTTTCCAGATCCGGATTCGAATCTTCACCAAAAACGAATCAATTTTTCCTTGTCCCTCACCCATCCATTCCACCATGTTTCGTCCGAATCTGTCCATAATGTTTTTAAGATATCGTGCTATAGATCAGTGTTTCTTGATCCGGATCTTCACCAAAATCGAAGCGTTCGTCCTTCTCGCCTAACCAAACTCTCCACCAAATTTCGGCCAAATCCGTCCACAACTTTTTAAGATATCCTCTTTACAAACAGACAAACAAATACACAGGAATGAAAACATAACCTCCGCCCACCTTCGGTGGTGGAAGCAATAATGCCAATGGAATATCAGACAATAAATTCCATCCATGTAACACGAGGAGTTGAAGGATGTTTGTTCATCTTAAGTCTTTATTCAAGCACAAGGTACTGTCAGATGTCAGAGATCCTGCTCGCCGGAGAGTATATATTATACTCCTGTAAGTGCATAACCTGTTAGGAGATTGCCAAGTCGAAATGAAATTAATAGCCAGAGAATTCATTGCTTTATAGATCAAAAGCATAAACACTAAATCAATTATATTGTGTACTGCCAGCCTTGAAGTCCCTTATCATGGAAGCCATGCGATCCGTTGCGTGAACTCGAGCTGCTGTGTTCTGCATGGCTGAGGTGGTTTTAGGGAATATACCAGGAGGTTTGCGGACATCCTTGTTAGCTTACACAGTACAAGTGTTGAAAAGTAAATAAATAATCACCAAATATATTGTATAAGTTGAAGTTCGTATATGTCCATACGTCAGCGGGTGCTTGCGGTGCTGCTTTTGCTTTTCTAGCCCGAGTTAGAAACCCAAACCAGGTATGAACTGTAATCCCGGTGTTTTACAGACTGGGTAATTCATCAATGTATATGCCATCCCATCATCGACATTAGTTTGTGGATGTTAAAGATCACACAGTGTCTTCCGTGAAGAGTGGGTGAGTTATTGGCCATTGAGTTATTGAGAGTCGGTGAGTTGAGTCACCGGCACCCTGGCCAAATTACAAATTCCTGCCCAAACGTTAGACTTGAGCCAAATTTCCCCTGGCAAACCCCGAAAGAACGTTGGACTTCAAACAAAGCAAAAATGCAATCTTCCAATGGTCATGACTCGTCAATCATGTAATGATGAAGAAGTGAGGACAAGCTGACGAGTGGTTTTGCTGTACTGTTTTAAAAAAAAATTCGGGGAGAAGCTTGGGCCCATCAATGGACCCCGGGGCCGAGGAAGCGAACCCCCTTAACCCTCCCTCTGATCGGCCCTGACTGTGCTTTTTGGAAACATCTGTCCCCAGCCAGTCATCTCAGGCTCGGGGAGGAGCATGTAAGTATACATGTATGACAAAGGTATAAGAAGCCATTATCATATTTACGTGAGATGCAAGAGCAATAGAAGACAACGGAGGAATCAAGACATTGGGATTTGTACCTGGGATCCCAGATTCAGAAGTTAGGTGCTCAGACATGAATGCCATACAAGCCAACGCAACTGCCAAGCATCACCTCCCAGGGATTCTATATAATAATAGCGTAAGGACTCGAATTTGTTATCCCTTTTATGCCGCACCCAGTGACCCGATGCCCACGGCACTAATGGATTTACGATCTACGAACCGCGCTCTTTGTTTATCACGTACAGGCATACTCGAAAAATCTGAATTAGCCGACGTTGGGGCCCAAAAGCATCCGATTAACTGCCGATACGACGCCATCTTACGACGCCATCGTATTGGCGCTTGCTGGGCGAAGGCGAAGCAAGCCGTCCGCTGATTGGACAGTTGAAGGCGACAGCAAGCCGTCCGCTGATTGGACAGTCGTAGGCGACAGCAAGCCGTCCACTGAGTGGACAATCCCAGAGTGGTGCTATGCCGATTCCTATTACGAATCCATTCATTTTTCAAAAGTATATCGTAGCGTTGTCATTTAAGTAGATTGCAATAAATACGTTGTTCATATACGCACTCTTCATTCTCATCTTTCTTCCTAACTCTTACTCGGACAAGCAAATCCCCTATGCCATCCATAATGGTACACTCTATCCATACACCACATCTTCCCTTCCGTGGATGTTCCACGGGTTTCGGCGAGTCCAAAGGATTGTGAATGATGCTTTGATTTGAATAAAAACAAACTTGAAGAAGTTGCAGTACAGTGCAGCAGTTCATTATACACAGAGGCAGAATATCGAGGCAGTTCTCAACAAAGTTACAACGAAAAGTCTCATCAGGCGAGCTCTGAGTTCCAAATAATATTTGTTCCCCACGCAGCCTGTTGCACTTTTACACTGCAGTCCTGCTTGTGGTGAGAAATGTGAGCTTGTTGTATGTTTACTTACTCGCATATAAACATAAAGAGATAAGGGAACGTTGAGTTATCATGTACTAGCTGGGGTACACAGTGTTGCCCAAGTGAAAAATTACATCAAGAAATATTTATATGTCAGCTAACTCTTCCCAGGTTTAGGAGTTGAGAAATACCCCAAAAAAAAAATCATGAAAATTAAAAGTCCTATAAATCGCAAAAGTTGCGAAAAGATGAAGAATAGCAGGGACCTGCAGACCCTGCGCAAAGTAAAATTTGACTTTATGTCCTCTGCTTTCCCTCAACCCACACCTCACAAACCTCAAGTCATCAACCCCCACAAGGCATAAATCCCTTCCCCACCTCAAGCCTTCAAACTTCCTCCTAAAGAGTGCGATATATGCATTCCCGAGAATGGATACTCCAGTCAAAAAAGAAGCACATTTAGAGAGATATACGATGTCAATCTGTAACCAGAGAAATGAACACTCCAGCTCAAAAAGAAGCACGTCTGACTGCAATGAGGACACATAATTCAAAGTCTCAAGAAATGGAATGTCCCATCCAAAAAGGAGCACGTTTAGAAGCAGATGGAATATGTCGTTCTAGGTCCAGAGAAATGGAGTCACTTGCACAGAGATGCCCATCAGGGAGCTAAAAAGGACCAGGCAAAATGGCTTGAAATGAAGAATACTGCTTTCACCTACAATAAATATATCCTTTATGATAACATAAATTATCTATAATATTGTTGCGGATCCGGGGGTCGGCGCTCCCCTTACCAAGGGGGGGGGGGGTTAATCCCCTTGTCTTTTACACTGGCCGATTTTCCCCCAGTCCTGGAAATTACACGCTCCTTTGCGGGGTGAGATTGGCCAGGGTGATTGGTCAATCGGTTCCCAGATACCTTTGCCAATCCCTCCGCAAAGCAGGGATATAATTCCCTGCTCGGACCCGGACAAGATGGAAATTGCCGAGCGTTAGCAAGAAGACTAACCCGATTCCGAGCGTTGGCCAAATCGTGCCACGTATATTCAATTGGGGACAGGATGAAAGTGATCGGATGAGAAGAAATCAGATGGGTGAAGGAAGAACAAATATGATTTATTATACAATACTCAAGAGGAAACGAAAGGGCAAGAATATACAGAAGAAGGAAATAGAAGACACAGAGCAATCCTTATGCACTCTTAATTATCACACCCAGGACAATACAGACAGACTTACACGGGAGTTGGTAATGGTAGGAAGGAAGGAGGAGAAGGGTCCAAGCAGATGGTAGGCATCGAGGTCCGGCCCCAGGTTCACGCTCCACTCTGGTCCACGCTTTGGTTCGCGGCGAAACCCGGCAGGCAGTGCGGTCAGTATTGTCACGGTGGCGGACCGACCTTCTCACCGTCTCTCTCTCTCTGCTCTCGACCCTCGGCTTCAATAGCGGTCTAGAGGGCCTCAGCCTATTGCAGCAATGCGAGCACCCCCACTCTCCTCTCTCTTCTCGCCACTTGTCGCAGCGCGTCCTCCCTCCTCTCTCTGGTGGGGGCCTCGCGCAAAGGGTTTTATTGCCACGCCCGGTGAACCCTCTGGAACCTCTGGCCACACCCTTTCAGGCGATGTCCCCTCAGCCCTGATTGGCTGGTGGCCCTTACCGTCCCCCCTGTTGCCACTCCATCCCCTTTTTTGGCCTTACCTCGTGGCTGGGCTAGTTCCAGCAAACCAGCAAGCCAAGAGCAGCAACAGCTGCTGGCAGCCAAAGTATAACAAACTGCGAGCATCCCAAACTGCGAGCATCCCAAGCGTAACAAACTGCGAGTTGTCAAATGGGGCGCGGGATGGATTCTGCCCAATGAGGTGGAATTTGGAGGATGGAGGCACAATGGAACGGGACCTACTCTTATTTATTTAATGCAACGCAGAGTCAAACTATTGGGAACACAGCCTTACCTGAAACATAGACTAAGGAAATAACTATAGAAGGTCCTATGGTGTCCTACGTGTTGCTGTGGACTAACTAGGGTGCTCTCGTTTAACATTAGAAAATGGGGATATTTACAGGGGATTATTTTTAAGGGATTATTACAGATATTTACAAAGTGGAGGGTTCTCAAAACCGCAACAATATCAACTGGAAAAATGTCAGAAGTTTGCTTACTGCAGTAGAAAAATTGGAATGGTGAAAGCGTTGGCATGTGTTGTTCAAATGGGAAGGTGTCTCTTACTCCACTTCAAGACCCTCCTGAAGCACTCAAGTCTTTACTCAACTAAATAAATGAACATGATTAGAACTAATTAATTAACATATGTGGGAAAATTACACGCCCAGACCAGGGATGTCGAACTCAGGTCTGCTGGTGAACCGTACCAGTGCTTTGCCATTTGAGGTCAGGGTGACCCTGACCAAGCATGCAATTTTCCCACACATAGAATTGCCACTCTCTTTCCGTCATCTGGAGGTGAAATTTCTAAAATCGCCATTTTTCATCCGATTGACTTGAAAATTAAACAGCATTTGTATAGTGTCACTAAATTGGAAAACCAACTATTTTTTTAGGTCAAAAGGTGAAAGGTCATGGTCAACCTTCCAAAATCATCATTTTTCATTTTCTGGATCAATGGCAACCTTTTTGGGGGGAAGGGGGTGGATTTTGCAAGTATCGTGCACTGCATGACGTCCTCTTGTTTTATTGTTTTTAAAACTTTTTTATTTTATTTTATTTATACCCTGCAGGTTGGTTTATCCTGAGTTAAGGATTTGTACTTATTTTTCTCTTAACTTGCCTTGTATTGCTGGATTGGCATACCTGTGCATATTGTGTATTGTTGAGCAAGGCTGATCTGCGTTCTGGGTTATTCTAAGTAAATAATCTGTATTCATTTCTGAACTTTTATTGCATTGGTGGATTGGTATACATCTGCATACTGTGTATCACTGAGTGGGGGGTGTAAGGTTGCGTAAGCATGCGGATAATCTCGCTCGGTCATATCTGGCTGCTTAACGGCGCGACCCATTAACGGGGAATGTATTGACCTGCCGAGTACGTCAATGAGGACCTCCGGTGTAATAAGTTGTACCCTGAGCCCTCTACCCAAAGGCTAGGTCGTAACACCGCAGTCTGGTGATGATATCCTTTGTATCTGAGGAGAAAACCTTAAGATGCAGGATTCACAGCAAAAATCAAAATGACTGGTAGAGGTGAAGTCACTATTGACACTAAGTGGGGTTGTTCCATATTGTCCACTGCTCTTGAAAATCTTCAGTGTACATATAAATCTGGAATTCTGCAACTCAGGGAAGGCCAACAAGTACATTTGCAAATACTGTACTCAGCAAAGGAAGTGAACAAACCGGTTTTGGCCTTGAAAAAAGATGGGACTGAAAGAGATGATGCGGCAAACTATATCAGACTGGTCGATGCATCTGTAGCAATGAAGCAATATGGAGAAAGTTAAATTTCCCCAGTTAATATATTGTAAATATATACTTTCCTATTCAACAGTGATTCATCGAAGTGTTCACTTGGAAAATGACCAAAGCATATACTTTACGGAAGAGAATGTCCACCAATGTATTGAAGAGCCTCCACGCACCACTTTGACAGCTTTCTTTTAAATGTCAAGATCAGGAATTTGCCCAAACATTACTCTACTGTGAAATACAACCTTATTACGCTTGGAATACAACTACTAAAAGGTTCAAATGACACATCCAAGGAGGTACTGTTGAAGGTCATCCTGGTATCAAGTCAAGTGATGCTCTTGTGCATCCAAGCGACTTTGAATATTTCTTTCTTCGGCTATTGCTTCATACTGGGAGAGGTCCAACATCCTTTAAATATTTAAGAACTGTTAATGAAGAAATTTGTTCTACTTTTTGAGAAGCCTGCCAAAAGCTTGCCCTATTAGAAGATGACGCTCATTGGAATGCAACATTGGGAAGAAGCCTCTGCTACACAGTATCCCTCCAGGCTAAGGAATCAGTTTCCAATCATGCCAATAACATAATATGGACTATCCAATCCTGGACAGCTTTTGGAAAAATGCAAAAACGTTTGGCAGAATACATTTTCAACCAGGCACAAAGACGAAATCCAGGATGTGGAATACATTAGTAGGAGTGGCAAAGAACTTGGACAGTTTGGTCTACCTACTCCAAACAGGAATTAACGTTTCAACATTTTCCAAAGAAGTACTGAGGGAGACCAACTACCACAGTGAAAGACTTTCCAAATTTGTTGAAGACAATGAGTATCAATTGGCACCTGATCAAGCTCCAGCATATCAACGATTTTTGGAGATTACCAGCCTAGTTGGTGGAATTGTATTTTGGATGCTCCAGGAGAACAGGAAAAACCTTTGTACTGAACCTTCTCTTGGCTGGAGTAGGGTAGCAACAAACGATTTCCCTTACCATTGCATCATCTGGCTATAGTAGGATCATATTACATGCATGAAAAAACTCAAGATTCTACGACCTATGTTCGCAAATATGGCCGACCAGATGCATTCATTTACCTCGATAGTGGATGGGCAGCCTACTCTGCCTTCAAATTACCGCTAAATCTTACAAATGGGGAAAGCCCACTGTGCAATATAAAAGAGGACACTTAGTCAGGTTCACTATGTTAACAAATATAATTTCGTTCAAAATTTTGGGAGATTAGCAAACCTGTACATTTTTGGAATCATCAGAGCATGGAGAATCCGAAAATCAATGTTGACATTTGCACAGACACCTGCATGGCCGCCATTTTGGATTTTCAAAATGGCCGCCATAAAATACATCTTTTGTGCTATCTCGGCTTCTAGTCAACCTAGAAACTTAATTAAATATGCTAATCCTATGTTTTCTGGGTCAAGGAATCCAATAAAGGCCTCAAAATAGTGTTCATTATTATAGAAAAGCAACAAACAAAGGTAATTGAAAACCATTGTCTTTATATTTGTGATATAACTGTATTACATAATACATGATATTGCAAGTCCTTTGAAGTTATAGGTATGGGTTTATAAAGCAATAAAGCAGCCTTGTTAGTATCAGATTGAACTATAGGTCCTATACACAGGATCTACTAGGTCTATACCGTTCAGGAATATGCTTTTACAGATCTTCATCACTGTCCTGAGTGTCATTTTCCCAAAGGTGTCTTCGCAAATGCCAACATTAAGTTTTTGGAATCCTCATGCTCTGAATATTCCAAAAATGTGTAGTTTTGCTAATCTCCAAAAATTTAGAACGAAAAAACATAGTGAACCTGACTATGAAGGCAATAAAAATGATCTAAGACATCCAATATTTACATTGCTTCTGTTTAACTACACCTTGTTGTCAGGTTCCCTTTCTTCTTATCCACAGAAAAAAACATCATCATGGATTCAGCCTTGTCACACACCTAATCTGTCCACCAAGTTTTGCTCGAATCTGCCCATAACTTTTTGACTTATTGTGCTGTATTGACCTGCCGGGTACGTCAATGAGGATGTCAATGTCTCACTTTCTCACTTTCTCACTCTCACTTTCTCTCTCGTTCTCTCACTTTCTCTCACTTTCTCTCACTTTCTCTCTCTCACTTTCTCTCACTTTCTCACTTTCTCACTTTCTCTCTCGTTCTCTCACTTTCTCTCACTTTCTCTCACTTCTCTCTCTCACTTTCGCCCCCTGCCGGCTGTTGCATTTTGGGTGTGGCGTCATGGCGGCTGTGTGTGAGGAGCTGTGAGTACTGTGCTGTGTTGATGTCTTTCCTATCCCCATTTCACTCCCTTTGTGTCTTGTACGTGTTTGTGGAGTTTTCCCCGTGTTTTCCTCTGTCATGTATGCAGTGCAAATGTTCACCGTTGTATCCCTACACCGGGACCGGGTTGTATCCCTACGCCAGAGCTCGGATGGCGCTGCTGTGAATCGGGCCTTGAATGGCAGAGTGAATAAACGCGTACGACAATTGATCGTAGTTTGTCGAGATACTTTACATGGCGACGAGGATGGGATCATCTAGACCATGACATCTTTCGGCCATATCGATGCATTCGACCCTCATGAGGGGGATTTTGACACGTATTCTGAGTGGTTGTCTTTCTACTTCGAGGTGAACGGCATCGCGAACGAAGGCCGGATGAAGGCCGTCTTCCTGTCCGTTTGCGGAGGTGAGACATTCACACTCGTTAAAAACCTGATTCGGCCTCGGACAATCCAGGAGCTCACGTATGCAGAGCTCAAGGCCGCTTTGAAGGAACATTGCAATCCATCTCCTTCAGTCATCCTGTGTCGGTTTAATTTTTACATGTGCAGACAGCAGCAAGGTCAGTCGATCGCAGACTTCATTGCACACCTCAAAAAACTGTCACATCTGTGTGAGTTTGGGGACACGATCGATGACATGCTTCGTGATTTGCTGGCGGTTGGCATGTCCGATGACCGCACTCGTAGACGCCTGCTTGCTGAGAGAAGACTGACGTTCCAAAATGCCAGAGACACCGCCATTTCCATGGAAAGTGCTGAACGCAACGCTACAAGCATCGGTGCCACTCGCTCATCTGCTACCAGCCCTGCTGTGAATCGGTTGGATCATGTTCAGCCAAAACGTTGGAACAAGGCTCCTCGTCAGAAGCCAGTGCAGTCTCAAACCCACAACAACTGTTTTCGGTGCAACGGAAAGCACCCTCCGGAGACGTGTCGGTTCAAAGATGCCACCTGCCATTTCTGTTCGAAAACTGGCCATATTGCTCCAGCTTGCATCACTCGCAAATCGGGCAAACACTGGATCTCCAATGTTGATACATCGACTGTTGGACATCTTATCGTGCACCAACCTTTGATTAAGCTGGCTCTGATAAACATTTGATGATATGTCTGGTTTGAGATTGTCAAGTGTCGATCTCAAGTGTCGTTTCATCAATAACTCAGACGGAGCTGCACCGGTTGTTGATTGTGGCATGATGCGGTATTTGAACAGCTCTGCTTGGACGAGAATTCGAAACAGTATCTTACCATCAACACGCATCGTGGGTTGTACAGGTACCACCGACTTAGTTTTGGAGTGAAATCTGCACCTGGAATTTATCAGCGTGTCATGGACAGTTTGTTTGCCGCCGAACGCAACGTCGTTTGTTACAAGGATGATATTCTGGTTACTGGTCGTACGGACGCGGAACATCTACAGAACCTGGAGAGAGTTCTGAAGAAGATTTCGGACTCCGGCCTACGTTTGCGTCGAGACAAGTGCAAGTTTATGATGCCATCAGTCACGTACCTGGGTCATACGATTGATGCCGAGGGTCTACACCCGACAGATGAGAAAGTCCGAGCTATCAAGGATGCTACTTCTCCACGAGATGTGACCGAATTGAAGTCATACCTCGGTTTGCTTCAGTTCTATGGTCGTTACATCCTGAATGTGACCGACGTTTTGGGCCCCCTTTATCGGCTTTTGAGGAAAGGAGTCTCCTGGAGCTGGGGGTCTACTGAACAATCAGCATTCCAGACCTCTAAGGATCTGCTCAAATCCTCCAATGTTCTCGTTCATTTTGATCCAGAGAAGGATCTTGTGCTGACATGCGATGCCTGTCGGTATGGAGTGGGGAGTGTATTATCACACGTGATGCCTGATGGTACGGAAAGACCGGTTGCATTTGCATCCAGAACTTTGTCCCCGGCAGAGAAAAACTATTCCCAACTTGACAAGGAAGGATTGGGAATCGTTTTCGGCATCGGCAAATTTCGCCAGTACCTTCTTGGACATCATTTCACGATTCGCACTGATCACAAGCCGCTGATCAGTCTGTTTGGTCCAACTAAGGCGACATCTGACACACTACCGCCCAGGATCATCCGCTGGTCCCTGTTTCTCGCTGCTTATGACTACACCATATGTTATAAGCCCGGTTCGTCTATCACAAATGCAGATGCCATGAGTCGGTTACACCTTCCCGAATCCGTTGATGATTCGCCTACACCAGGATCCATTATCGCACTGATGGATCATCTGGAAGATTGTGCTGTCGATTCCGGCCAGATCCGCACTCATACTCGACGAGACCCCGTTCTGTCCAGAACTGTCCAGGCTGTACAGCTTGGATGGCATTTGCTACCTGAGGGTGACCCAGATTTTGCGGCTTTTAAAGCACGTAAAAACGAACTCAGCGTGGAAAATGGTTGCCTACTCTGTGGATGTCGTGTCGTGATCCCGAAAAATCTGCGTTCCAGGGTCATGGATGAAATCCATGACTGTCACCCCGGGATTGTGAAGATGAAGCCACGTCGCACCTGCATCTTTGTCGAGACAAGAGAGAGTGAGAGTGAGAGTGAGAGTGAGAGAGAGAGCAGCTATTTGGAGGCATTGGCGGTAGGCATTTCCCCGTTCTGGGCGGTGGAATATCGCGATAAAATTTGGCTTCGTTTTTTTTTCTCTTCATCGTTAATCCGGCATCTTGCCGGAGTATAGACGTTCCACTTTAAATCATATTTATTTTCTTTCGTTTGGTTTAATTATTACTACCTTTTCCTTTTTTTTCTTTTTAATCTCCCCAACCCGAGGTGTTCGGGTAAAACGGAGTTCCTTTGTTTCAGTCATGGTAACGACTCGTTCGCAGCAAGATGCTGCGTTCGAATCGTTAAGCCGCAAACATGCTCTGGTTTGTGTCCCTCCTGAAGGGATTCCGACCGAAGAGATCGTCTTGGTGGTTGGAGAAGTTATCGGAATCGAACATGTACGTGCTGCGTCACGTATGAACCAGAAGGTAGTGGTCTTCGTTACGGATGAGCATCTAGTTCACAATGTTGTGAGTCCCGGGTTAACCACAGAGAGTGGACACTTTGTTATGGCCTCCCCGATGGATGTCCCGGCAATGAAAATAATCGTCTCAAATTGTCCTCCCTTCGTGTCCAATGAAAAACTCGTGTCGGTTTTGTCTCGATATGGTACAATCGTTTCGAGAATCTCGATGATCCCCCTCGGGTGCCGCCATGAAAAAGCGAAGCACGTGATGAGCTTTCGACGGCAGCTTCACATGGTTCTTCCAGACCGCGGGGATGATACGGGTTTAAATATTTCATTTAATATCAAAATTGATGACCGTGATTATCAAATACTAGGGCATGCCCGTACTATATATATGCCCGTACTATATATCTATCTAAAATTATACCCCCCCCCCCCCCCTCTATTTACATGAAATGGTTTGGTCCATTCGCAACGCCAAAGCGAACGGCGAACGGCTTGCGAGTACAGTGACAATCCCCCCCCCTCTATTTACATGAAATGGTTTCGTCCATTCGCAACGACCACAGAACCCCCCCCCCCCCCTCTATTTACATGGAATGGTTTGGTCCATTCGCAACGCCAAAGCGAACGGCGAACGGCTAAATCGCCATAGCTCGGTAAGTACTTGTCCGATTAATTTCAAACCTTGAAAAGGCACATCCTCGGGTCCCCAGCAATATACCTGGCAAGTTTCAAGTATATCGGATCGGTAGTTGTCGAGAAATCGTTGTCGCATACATACACACACACATACACACAGAGATTAGTGGAATTATAGATAGATACGCTTCATCAGCGACCTTAACATGTTTTCTCTGTGGGGCGTTTGGGCATTTAAAGATATTTTGTCCGAAAGCTGCTTGTTCAAAGTGTGGGGAATCAGGCCACGTTGATCAAGATTGTAAAACGGTTAACAACCCACTACCTCGTGTGGTGGAGGAGGTGACACCCAGTGTCTCAAATGTTTCCGCTGACACTGTGTCCTTACAGAGTGAGGAGGGTTTTGTGACTTTGGCAAAAAAACGTAGAGCCTCCGCTCCTCGTGGCCCCACTAGTGCCCCCAAAGTAGTTGTACTGGATACGAGTGGTGCAGTAGCTGAGGAACCTCAAGGTCGTGAGAAAAAAGATGGCTTACCCTCCAATGATGGAATTTTAATCCAAAGTGCACAAAGTGGTACGGTTCCATCAAATAGTTGTACAAATGAATGGTATATTATTATTGATGAGACGAAGGTTGAACGTAAGGAGACATCACCATCATCATCATCATCACCACTGCCTGAGCCTCAACAAAAGTGTGTCAATCCTTCCCAATGTTCTCACTGCAACAAATGATCAGAATACAGTTTGTGTGGCTCCGACAGAGGTGCCCGACGTAGTGTACAAGATGGTGGTGTAACAGCCCCGTCTCATGTCGAAGTAGACCTCCCCAGGTCCCCCCCCCCCCCCCCAGACCCAAGACAAGTTTATAAACGAGTTGGTAAAGGTCCAAACTGAAATTTACGAGCCTGGTGGAATGCTATCTGGGCTGTCTGCTTCAGATGATGACATGGAGGTGACTGAGCCGTCACAGTCGTCATCTGAGCAGTTACAAATATCCCCCGAGGTTATTGTGACCTTTCTAAATGAGCCATTTAAGCAGTGAAATGTCATGATACAAAAACATTTTCCTGATTTGCTTTCCTTCATGCAGACTGCAAAGTGTATAGTTAGATATTCTAAAGATTATGAAGTAACAAAAGCACAAATTCATCGACTGAGGAAATTCATTACAAAAGCAAGGTTGGAACTGTCTCAACAGCAGCTAAACCCCCCTTGATAAGGCATGAGAAGGAAGGAAGTGCTGTTTGGCACCTCAAACATGAATGGTGGTGGTGGTGGTGCTAACCATTTACGTCAGCTCCAAGTTAAAAACTTATTGTTTCAGAAACATATCGATATATGTTTATTGCAGGAAACACACATAACAGAGACTTCACAGCCTGACTGGCTTCGCCTTAATACTGGGCAGTGTTTCTTTAGCAATCTGTCCTCTGTTTCTGCGGGAATTGCTTTCTTGCTTTCTTGCTTCGTCCGGGGTTCGTTCCTGACTCATGCAATTCTAATGAAATAGTTATAGGACACTTATCATCCTTAGAGTTGGTCCATCAAGAATTTCACCTCACCTTACTCAATGTATATGCTCCTAGTAGATTAGATTAGCTCGTAAAGATTTTTTCACACGTCTGGCCAATTACCTTCACACAGTAGCCTTTGATCATTGTATCTGTATTGGAGGAGATTTCAATTGCACCTTTGAACCTAGTTTAGATAGAAATACACAAGAACCACATCCAGAATCTCATAAAGATCTATTGAATTGTTTTTCATCACTTGGTCTTTCCTGGACGCATGGCGCATACAGCACCCGACAACATCTCAATACACATGGTGCCGTTGTGCTCGTGGGTTAATAACACTTGCAAGGCTTGATAGATGGTATATTAATTCCACTTGTAGAAACGTACTCGTGTCTTGTAATCATTTCCCTTCTATTTTCTGTGATCACCACCTGGTTGTACTTGGTCTATACTTTTCTCAGTCAATTCGTAAAGGTGCGTATTGGACTTTCAATACCAGCCTGTTGGAGGATTGCTGTTTTAAGGATGCTTTTCGTAGTTTTTGGGAAACACTCATCCAAAGAAAACCTTGTTACTCTTCTGTTCAGTTATGGTAGGATAACGTGAAAGGCCAAATTCGCGTCTTTTGTCAATATTTTAAGTCCTTTTCCACAAGCAAGAGTAAGATTGCTGTTTCTCTCTTAGAAACTGAAATTTTACACTTAGAGGAAGACTTGGCTAAGTCTCAAAATGGCAGGAAACTTCAGTTATTATTGGGGAAAAAAGCTTATTTAAGAGAACTGATTCATGAAAAAGTAATGGGGATGTCAATTAGACTCAGAATCCAAAATGTGAAGTTCTCTGACACCCCAAATAAAAGTTTTTTTTCCCAGTTATAAGGGGTTAAGAAGTCCCAAAGGCAAATGTTTTCCTTGTTAGATGCTAAGGGGAATATTGCACAAAATGAAAGTGATGTTAAGATGCTTGTGAAAAGGCTTTTTTCTGTTTTATTTGCGGAGAAAGCTGTGTGTAAAGATATGGTTGATGATGTGACGAATTACCTGCCTTTGTTGAGTTGTGACCAGTGTCAAGGTTTTGAAGAGCCGTTTACTTTGGAGGAGCCAAGCACAGCTCTGCTTAGCTCTGAACATGGAAAAGCCCCTGGGATCGACGGCCTTCCAGTGGAATTTTTTGCAGCGTTTTGGGACATTTTAGGTCCAGAAGTACTGTTGGTGCTACAAGAAAGCTTACGCTCTGGCATACTACCCCTCAGCTGTAGAAGATCAGTGGTATGCCTTCTCCCAAAAGGTGGTGATCTCCATCAGATAGAGAACTGGCGCCTCATCTCATTACTGTGTTCTGACTACAAACCTTTTTCCAAATTGTTGGCCAATGGGCTAAAGGTTGTCATTGGCACTATTGTTCATCCTGATCAGAGTTACAGCATTCCGGGAACATCAATCTCTGATAATGTCTTTTTAATTAGAGACTTGATTGACTGTGGCCTTAAGGAGGAAGAGGGGCTTGGGTTGATTTTCCTAGACACTGAAAAGGCTTTCAATAGCATTGATCATACTTACATGTTTCATGTTCTGCAAAAGTTTGGTTTTGGTGAAAAGTTTATAGGCTTTGTGAAATTGTTATACAACAATATATTTAGTTTGTGCAAAGTAAATAATCGTCTTTGTTCACCCATTCAGGTTCAGAGGGGTGTTTGGCAAGGCTGTCCTGTGTCAGGGTTGCTGTTTAGCCTTTCTCTTGAGCCACTACTCATAAGTCTTAGAGCCTCTCTTTCTGGCTTTGTGCCTTCTGCAGAAGAGAACCACATCATGGTATCAGCATATGCTGATGATGTCTGTGTAATCATTAAAAATGATAAGGACCTAACTATTCTTGTTGAGTCCTTACACAGGTTTTATCTTGCTTCACGTTTGTGGTGCAATTGGCAAAAGAGCAAAGCTCTGTGGGTGTCCTCAGCTCACGGTACATCCGGAAGGCTTCCCTTCACTCGCCCTCAGTCTCTTCCGAAAGACATAAGTTGGACAAGAGAAGGGGTTAAATACCTAGGTGTTTATCTTGGACCCAATCAGTACTCCCATATTAACTGGGAAGGAGTGGTAGAACAGGCAACCAAGCGGCTCAACAAATGGAAAAGGTTCCTTCCACAAATGTCCTTTAGAGGCCGAATACTGATTATTAACACCTTGGTCGCCTCTGTCCTGTGGCACAAATTTATTTGTTTGCAGCCACCAGAAGGCTTTTAAGGCTATTCAACAGACACTGGTAAATTTCTTTTGGGGAGGTTATCACTGGTTGCGGATGGACGTACTTTGCCACCCCTTGTCTCTTGGTGGCCAAGGGCTCATTGACCTAAAGTGTCGGCTGATGGCGTTTCGGATGAAGTCAATACAACGTCTGCTCAATGTTGAAAAACTGCCCTGGCGCCCTGTGGCACAACAGATATTGAGGCAAGCTGGAATGCTCGGCTATGGCCTTGAGACTTTTTTGATCGAATCCAAAAAAGTTGATGTGTCCCACCTTCCTCTGTTCTACCAGAGCTTGTTGAATGCTTGGCAAGCCGTAGTGGTAAGCCGCCAAAAGGAGTCCTATGAGGTTAAAGTTTGCCGGAGAACCTCTATTCCTCAACCCACTCTTTCCCCAGGTTCCCAAGAGCCATTGTTTTGCCCAAAAGTTCATTTCAGGTGACATCAGAAATGTCTGGCATCTTCGTGACTCAGCAAATTGTGGTTGGAGATCTGCCAAGTAAGTCGCTGAGATTACTGGTACCAGATCAATGAGAGCTGCAGATCAGGTACTTGTCGAAGTCGTACATCCTTTAGACTTGGGTTGCAGTGGGGTACTGGGGTTAAATGGGCATCCCATAATCCTTCGCTTCCTAACTTACTTGTTGCTTTCACCGGTTCTACTTTGTCCCCAGTCAGTACTGGCTCTTGTTTAATTAGTAGTTTTGAGAGTAAATCTATTTACCAGTTCTGTCTTTCTTTGATTAATGTAAACACCTCTGCAGCAGGAGTTATGAGATGGAAGGCTCTTTTACCTAATGGCCCCCCTTCTGAACCTGAATGGAAATCAATGTATGGTACACCCATATCAAAATGTCGGGTGATTTACAATGGAGACTGGCTCACGGGGTATTGCCAACAAACACTTTTGTAAACCGTTTGGATGCCATGGTATCGGTGATCTGTCCCTTTTGTAATAATATTGAAGATTTGTTTCATGGGTATGTTGATTGCATACGATTGTGTCCTCTTTTTCTTTTACTGAACAATGTGTTTGGTCAAGTTAATGTTCCTTTTTCTCTCCGGTTGTTTATTTTTGGCCTTGGGGTCACCTCAGCAAAGGGAAAATTGTTAATGTTTCTAAATTATTTATTGTCAGAGGCTAAACTGGCCATCTATTTGTCGCGAAGAGCGAAAATTAAGGGCAAGCCACCCGAGCAATGTAATATGATTATGCACTTCCAATCCCTGGTCACAACTCGGTTAAAACTGGAATTTAAGTATTATAGTAGAAATGCAAATATTAAGGATTTTGTTGAAACATGGTGTGTGGGGAAAAATATGCGGGGTAAATGAAAATGCATTAGAGATTTACATGTAGGTGTTTCCTTGTCTTTGCAATCTCTTGTTTTGGAATGAAGTACATTACATTGATTGTTTCTCCTTTTATTTGATTTTCTATGTCTTTGGTTGTATTCTCTTGAAAACATTTTTTGGGTTTATTCTTGTTGATGCTTGTTTTTGTAGTGTTATAATAAAAGGACTTAAAAGTCAAAGTCTTTCTCTTTATCTTTCTCTTTCTCTTTCTCTTTCTCTTTCTCTTTCTCTTTCTCTTTCTCTTTCTCTTTCTCTTTCTCTTTCTCTTTGTCTCTCTCACATATACAGTGACATGAAAAAGTAAGTACAACCCCTTGTAAAGTTTTGACTTTTTCAACATATTTCAACATACAGCTATTTGATCTTTTCAACAATATTGATAGATAAAGGTGATATAATATAACAAATATCATGAAGCATTTACATTTTGTAGTCCATTGTATAATTTAAATAAACATAAATGCAAATTTCGCATTTGGAAAAAGTAAGTACACCCTTGGCTCTAATAGGTGATATTGCCCCCTTTGGCAGAAACAACCTCAAGTAGGCGTTTCTTATAACTGTCTACCAGTTTCTGACATCGACTGGGAGAAATTTTTGCCCTCTCATCCATGCAGAATTCTTTCAGCTGTGCGATGTTTGAGGGGTTTCTTGCATGCACAGCTCGTTTCAAATCCCCCCACAACATCTCGATGGGATTTAGATCCGGGCTTTGACTTGGCCATTCCAGAACCCTCCATTTCTTTCTTTTCAGCCATTCCTTGGTGGCTTTACTGGTATGTTTAAGGTCATTGTCATGTTGCAAGGTCTACCTTTGGTTGAGCTTCAACTCTCCGACAGATGGCCTCACATTATCCTCAAGCACCCTCTGGTACAATGAAGAATTCATAGTGGATTCTATCATGGTGAGCTTCCCAGGCCCTGATGCAGCAAAGCTGCCCCAAACCATAATATTTCCACCACCATGCTTTACAGTTGGTATCATGATCTTGTGGTCAAATGGTCTTTGGTTTTCGCAACAACAGCATTTCGCCAACATTTTCGCCAACATTTTGTTCTGGTACTGTGGCCAAATAGCTCTACCTTTGACTCATCTGTCCAGAGCACATTGTTCCAGAAGTGCTGGTCTTTGCCTAGGTGTTCATTGGCAAACTTTAGTCTTGCCCTGATGTTCTTTCTGGACAGCAAAGGTTTCCTCCTGGCACACCTCCCATGTAGATCAAATTTGTGCAGCCTCTTTCTAATGGTAGACTCGTGCACTTTGACATCAACAGTGGCAAGAGCTACCTGTAGGTCCCGTGATGACATTCTGGGGTTCTTAGAGACTTCTTTCAGCATCTTGCGGTCTGCTCTCGGGCTGAACTTGCTGGGGCGGCCTGGCCTGAACAAGTTGGCAGTTGTTTGGAATCTTCTCCACTTGTAGATGATCTTCCGGACAGTCGAATGATTGATTTCAAATTGTTTGGAGATCTTTTTAAATCCCTTCCCAGACTCGTAGGCATCTATAAACTTCTTTCTGAAGGCCTCAGAGAGCTCTTTTGATCTAGGCATGGTGACGCCACACACTTCAACAACAAAGAGCAAACCAAACTAAATGTCTGAGGTTTAAATAAGACAGGTTCCTCCAAGATCCTCTCCAACGATGTTCGAATCATTTGCATCTGAGCTGGGTCACCTGATTCTAATTTTAGGTATTTGAAGTAGTGATAAATGTAGGGGTGTACTTACTTTTTCCACATGTGAAATTTGCATTTATGTTTATTTAAATTATACAATGGACTACAAAATGTAAATGTTTCATGATATTTGTTATATTATATCACCTTTATCTATCAATATTGTTGAAATGAAGATCAAATAGCTGTATGTTGAAATATGTTGAAAAAGTCAAAACTTTTCATGGGCTTTACTTACTTTTTCACGTGACTGGATATACTTGGTGTGTTGGTGGTTTTTGTGAGGTTGAAGAAAACGAATTGAAAGTACTGTTATGAGATGCTGATTATGTTTCTGTTATTTGAGTGGTTCTTCTTTTTGTTCGCATTATTTATTTGATTGTAAAACATGCATATTTTTCCTTTTTGTATTTTTGTAATAAAAGGACTCAAAAGTCAGTCTCTCTCTCTCTCTTTCTTTCTCTCTTTCTTTCTCTCTCTCTCTCTCTCTCTCTCTCTCTCTCTCTCGCCCGCTGCTGGCCGTTCGTGTGTTGGGCGTGGCAAGATGGCGTGCACTGGTGTTCGTGTGCTGTAGCTCCGTGCTTGTGTTGTGTTGTGTTGTCCCCCCCCCCCCCCCATTCCTTCCTTTCCCATCGCGCCTTTGTCGTGTCCTTCTTTACCACCTGTGCCCCTTTCCCTCCCTTGAGACAGAGAGAGTGAGAGAAGAGCCCAAAGGTGAGAGCAGACCCGTTCGGTTCAGTTTACCTGCTCCGTCGGTGCTGTTTACCTTACTCACGTCGTGTGAACCTGCTCCGTCGGTGCTGTTTACCTTACTCACGTCGTGTGAACTTTATTATTCATTATTTCATTTCGACTTTATTTATTTTGTGTCCTTTCCGCCTGGTCAAGGTGGAAAGGTGAGACATCGCCGTTATGGCGAGTGTTCGTGCACGGCAGGAAGGGTTTGAAACCCTAACAAGGAAGCATGCTTTCGTGTGTGTCCCTCCCGAAGGTGTTCCTACCGAGGACATTATCCTAGCTGTAGGGAATGTTATCGGCAATGAAAATGTCCGCGCCGCATCGCGGATGAACCAAAAGTTTGTTGTTTTCGTGTCGGACGAGAAGTTCGTGCATGATGTTGTTAGTACCGGTCTGTCATTGAAAGGTGGGCAGTTCGTCATGGTTTCCCCAATGGACACACCGGCGATTAAAGTTATTATTTCAAATGTCGCTCCGTTTATCACAGATGATAAGTTAATGGCTGTTCTGACCCGGTATGGAACTGTTGTTTCCCGAATCTCGATGATTCCCCTGGGATGTCGGGATGAACGAGTGAAACATGTTATGAGTTTCCGGAGACAAGTATTCATGGTGCTTCCTGATCGCGGCGACGATACAGGACTCAACATCTCGTTTAAAATTTCGGTAAATGATCGTCAATATCAAATGTACGCTTCGTCAGGCACCTTAACGTGCTTCCTTTGTGGAGCCTTCGGACACGTTAAAAGGTTTTGTCCCAAAGCATCTTGTACGAAGTGCGGCAAATTGGGACACACCAATGTGGGCTGTAAAAAAGAAAACACCCCGACCGTGCTTCCTCATGCCTCGACCGTGCTTCCTCACGCCTCGACCGTGCTTCCTCACGCCTCGACCGTGCTTCCTCACGCATCGACCGTGCTTCCTCACGCCTCGACCGTGCTTCCTCACGCCTCGACCGTGCTCCCCGACGCTCAAACCGTGCTCCCCGACGCTCAAACCGTGCTTCCTGGCGCTCAAACCGTGCTACCTGAAGCCCCGACCGTGCTTCCCGACGCCCCGACTGTGCTTCCTGATGTCCCAACTGTGCTTCCCGAGGTCCCGACTACGCTTCCCGAAGCCCCAACCGTGCTACCTGAAGCCCCAACCGTGCTACCCGAAGCCCCAACCGTGCTTCCCGAAGCCCCGACTGTGCTTCCCGACGCCACGACTGTGCTTCCCGACGCCCCGACCGTGCTTCCCGACGCCCCGGTGCTACCCAAACCCAGTGAGATGGCACTTGGTGATGCTAGTACTGCTGGCGAACCCATGAATGAAGAACTTGTCATACTGACCAAAAAACGGAAAGCACCACTAACAAATAGCCCCGATGGTGCGATAAAGAAGGCTGTCTTGGGCAGAGACACTGTCTCTGCAAAAGAGGGCAAAACGTTTACAGCAAACGAAAATATCGAACGCCAAAGTGGAAAAGAGAATGTTACTGATTTCCCAGGCTCTGAGAATAAAGCCTACATTGATCCGAACAATGCGGCCATTTTTGAGCCTGAACGCGAAGCCCAACCGGTTCCCCCTCCAGTAGCTGAGCGGACTGGTGACCAAACAAATTGCTCTGTCTTACAAACAGAAATCGTAACCCCGGCTACGCAGAGATCTGCAGCCATTTGCCAAAGCACACATAAAGAAAGTAAGCACCAGTCTGCTCGTGAGTGTGTACCAGAGTACCCAACGAAATCTCAGGAGATGCATCCAGAGGAGCTCGTGAGAGCTGCAAGTAAAGCCCAAGATCCAGGTGGGACATTATCAGACCTGTCAGAGTCTGAGGACGAAGTGGAAGTGACTGAGCTGTCACAGTCATCAGCATCTCAGTCACAGATACCCCCCCAACACATCGTGTCGTTTCTAGCCGAAACGTACAGACAGCGTAACATAGTCATTAAAGACTATTTTGCCGATTTGGTTGCATTCATCCACACTGCAAAATCCATAATTAAAACGCCTGAACAATTTGACCTGAATAAGTCACAATACCACAGGTTAAGAAAATTCATCACATGTGCAGGTGTAGAGTGTTCCCAGCCACAGGCTGATTTCATCAATACAGGATGAAAACTATAAAACTTGCAACTTTAAATATTAACGGTGGTGGTGCTAGCCACCTCCGCCAGGTTCAAGTAAAAAACATATTTCAACGGAAAAAGGTGGATGTGATCTTACTTCAAGAAACTCACATCACACCAAATGTGGAACATAACTGGCATCAACTTTTTAAGAGCCAATGCTATTTCAGCAATTTATCAGCTTCATCTGCTGGAATCGGCTTCTTGCTGAAGCCAGGCCTCGTGTGTGAGTCATGCCATTTTCAGGAGGTAATAAATGGTCGGCTTAGCTCTCTCAAACGAGTAAGCCATAACTTCCATTACACCATTTTTAATGTGTATGCGCCAAGTGATAGCGTAGAGCGTAAGTCCTTCTTCACCTCAATGATAAATCACTTAAGATCGGTTGATTTTGATCATTGTGTGTGTGTCGGAGGTGATTTCAATTGCACCTTCGACCCATCGGTTGACAGAAACTCTGTCGAACCCCATCCTGAGTCCCATGTACACTTATCCAATTTTTTTAGCACAATGGGCTTCGTTGATGTTTGGCGGTTGCACCACCCAAACACATCCCAGTACACCTGGTGTCGATGCGCCAATAGTCGAGTATCCTTGGCAAGGCTTGACAGATGGTACATCAACGTACCCTTTAAAAATACTGCGGTTTCTTCAAATCTTTTTCCTTCCGTGTTTTCAGACCATCATATGGTAACCCTAAACCTTTCCTTTCCTCAACCCGCAAATAGGAGCGCTTATTGGAAGTTTAATGTTAGACTTCTAGAAGATGGTATGTTTAAAGAAGCCTTTCGTGTTTTCTGGGCAAGTCTAGTAGCAAAGAAATCTTCCTTTTCTTCATCCAGCATATGGTGGGATAACATGAAATCTCAAATTCGGGTTTTTTGTCAATGTTTCCAATCACACAGCACAAACGACAAGCACTTTACAATGGCCCGGTTGGAATTGGATATTCTACAATTGGAGAGTAAATTGGCTCATGAAAACAATGACGCCAATTACCGGTTATTGCTTGTAAAGAAAGCTCTTTTAAGGGAGTTAGTTCAAGAGAAAGCAGCCGGTACATTAATTAGACTTAGAATACAGAATGTAAAATTATCAGACACCCCAAACAAGTCTTTCTTTCATTTAGAATCCTTAAGCAAGCCATCACGGCTAATCTCTTCTGTTTTGGACTCAAGAGGCAACGTTGTTGTCAACGAGGATGATGTTAGACTAAACATTATTGAATTCTATACAAAACTTTTTGAGGAGCAGACTGTTTGTAATGATACAATGATGGATTTAACCTCTCACCTCCCCTCCCTAACCGAGGCTCAACGGTTGGAGCTTGACCTACCAATCACCCTCCTTGAGCTAACCTGTGCTCTTGCTGCCATGGATTCAGGGAAAGCTCCGGGTATTGACGGTCTACCTCCCGAATTCTTTCTGACATTTTGGGACCTTTTAGGCCCTGAGTTGCTGAATGTTTTGGACACTTCTATACAGACTGGTATAATGCCGCTGAGTCTAAGAAGAGCCGTAGTGTGCTTGCTCCCGAAAACTGAAGATCCCCGACTTTTGGTGAACTGGCGACCGATCTCCCTGCTGTGCACGGACTACAAGCTTTTTTCAAAAGTACTAGCTAATCGACTAAAAAAGGTTATTGGCGATCTAGTACTGCCAGAACAGAGTTACTGTGTTCCTGGAAGATCCATCCATGATAATATTTCTTTAATCAGAGATCTCATTGATGGTAACCGTGTTAAAGAAGACTTTGGAATGATGTCGCTTGATCTTGAAAAGGCATTTGACAGTATCGACCATAAGTTTATGCATCATGTGTTACAGGCATGCGGCCTCGGAGCAAACTTTCGTTCCTACATTTCCTTGCTATACACAGATGTATTTAGTTTAATTAAGATTAATAATGTGCTGGCTCCCCCCATCAAGGTTCGGAGAGGGGTTCGGCAAGGGTGCCCAGTCTCTGGTTTATTGTTTGCTCTTTCTTTAGAGCCTCTTCTCAATCTACTGAGAAAGAAGATTTCTGGAATAGCACTTTCTCCCATGAGTGCACCGCTAACCCTATGTGCTTATGCGGATGACGTCTGCATCTTTGTAAAAGATAAGGATGATATTGATATCCTTGTTGAGTGCCTATCAAAGTTTCACGCTGCCTCCTCTTTAAAAATCAATTGGAACAAGAGCAAGACGTTATGGATACCCTCCCTTTATCGCAACCTTCTTCAGCCTGTACCACAGCCGCCCCCATCCCTCCCCGCAGGGTTGCTGTGGGGAAGTGAGGGAATTAAGTACTTGGGCATATTCCTTGGTTCCCCACAGTATGCTCAGAGAAATTGGGACGGGGCAATTGAGCAAGTGGGAGAAAGATTGAACCGATGGAAAAGGGTTTTACCTCATTTGTCCTTCAAGAGCCGTGTGCTAGTGATCAACAACTTAGTTGCCACAATGTTGTGGCATAGGTTCATCTGCCTGCAACCGCCGGAGGCCCTACTCAAAGCACTCCAGGGCAAACTGGTGGACTTCTTCTGGGGAGGCTACCACTGGCTATGACCCGATGTGATATGTCGCCCCTCGGCTGAGGGTGGCCACAACCTCGTCGACATCAAAGCCCGCCTAATGGCCTTCCGGCTGCGGTCCATTCAACGTCTCCTCTACATGGAACATCTGCCAGGCCGGCTCCCTGCATGCCTTGTACTGCAGCGAGCGGGTAGGCTCGGGTACGGGTTTGAACTCTTTCAAATGAACCTCCAACATGTCGACATATCGGTTCTCCCTGCTTTTTACCAAAGCCTCTTAAATGCCTGGCAGAGTCTTTCTGTGAGTCGTCAGGCGGACACATATGTAACGAAAATGCTGGCACACGAGCCTTTGTTCTATAACCCTCTCTTTCCCGACATTCCAAAGAGTCGAGATTTTTGCCAACACTTTATAGCAGCTGGTATCGTGAAGGTGCGGCACCTCCGACATGACTCAGGGTATGGTTGGAAATCCGTAAGTGAAATCGCCGACCTGACAGGGATTTGGTCCCATAGGATGATTGCAAAAATTTTGAGGAAAATGATTCAGGTGGGACGGCAACTTGGCCTAACTTGGACTCGAGGTACAGAAGAAGATCTAAATGAGCCGACAGTGCCTAAATTGATTGTTGAACCCATTCAAAACGATTTGCCCCCTGTTAGCGATGGGTCAAAGCTTTTCCAGACAATGGACAGCAAGGGCATCTCCAAGATGTGCCTCAAGCTGTTAAATGGGAACCCTTCGTTAAATGGAGTTACCCTATGGAAAGGATTGTTACCCGGAGGACCCCCCTCCGAACCTATCTGGGAAGCCATGTATAGTGAGCCCACATCCAAAAGAACAGGTGATCTCCAGTGGCGTTTGGCCCACTGGATTGTTCCCTCCAACACGTTTATTAGACATTTTTCTCCTGTATCTGTTTGTTGTCCCTTCTGTACAGTCAATGAGGACTTGTTTCATGCATTCATAGACTGTATCCGATTATTTCCTTTGTTTCATTGGTTGAATTACATTGCACACGAAATGCATGTTACTTTTTCTTTGAGGAATTTCGTCTTTGGTTTTGCTCCTAAACAGAATCCTGCGTCTAAACTGTTTAGTTTCCTAATAGCAACTGCGAAACTTGCTGTTTATTTGACAAGAAAAGACAAACTATCTGGCAAACCGATAGAGCACTGCAATATCATGTTGTGTTTGAATGCATTAGTCTCAGCAAGATTGAAACTGGAATTTACCCTTTCCAACGAGGCCGGAAATTTTCAAAACTTTGTTGATACTTGGTGTGTTGGTGGGTTTTGTGAGGTTAAAGAAAACGAATTTAGAATACTGTTGTGAGATACTGATTGTTTCTTATTTGATGATCATTGGGTGCTTCTTCTTTTTCTTTTTCTTTTTATTGGCATTATTGATTTCATTGCAAAACGTGTATATTGTTACTTTTATATTTTATATTTTTCTAATAAAAGGACTAAAAAGTCAGTCTCTCTCTCTCTCTTTCTCTTTCTCTTTCTCTTTCTCTTTCTCTTTCTCTTTCTCTCTCTCTCTCTCTCTCTCTCTCTCTCTCTCTCTCTCTCTCTCTCTCTCTTTCTCTTTCTCTTTCTCTTTCTCTTTCTCTTTCTCTTTCTCTCTCTCTTTCTCTTTCTCTCTCTCTCTCTTTATCTTTCTTTCTTTCTTTCTCTCTCTCTCTCTCTCTCTCTCTCTCTCTCTCTCTCTCTCCCTCTCCCTCTCTCCCTCTCTCTCGCCCCCTGCTGGCTGTCGGTGTGTTTGGGCGCGGCAAGATGGTGGCTGTGCATGTGTGGTGAGGTACGAGCTGCTCTGCTGTTCTACTCTTTTGTCCCTTTCCACGTCGTATCTCACCTTTTCGTTCCCCCTGTTCGTTTATCTTTACATCCTTACTCTGCATTTGTGCCCCAACCCCTCCCCTTTGATCAGACCCAACACTTCGGGGCTTCGGCCTCCCCCATCCCCCTCTGCCTCCCTTTTCCCTCCTCGATTCCCTTTTCTTATCTCGTTTGTATTGTTGTGGATATGAGGACTGTATATTTTTTGATTGTGTGCTGTACTATTGTGATTATTGTTTATTCTGTGCCTCCTGCCTCCGGAGCTGTGTAAAGACCAAAAGGGCGTCCCATAGTCCACAAGCATACACGTCAGCCAAGTAATAGAATATACCTGTTGATAGTTATCTCTTATTCTGTGTTTTAGGGTAAGGCTGTGTCTCCCATTAATTGAAGTACTCCATTGCACCAGTGAAAGAGATAGATTCCCTTCCATTCCCATCACCAATTACCTCCGATCCAATTGCCGCCATTGGCCACGAGGCAGGGTTGGGGAAGAAAGGCGTGTCTCCACCTCGTCATAGAGGGGGAGGAGTGAACCAGCCCCGCTCGACCAACCATGAGCCAGGGGTTTGGCTACAGAGGGCGGAGGAAGAGCGGTCGGGGAGGTTCGCAAAGGTTGAGGGGCGGGGGCCTATATAACCCAAGGCAGGGGTGTGGCCAAAGGAGATGAGTTTTTACCGGCAGACACAAGGGAGCCCAAGCCGTGGAGAGGAGTCAGGGAGATTCGCTTTTACAAGAGACTGGAAGAGTTGAGCTTTTACCAGAGACAAGACGGTTGAGCTTTTACAGAGAAGAGAGAACCCGTCACACCAAGGCTCCACCAAGCTCCGTGTTGGCTCCACCGAGCGTTCCCCTCCACCAAGCTCCGTGTTGGCTCCACCAAGCTCCGTGTTGGCTCCACCAAGCTCCGTGTTGGCTCCACCAAGCTCCGTGTTGGCTCCACCAAGCGTTCACCTCCAGCCATCCACCTTCTGCCATTCCTGGCATTCCCCGCGTGAGTCAGTGTTCTGTTTGTTCTGTCCTGGGTTAATTAAGACTGTTAGATAAGCTAGTATTTTCCCTGTGTCACCTGCGTCTTATGTGCTTGTAAATAAACGTGACTGCTTTCTTTTTGCTTATGTGTGTAAATAGTAAATAAATTTAGTAGTATTTCCAACCTTTTTGTCTTCGTTTTCCTCTTTGCATTGCGTCGTTTTTGTCTTTTCCCTCATTGAGCAGCTACGGTGCGATACGGCCAAAGTTCTGGGTGAATCGGGTGAGTTTTGTTAGGTCGCGGTCTTACACCACCGCTCGGTCTATAACATCTGTCCGCGACCTGTAACAATTGGTGTCAGGAGTGGGATCGATCCGGAGCGCGCTTCACGCGCTCAAAATTATAAAGTACCGAAATTTATTTTGTTTTGTAAAGTAAAACCCGAATTTTTGAAATCGCGCCATGGCTGTTCAAGGCGACGGGATGCCGGTGGGAGAGATAGAGGGGTTAGAAGTAACCCAGGACTTCGGGGAAGAAAGGGAAGAGGAGAGCAATGAGGTGGTTGAGGGTGTATCAGACGCGCAAAGTGGCGTCCTCACGCACGTGGGTGAAGCGGCACCAAATTTTGCCGCGACCGTAGTAGCGCCGCTGGTAGATTTGGCCCTCTTTTTCGAACAAATAAAGGCCCTTATGGTTAAGTCGGGTGAAGAAATGATAAACGGAATGAGGGCCGATAGGGAGGAAAGGGAGCAGAGGGACAGAGACCGCAAGTTGGGCGAAAGGGTCCCAGGGGTGCACGAGGAGGTAACGCGAGTCGAAAAGCGCTGGTTGAGCGAAGCGGAGAAAAGCACGGGTACAATGACGGGGGTAGAAATCGCGACACGGGGTTTGGGAAAGCCGGCGACCGCTGAGGTAGAGGAGGGTGTTTTATTAAAGCCAATGGTCGCCGAGGTTAATAAAGAAAAAGCAGTAGCGGGAATTAAAATTGAAGAGATGACGGAGGTAGCCCGAGAATTGCAGGGAGAAATGGATTATGTACAAAGTCCCTGCTCACATCACGATGCTGTGCTTAACCCGAATGGAAGTTTGCAGGTTCGCGTGGAGAAAAGGATCCCCCAGGTGAGTCGTGCTGTTGTGTATTGTGCGGGGAGATTTTGTAAATGGATGTTTAGCGACAAAAGAATTGTCGCGCGATTGGGATCGATATGGCACCCGGGCGTTGGTGAAGGGTCCCGTGTGAGTGGAAATGGCACGCGTGGGAAGGAAAAAGTGTGCGTCGGCGAGTGGGTGTGTTATAAAGTGTGGGAGTGAAACCGAGTGCGAGCGAGAATGCACGTCGGTGTGTACGGGGTGTGACACAGGGAGTGAGAGCAATACGGAGTGCACGCCCATGGTGAGTGTTACGGAGGACGTAACGGAGGAGAGGTGTGGACCGAAGTGTGCGCAAGAGGTGTGGTGTGTAACAGAGAGAGCGTTGGTGGAATGTACGGACGGCGTTGGAACGCCAGGTTTTGTGAGGGTGAAAGGGGTAGCGTATGCTTGTAAGCATGCAAGTAAAGCGTCGACGGTAACCAGGGTAGTGGTTAGGGCGACGGATAGCCGATGCGAGCACTCGGGGCGTGGGGTGCTTTGTTGGGTGCGAGGCCCGGCGCGGATCGATGCTGCGTCGCTTCTCTTCGAAGCGTCATTGCCGATTCGGGCTTGGCCCCGCCCCGCACGGTCGAGTCCGGGCTTTGTCGGGCGAGGCGACCGGTCCGGTTCAAGGGCGAGTGGGAGGAGGCGGAACGGTGCCCCCTCGTGGGGACGGGGTTCCGACCGGGGGAGATTGAGCCATCGGGCCCGGGACCGCAAGGTGCCGCGCCGAGATGGTGCGTGGAGTCTCGGTCCAACCAAACCACCTCCCTTGAACCGAAAGCCGGACGGATTCAACCTGCAGGCAACCAAACCACCCGAATTCATTGCTCGGCTTTACGAAGCCGAGTTTAATGATGTCATGACGCACCGAGGCTAGGATATAGCGGACTGTGATGATGGTGATCGTGATAGTGATAGTGTTTTGGACCCAAAATTAGAGAAAAACAAAATTTGATGATTGGCAAAGGATGGGCAGTAGTGATTGGCAAATTTTTGATTGGTTGGAATTTGGTAAGCAAAATTGATAGTGAGAGACCCCCGATGTGGTGGGATGGCAAATCCACCATCCCTCACAGTGGGGGCAAATGCGCAATAGTTTATGGGGTGTATGGCAGTGAAAACTAGCCCGGGTGGGTTAGGTTATTAGTAGGGATCTAGCGAAGATGACAGTAGGTAACGTTAAGTTTAGTTAGTGACTGACACCTGTAGTGGGGACGCAGGTAGATTAGTGTGGATGATAATGACGTGGGAGCGCAATAGTTTAAAGGGGCGACTGGGAAGCGCAAGTTTCAGAGGGGAGTAGTTAGCTGAGATGATGCCGTGTGTGTGAGAATTGAACAGGTGTGATTGCACAGGTGTGCAACTGAACAGGTGTGTGGAGCAGTGTATGAGGGAGTAGTGGTGATTGTGTGTTGTGTTGACCAACTGGTCCAGGAAGAGGAGGAGGGTGCAGGTGGCACCAGGTAGGATTGCACAGGTGTGCAACGACAGGTGAATGAAAGACAGGTGTATGGAATAAATGGTATGGAGTATTGGAATGGATGGTCGTGGAGTGAGTATGGTGGAAATTGTGGAGTGGAGTGGATGGTGCGAAGGTGTGAATGGGGGAAGAGTGGACCCCCATCACGGATACCCGGGGCGGGTAGTGCAAGTGTTAGGTCGAGGGTATAGGTAAATTGTGGTTGGATATTGGCATCTGTGGTGCGAGGTGAAAGAATGGTATTTGGATGGGTGCATTAGTGTCGTGGAAATGGCTGGGCGTGTAGCCTGTTAGTGTGTGTAGTTGGTTGGGCACTCCACCACTGTGAGGATGTCGGCCAGGTGAGGCCGCAGGTGGGCTCTGGGAGCCGGTAGTTGTGAGTGGGTGCCTGAGGATCCCGGGTGTGGATCGGGCAGCCCAGTGCCAGAGAGGGCACCGAGTGGGGAGAGCGCCAGAGGGCCTTCCCCAGGTAGTTAGGTTAGGGTAAGGAGCAGGTAAGCTCGGAGGCAACTGCAGTGGTGGGGGTGTGCAGGTGGGTAGACCTGCTGGGAGAGTTACACGTCGCAGCCCAGAAATTGTGCGAGGGCACCGAGAGATGAATCGGGGGAGTGAGACCCCAAATTGAAAAGCACCACAGTTTGGCCAATGGGAATTGGTTTTTAGAACCCATAGTGTAAGAGGGCCAATGGTTTGGCCGGAGAAAGACCCCGGGTAGTGTAAAGTGTGTTAAAATCATTTCGAGGATAGTTAGGATGAAGGATCTCCTCGCACCATCTGCATCCACTCACCTGAGGTGACAGGTACTCCGCACCATGCCATGTTTTGATTATTTTTTATGATGCAAATGTTTGGATTGTGAGACGCATCATGACGTGGGTGTGACATTGTGCGTAATTCCATCTCTCCCTCCTTATGAGGATTGATGATGAATTGGTGATGGCAAATTTTGAAGTAGAGGGATTGTGGAGACGAATTTGGTATAGGGGAAATATGGGGAAGACGTGACAGTAGTGACGAATTTGTAAATGTGTAGATTTTTGTACATATGGGGTAAGGGCAAGGGTAGTGTAGGTGACAGGGGGGTGACGTACGGTAGGGACGAGCTTTCTCACTTCGCCCTCCGTACGCATTTCGCCTTGCATTGCCTTATTGATGTGTACCCTTGTGACCTTACCCCTCGCTCAATTGTCTTTCCCCTTTTGTCTCCCACATGACCTGTGCTCCGTTGGGCGCCGAGGGGAGCGTGCGTGGGTCGGCCATTGTGCGCCCGAAATTCCCAGAACCAGCTGTCTGCATCGATGCACCACATTATGGACCACATGTCTGTGGCCGAGCACCACCTATGGACCCCATGGGTTGGGGCATGGCCCCTCTGCTGGAACCGGCCATGAGGGCCCGAAATCTTGCTGGCGGACCTTGGCCACAGGGCACCGATGCCCCACAGGTGAACCACACATAGTCGGCCCTGTGGGCCATAAATAAAGCAAATAATAAGGACACATTGGGCACACTTTATTGAAAATAGGCCGCCAGTAAGCAAAGCAAAAGAATGACAACATCTGGAAGAACAAATAATAATCACCAGCAGAGGGAGCCGAAGAGCAAGAGACACCTGCAGGGTTAGGGGTTGTTGAATTTATTTTATTGATGAACAGTGGTGACTGCACTGATTGGTGCTTGAGGGTGTGTTGGTGCGTTATAGGTGCTTTCATGGTGCATTGATGCAGAGCAGACTGTCTCCCCCCCAAAAAGAACAATTACAGGTCCTGGGTTAGTTTTGTAAATAAAAGTAGCGTCAATTGTAGATAATGCTCCCCACCGTCAGTGTATAGTTTGAAGACCATTCCGCAATTCGGTTAACTGTGGGCGTAAGTCTGTTAGGCAGGGTGCAATGGAGCAGCGGGACACATTTATTTATGTTTTAAAACTGTCGCACTCAGGGTCAGGTTAAAAGTAGAGGGAACTACACCTACGTGTCACACTAAATAAAAGTTGTAGGCCCGGGACGTGCCTAAGAGGAGGAGGGTGCAGTGTTGTGGATATGAGGACTGTATATTTTTTGATTGTGTGCTGTACTATTGTGATTATTGTTTATTCTGTGCCTCCTGCCTCCGGAGCTGTGTAAAGACCAAAAGGGCGTCCCATAGTCCACAAGCATACACGTCAGCCAAGTAATAGAATATACCTGTTGATAGTTATCTCTTATTCTGTGTTTTAGGGTAAGGCTGTGTCTCCCATTAATTGAAGTACTCCATTGCACCAGTGAAAGAGATAGATTCCCTTCCATTCCCATCACCAATTACCTCCGATCCAATTGCCGCCATTGGCCACGAGGCAGGGTTGGGGAAGAAAGGCGTGTCTCCACCTCGTCATAGAGGGGGAGGAGTGAACCAGCCCCGCTCGACCAACCATGAGCCAGGGGTTTGGCTACAGAGGGCGGAGGAAGAGCGGTCGGGGAGGTTCGCAAAGGTTGAGGGGCGGGGGCCTATATAACCCAAGGCAGGGGTGTGGCCAAAGGAGATGAGTTTTTACCGGCAGACACAAGGGAGCCCAAGCCGTGGAGAGGAGTCAGGGAGATTCGCTTTTACAAGAGACTGGAAGAGTTGAGCTTTTACCAGAGACAAGACGGTTGAGCTTTTACAGAGAAGAGAGAACCCGTCACACCAAGGCTCCACCAAGCTCCGTGTTGGCTCCACCGAGCGTTCCCCTCCACCAAGCTCCGTGTTGGCTCCACCAAGCTCCGTGTTGGCTCCACCAAGCTCCGTGTTGGCTCCACCAAGCTCCGTGTTGGCTCCACCAAGCGTTCACCTCCAGCCATCCACCTTCTGCCATTCCTGGCATTCCCCGCGTGAGTCAGTGTTCTGTTTGTTCTGTCCTGGGTTAATTAAGACTGTTAGATAAGCTAGTATTTTCCCTGTGTCACCTGCGTCTTATGTGCTTGTAAATAAACGTGACTGCTTTCTTTTTGCTTATGTGTGTAAATAGTAAATAAATTTAGTAGTATTTCCAACCTTTTTGTCTTCGTTTTCCTCTTTGCATTGCGTCGTTTTTGTCTTTTCCCTCATTGAGCAGCTACGGTGCGATACGGCCAAAGTTCTGGGTGAATCGGGTGAGTTTTGTTAGGTCGCGGTCTTACACCACCGCTCGGTCTATAACATCTGTCCGCGACCTGTAACAGTATTTATATTCACTCCGTGTCCTTTGTTTCCTTTTCCTTTTCTGAGAGAGAGAAAGAGAGCCCGCAGCTGTTTGTGGATAACTTTTGCATTAATCGGCGGCCCATCCCGTCCTCCGGCTGATCGCTTTTTTCTCCACCAGCTGTGTTTGTTTTCGCCTTTGAAAATCTGTCTCGGCTCGTAATTAATTAATCACTGTTCGAGAGCGATATTCACTCTCCCGTCCTCGTCCCCCCCCCCCCCCCGTCCCCCGTCCCTCGTCCCCCGTCCCCCGTCCCCCGTCCCTCGTCCCTCGTCCCTCGTCCCCCGTCCCTCGTCCCCCGTCCCTCATCCCCCGTCCCTCGTCCCCCGTCCCACCCCCACCCTCGTCCCTTGCCCCCCCCCCTCGTCCCCTGTCCCACCCCCACCCTCGTCCCTTGTAAATTATGACTTCGTTTTCACGTTACGCGGCATATGAAGCGTTAACTCGTAGACATGGCGTTGTTTGTGTCCCACCGAACGAGGTCAGCGTCGAAGACCTCGTTATTGCTGTGGGCAACATAATCGGTATTGATAAAGTTCGCGCGGCCTCACGAATGAACAAACGTGTCGTTATTTTCGTATCCGAGGCTGAACTGGTTCACGAGATTGTATGTACAGGATTATCGACAGATGACGGACATTTCGTACTCGTGTCCCCTCTCGACACTCCAGCCGTTAAGGTCATCATCTCGAACTGTCCTCCATTCCTGAAGAACGAGAGACTGGTCTCCGAACTATCTCGTTATGGTACTGTGGTTTCGCATGTCACGATGTTACCTTTACGTTGCCAGGACGACCGGGCTAAACATGTGATGTCTTTCAGGAGACAAGCTTATCTTGTACTTCCTCCTTCTAACGTCGAAAGAACGCTGAACATTGTTTTGAAATTCAAAATTGATAATCATGATTACCAATTATACGTAACCACTGACACCTTGAAATGTTTTGAATGTGGTAAATTCGGACACCTGAAACGCTCTTGCCCAAAAACGGCTTCGTCGAACGATGGGACAAACCACGTAAACAACAAGGATTCTTCTTCTTCATCTTTTGCTTCGGCTGTGAAGGGAACATCTTCCATGTCCGGCAATAACGCTCAGCCTTCCCATCCCGATGATCCAAACAGCACAACGAACGTCGGGGATGGTTTCACCATTGTTCCGTCAAGGAAGAGAAAGACCTTTCCCGACGGTCATTTAACTCAGAAAAAGGCAGCATTTAACAATAAGCAACCTGTCGGTAACACCCCCCCAGTCGTGACCGATGCCACTCTACAAGGCTTACCTGGGACAAACCCTGTACCTACAGCCAACAAGTTCGGCCCCCTTTCATGTGAGGACATAGACGTTCCACATGCAGGGACTGGTTTACCTGTTAACAAATCAAATGGAATCGTCTCACCTGTTACGGACTCGGCTATTGGAAAGTCCTCTGATGATTTTGCTGAGACCACTGGTGATGAACCTGCTGAGACCACTGGTGATGAACCTGTCGAGACCATGGATGATGAACCTGCTGAGACCATTGGTGATGAACCTGCCGAGACCACTGGTGATGAACCTGCTGAGACCATTGGTGATGAACCTGCCGAGGCCACTGGTGATGAACTTGCTGTCGCTTTGGAAAATGTTAATCCTGAGCATGATGATGCTGAATTCCCGCCAGCAGAAAATAGCGAAACTGTCCCAGTTACTGCTCTCACTTCATCACCGGGTGAAGCTGGAATCGCAGGAATCAATATCTTGCAAGAGACTCCTATTCTGCTAGATACCGCCACACCATCGGAGGTTGTTGCAGTCGGGGGAAGCAACATCGCTGCATCTGCTGATGCTGTTTCTGTTTCACAAAATCCACAGATTATTGCTGTTATTCCTCAAAGCAATGTTCCCACGGTGGGAGAGCACACAGATGTTACAACTAGTGCAGGTCCGTGTGCCAATATTGATGACAGCAGCGACATGCAGGATTATACAAGCTTGTGTGATTCGGAAATTAAAACTGACTCTGACGAATCTGACCTGGAGGAAGCAAACAGCCAGGTGGAAGCAATGGAGAAACCTACCAGTCTAGGTCCTACTTCCCCTGAACAAATACGACTTTTCTTGCAAAATACGTACAGGAAACGCAGTATAAACCTAACAGAATACTTTCCCGATTTACCGTCCTTCCTTGAGTGTGCTCAGGCTATTATACGCAGGCCTGACTTATTCAACTTTCCTCAGACACATTGTCACCGTTTAAGAAAATTGATCGCCAAGACGAAAAAGACTCTAAGTTAATTCATGGTGAGTTTCAAGATTGGAACAGTAAATGTCAATGGTGGTGGAAGTTCACTCAGCCAGATCCAGATCAAGCAGCTGATAAACGCAAACGGTCTCGACATAGCTTTGTTGCAGGAGACCCATGCTGTCAGATCTGTTCAGGCCCAGTGGCGGCTCATTATGGATAAGGAGTGTTTCTTTAGTAACAGCTCCTCGTCTAAGGCAGGAATCATGTTTGTCTTAGGGAAACATTTCCAACCATCCTCGCTTCAATTTGCGAATATCATTGATGGCCATCTTGCCTCTGTGACCTTCTATCTCAATCAGGTCAAGTTTACAATCCTTAATGTGTATGCTCCAAGCAAAAATGGTGAGCGGATCTCCTTCTTTGCTGAACTGAGAAAGTTCCTCCAAACACTGGATCTGCAGACTTGTCTAATTATTGGTGGCGATTTTAACTGTACTGTTAATGCCTCATGCGACCGAAACAGGCCGGAACCTCAACCATGTACCGCAAAACTCTTTGCAAATATCATCGCAAAATATAATCTCCATGATGTCTGGCGCTTGCAACACCCTTCTGAACAATCCTACACATGGTGTCGTTGTTCCAACAACCACATCTCACTTGCGAGGCTTGATCGCATTTATGTAAATTCTCACCTGTTACATGGAGTTTGCAAATCTGACATCGTGCCTTCCGGTTTCTCCGATCACTTCCTAGCTCGTGCATTCGTTCAACTCTCGAAACCGTGTCCAGGGAGTTCTCACTGGAAGTTCAACAATAGTTTAATAGAAGACTTCAACTTTATTCAGGCTTTTGAATCTTTCTGGACAGATCTCTTGGAACGGAAGCTAAGCTGTTCTGTTAACCCACTGGTGTGGTGGGATCTAGTAAAAACCCAAATCAAAGGCTTCTGCCAACAATACCAGAGCTTCTCAAAAAGGGCTGATTATGAAGCAAGGAAATTATTGCAATCAGAGATTTTACATCTTCAGAGGGTCACAGGACAAAATAATAATGTGCAAAGAGCCTTAACCGAAAAACAGTCTTTATTGAAAGAAATAACTGAGAGGAATGCACGTGGTGCCCTAGTTCGGATGAGGGTGCAGCACCTTAACGAGACAGACATACCAACTAAGTATTTTTTTTCCTTAGAGAAACGCCTCCCGAACAAACAGCTCTCTCAACTGCGTTTGGCAGACTCATCCATCACTTTCAACCAATCAGTTATTAAACTTTTCACAAAGGAATATTTCTCGAAAATATACTCGATGGAGCAAATAAATCCCGTCAGTGTCGCCTCTATCTCCGTAGGGCTGCCAGTGTTGTGTGAGGGTGGACGTTCCTACCTGGAGGGGCCCATTACCTTGGACGAACTTGGCGCCGCTCTGCACAGCCTTGCTGTTGGGAAAGCGCCTGGATTGGACGGACTCACAACTGAATTTTATAAGAAATTCTGGCATCTACTGGGTCCCGAACTCCTCAACACCTTGAACGCAAGCTGCCAGCTTGGAGAGCTCCCTCAGAGTTGCCGACGGGCTATTCTCACCCTCATTCCAAAAAAAGGAGACTTGCTCTATGTTAAAAACTGGCGCCCAATCTCTTTGCTATGCACAGACTATAAAGTATTCTCAAAAGCCCTGGCATTGCGACTTACTCCTCATCTCTCCTCATTGTTGAAAGAAGACCAATGTTATTGTGTACCCAAGCGCTCCATCTATGACAACATCTCCCTCGTAAGAGACATGATTGAACTGTGCAAAGAAAACCCCACAGATTTGGGACTTCTTCTCCTTGATCAGGAGAAGGCCTTTGACCGCGTCGATCATCGGTACCTCTTCAAAGTGCTTGAACGGTTTGGACTTGGTCCGACCTTCATTTCTTACATTAAGATACTGTATAACAATATCTCTAGTGTGCTTAAGATAAACAATGGACTTGTTACACCCTTGCCTGTCAACAGGGGAATTCGACAAGGTTGCCCCCTCTCTGGCTTGCTCTATGCTCTCTCCATCGAACCCTTACTGGGTTATTTGCGTGCTAGACTAACCGGGGTTGGGTTTTCTCATCTTGAACGGCCCATTAAGGTGCTGGCATATGCTGATGATGTGTGTGTTTTTGTGCGGAACCTCAATGACATTAACGTTGTCCGTTATTGTCTATCCGTGTTTGAAAAGGCTTCTTCAGCCAAAGTGAATTGGGAGAAAACGAGCGCCATTTGGCTTGGTCCGTCATGTCACTCGGCACCCAAACTTCCTGCTCCTCTTGCATGGGCCACTGATGGCGTGAAATACCTTGGAGTGTTCTTGGGTAATGACGCCACAGTAGCAAAGAATTGGGCTGGTCTGTTGGATCTTGTTGAAGGGAAACTGCAAAAATGGAGAAATCTGATAACACAACTGTCTTATCGTGGAAGGGTCTTGGTGATCAACAGTTTGGTGGCCTCTACCCTATGGCACAGGTTCTTTGTGCTGCACCCTCCGGTAGTGTTGCTTCAACAGCTCCAGAAGTGCTTTGTGTCTTTCTTCTGGGATGGAAAGCACTGGTTGCGACCCGAGGTCCTCAGCTTGCCACTGACCGATGGAGGCCAAGGCCTGGTTGACATAAAGAGCCGGTTAATGGCCTTTCGACTTTCGGTTGCTCTACGCATGCTGTACATGCACCCCTCTCCACCTTGGGTCGACGTCGCTCGTCGCCTTTTGCAGCAGGAGGGGAGACTAGGCTATGACCACGCTATATTCTTGATGGATCTCTCGCATCTTGATATGTCTCCCCTCTCCAGGTTTTATCAAAGTGTACTAAATGCATGGCGAACTTTAACGACAACAAGAGCTACGCATTCGTACACAAAGCAAATGTTCTTGATGTAACCTTTGTTTTACAATTCAATTTTCCATGATATGCCTGCTGATAGGTGTCTCGTTCAATGCTTTGTCGCGAAGAACATAAAATCGGTCGCCGATCTTTTAAGCCCAAGTGGCAGTTGGATTGGAGCTGATGCATTGGCAAGCCTGGTTGGCGTGCGATCCTCCAGAGTTGTGGCACGTATGCTACGCTGTGTGCTTCATACCTATGTACAGCTTGCACCTAACTGGGAGCAAGTCCAAGCAGACAACGAACAAGGTGCCTCTCCTGCTACCTTTCCTGAACTTATTTGCAAGTTTTCTCTTGCCAACTCTCCTCCGTGTACCCCCTTTAGCATAGGATTCAATGGGTTTCCTAAACAAAAAGACCTCTATTTGGGTTGCATAAGTTTCCTTTTGCAAGGGCAAATAACACAGCGGAGGGTTCGATGGAGAGACCTCTTACCTTGTTCCCCCCCATATTTTCCTAATTGGAAAGGATTCTATCATCCTCCTGTGCCGCCACGACATGGTGACCTCCAATGGAGACTTGCACACTGGATCCTCCCCTCTAACCACTTGCTGCACCGCTTCTCAAGTCTCCTAGCAGATGAATGTCCCTTTTGTAAAAGGCCTGAAAACCTCTTTCATATTTATGTTGAATGTCAACGGTTGGCTCCTTTATTTATCTTTCTTAAGAATTGTTTTGGCAGGATTGGCTTGGTTTTCAACACTTGTGTTTTCATTTATGGCTTAGACATCTCACACAAGAATATGAATGATGTGTTAGGTAATTTCCTGCTTGCACAGGCAAAAATGGCAGTGTATAAATCAAGAAAAAGAAAAGTTGATGATCTCGGAGCTAATGAGGAAAATGCCTTATTCTTGTTTAAAAATCTTGTGACGAGCCGTGTAAAGTTAGACTTTGCCTTTTTCTCCATAACAGGAAGGCTGCCACAGTTTGAGACCAAATGGTGCGTGAAAGAAGTCATTTGTAAAATCCTGGAGAAACGTTTATTGTTTTGTGAAATGTTTTGTGCATAATTTTACTGTATTTTACTGTATTAATATTTTTTGTTTGTTTCTCTGCTTGAAATGACAATGTGACCCCTATTTGGGGGTTTTCTTTTTCTATTTTTATAATAAAAAGATACAAAAGTCTCTCTCTCTCTCTCTCTCTCTCTCTCTCTCTCTCTCTCTCTCTCTCTCTCTCTCTCTCTCTCTCTCTCTCTCTCTCTTTCTCTCTCTCTCTCTCTCTCTTTCTCTCTCTCTTTCTCTCTCTCCCTCTCTCTCTCTCTCTCTCTCTCTCTCTCTCTCTCTCTCGCGCCCCCTGCTGGCCTCTCGTGTGTTGGGCGTGGCAAGATGGCGTGCACTGGTGTTCGTGTGCTGTAGCTCCGTGCTTGTGTTGTGTTGTCCCCCCCCCCCCCCCCCATTCCTTCCTTTCCCATCGCGCCTTTGTCGTGCCCCTCTTTACCACCTGTGCCCCTTTTCCCTCCCTTGAGACAGAGAGAGCGAGAGAAGAGCCCAAAGGTAAGAGCAGACCCGTTCGGTTCAGTCTACCTGCTCCGTCGGTGCTGTTTACCTTACTCGCGTCGTGTGAACTTTATTATTCATTATTTCATTTCGACTTTATTTATTTTGTGTCCTTTCCGCCTGGTCAAGGTGGAAAGGTGAGACATCGCCGTTATGGCGAGTGTTCGTGCACGGCAGGAAGGGTTTGAAACCCTAACAAGGAAGCATGCTTTCGTGTGTGTCCCTCCCGAAGGTGTTCCTACCGAGGACATTATCCTAGCTGTAGGGAATGTTATCGGCGATGAAAATGTCCGCGCCGCGTCGCGGATGAACCAAAAGTTTGTTGTTTTCGTGTCGGACGAGAAGTTCGTGCATGATGTTGTTAGTGCCGGTCTGTCATTGAAAGGTGGGCAGTTCGTCATGGTTTCCCCGATGGACACACCGGCGATTAAAGTTATTATTTCAAATGTCGCTCCGTTTATCACAGATGATAAATTAATGGCTGTTCTGACCCGGTATGGAACTGTTGTTTCCCGAATCTCGATGATTCCCCTGGGATGTCGGGATGAACGAATGAAACATGTTATGAGTTTCCGGAGACAAGTATTCATGGTGCTTCCTGATCGCGGCGACGATACAGGACTAAACATCTCGTTTAAAATTTCCGTAAATGATCGTCAATATCAAATGTACGCTTCGTCAGGCACCTTAACGTGCTTCCTTTGTGGAGCCTTCGGACACGTTAAAAGGTTTTGTCCCAAAGCATCTTGTACGAAGTGCGGCAAATTGGGACACACCAATGTGGGCTGTAAAAAAGAAAACGCCCCGACCGTGCTTCCTCATGCCTCGACCGTGCTTCCTCACGCCTCGACCGTGCTTCCTCACGCCTCGACCGTGCTTCCCCACGCCTCGACCGTGCTTCCTCACGCCTCGACCGTGCTCCCCGACGCTCAAACCGTGCTCCCCGACGCTCAAACCGTGCTTCCTGGCGCTCAAACCGTGCTACCTGAAGCCCCGACCGTGCTTCCCGACGCCCCGACGGTGCTTCCTGATGTCCCAACTGTGCTTCCCGAGGTCCCGACTACGCTTCCCGAAGCCCCAACCGTGCTACCTGAAGCCCCAACCGTGCTACCCGAAGCCCCAACCGTGCTTCCCGAAGCCCCGACTGTGCTTCCCGACGCCACGACTGTGCTTCCCGACGCCCCGACCGTGCTTCCCGACGCCCCGGTGCTACCCAAACCCAGTGAGATGGCACTTGGTGATGCTAGTACTGCTGACGAACCCATGAATGAAGAACTTGTCATACTGACCAAAAAACGGAAAGCACCACTAACAAATAGCCCCGATGGTGCGATAAAGAAGGCTGTCTTGGGCAGAGACACTGTCTCTGCAAAAGAGGGCAAAACGTTTACAGCAAACGAAAATATCGAACGCCAAAGTGGTAAAGAAGATGTTACTGATTTCCCAAGCCCTGAGAATAAAGCCGACATTGATCCGAACAATGCGGCCATTTTTGAGCCTGAACGCGAAGCACCACCGGTCCCCCCTCCAGTAGCTGAGCGGACTGGTGACCAAACAAATTGCTCTGTCTCACAAACAGAAATCGTAACCCCGGCTACGCAGAGATCTGCAGCCATTTGCCAAAACACACATAAAGAAAGTAAGCACCAGTCTGCTCGTGAGTGTGTACCAGAGTACCCAACGAAATCTCAGGAGACGCATCCAGAGGAGCGTGTGAGAGCTGCAAGTAAAGCCCAAGATCCAGGTGGGACATTATCAGACCTGTCAGAGTCTGAGGACGAGGTGGAAGTGACTGAGCTGTCACAGTCATCAGCATCTCAGTCACAGATACCCCCCCAACACATCGTGTCGTTTCTAGCCGAAACATACAGACAGCGTAACATAGTCATTAAAGACCATTTTGACGATTTGGCTGCATTCATCCACACTGCAAAATCCATAATTAAAACGCCTGAACAATTTGACCTGAATAAGTCACAATACCACAGGTTAAGAAAATTCATCACACGTGCAGGTGTAGAGTGTTCCCAGCCACAGGCTGATTTCATCAATACAGGATGAAAACTATAAAACTCGCAACCTTAAATATTAACGGTGGTGGTGCTAGACACCTCCGCCAGGTTCAAGTAAAAAACATATTTCAACGGAAAAAGGTGGATGTGATCTTACTTCAAGAAACTCACATCACACCAAATGTGGAACATAACTGGCATCAACTTTTTAAGAGCCAATGCTATTTCAGCAATTTATCAGCTTCATCCGCTGGAATCGGCTTCTTGCTGAAGCCAGGCCTCGTGTGTGAGTCATGCCATTTTCAGGAGGTAATAAATGGTCGGCTTAGCTCTCTCAAACTAGTAAGCCATAACTTCCATTACACCATTTTTAATGTGTATGCGCCAAGTGATAGCGTAGAGCGTAAGTCCTTCTTCACCGCAATGATAAATCACTTAAGATCAGTTGATTTTGATCATTGTGTGTGTGTCGGAGGTGATTTCAATTGCACCTTCGACCCATCGGTTGACAGAAATTCTGCCGAACCCCATCCTGAGTCCCATGTACACTTATCCAATTTTTTTAGCACAATGGGCCTCGTTGATGTTTGGCGGTTGCACCACCCAAGCACATCCCAGTACACCTGGTGTCGATGCGCCAATAGTCGAGTATCCTTGGCAAGGCTTGACAGATGGTACATCAACGTACCCTTTAAAAATACTGCGGTTTCTTCAAATATTTTTCCTTCCGTGTTTTCAGACCATCATATGGTAACCCTAAACCTTTCCTTTCCTCAACCCGCAAATAGGAGCGCTTATTGGAAGTTTAATGTTAGACTTCTAGAAGATGGTATGTTTAAGGAAGCCTTTCGTGTTTTCTGGGCAAGTCTAGTAGCAAAGAAATCTTCCTTTTCTTCATCCAGCATATGGTGGGATAACATGAAATCTCAAATTCGGGTGTTTTGTCAATGTTTCCAATCACACAGCACAAACGACAAGCACATTACAATGGCCCGGTTGGAATTGGATATTCTACATTTGGAGAATAAATTGGCTCATGAAAACAATGACGCCAATTACCGGTTATTGCTTGTAAAGAAAGCTCTTTTAAGGGAGTTAGTTCAAGAGAAAGCAGCCGGAACATTAATTAGACTTAGAATACAGAATGTAAAGTTATCAGACACCCCAAACAAGTCTTTCTTTCATTTAGAATCCTTAAGCAAGCCATCACGGCTAATCTCTTCTGTTTTGGACTCAAGAGGCAACGTTGTTGTCAACGAAGATGATGTTAGAATAAACATTATTGAATTCTTTACAAAACTTTTTGAGGAGCAGACTGTTTGTAATGATACAATGATGGATTTAACCTCTCACCTCCCCTCCCTAACTGAGGCTCAACGGTTGGAGCTTGACCTACCAATCACCCTCCTTGAGCTAACCTGTGCTCTTGCTGCCATGGACTCAGGGAAAGCTCCGGGTATTGACGGTCTACCTCCCGAATTCTTTCTGACATTTTGGGACCTTTTAGGCCCTGAGTTGCTGAATGTTTTGGACACTTCTATACAGACTGGTATAATGCCGCTGAGTCTAAGAAGAGCCGTAGTGTGCTTGCTCCCGAAAACTGAAGATCCCCGACTTTTGGTGAACTGGCGACCGATCTCCCTGCTGTGCACAGACTACAAGCTTTTTTCAAAAGTACTAGCTAATCGACTAAAAAAGGTTATCGGTGATCTAGTACTGCCAGAACAGAGTTACTGTGTTCCTGGAAGATCCATCCATGATAATATTTCTTTAATCAGAGATCTCATTGATGGTAACTGTGTTAAAGAAGACTTTGGAATGATGTCGCTTGATCTTGAAAAGGCATTTGACAGTATCGACCATAAGTTTATGCATCATGTGTTACAGGCATGCGGCCTCGGAGCAAACTTTCGTTCCTACATTTCCTTGCTATACACGGATGTATTTAGTTTAATTAAGATTAATAATGTGCTGGCTCCCCCCATCAAGGTTCGGAGAGGGGTCCGGCAAGGGTGCCCAGTCTCTGGTTTATTGTTTGCTCTTTCTTTAGAGCCTCTTCTCAATCTACTGAGAAAGAAGATTTCTGGAATAGCACTCACTCCCATGAGTGCACCGCTAACCCTATGTGCTTATGCGGATGACGTCTGCATCTTTGTAAAAGATAAGGATGATATCGATATCGTTGTTGAGTGCCTGTCAAAGTTTCACGCTGCCTCCTCTTTAAAAATCAATTGGAACAAGAGCAAGACGTTATGGATACCCTCCCTTTATCGCAACCTTCTTCAGCCTGTACCACAGCCGCCCCCATCCCTCCCCGCAGGGTTGCTGTGGGGAAGTGAGGGAATTAAGTACTTGGGCATATTCCTTGGTTCCCCACAGTATGCTCAAAGAAATTGGGACGGGGTAATTGAGCAAGTGGGAGAAAGATTGAACCGATGGAAAAGGGTTTTACCTCATTTGTCCTTCAAGGGCCGTGTGCTAGTGATAAACAACTTAGTTGCCACAATGTTGTGGCATAGGTTCATCTGCCTGCAACCGCCGGAGGCCCTACTCAAAGCACTCCAGGGCAAACTGGTGGACTTCTTCTGGGGAGGCTACCACTGGCTACGACCCGATGTGATATGTCGCCCCTCGGCTGAGGGTGGCCACAACCTCGTCGACATCAAAGCCCGCCTAATGGCCTTCCGGCTGCGGTCCATTCAACGTCTCCTCTACATGGAACATCTGCCAGGCCGGCTCCCTGCACGCCTTGTACTGCAGCGAGCGGGTAGGCTCGGGTACGGGTTTGAACTCTTTCAAATGAACCTCCAGCATGTCGACATATCGGTTCTCCCTGCTTTTTACCAAAGCCTCTTAAATGCCTGGCGGAGCCTTTCTGTGAGTCGTCAGGCGGACACATATGTAACGAAAATGCTGGCACACGAGCCTTTGTTCTATAACCCTCTCTTTCCCGACATTCCAAAGAGTCGAGATTTTTGCCAACACTTTATAGCAGCTGGTATTGTGAAGGTGCGGCATCTCCGACATGACTCAGGGTATGGTTGGAAATCCGTAAGTGAAATCGCCGACCTGACAGGGATTTGGTCCCATAGGATGATTGCAAAAATTTTGAGGAAAATGATTCAGTTGGGACGGCAACTTGGCCTAACTTGGACTCGAGGTACAGAAGAAGATCCAAATGAGCCGACAGTGCCTAAATTAATTGTTGAACCCATTCAAAACGATTTGCCCCCTGTTAGCGATGGGTCAAAGCTTTTCCAGACAATGGACAGCAAGGGCATCTACAAGATGTGCCTCAAGCTGTTAAATGGGAACCCGTCGCTAAATGGAGTTACCCGATGGAAAGGATTGTTACCCGGAGGACCCCCCTCCGAACCTATCTGGGAAGCCATGTACAGTGAGCCCACATCCAAAAGAACAGGTGATCTCCAGTGGCGTTTGGCCCACTGGATTGTTCCCTCCAACATGTTTATTAGACATTTTTCTCCTGTATCTGTTTGTTGTCCCTTCTGTGCAGTCAATGAAGATTTGTTTCATGCATTCATAGACTGTGTACGATTATTTCCTTTGTTTCATTGGTTGAATTATATTGCACACAAAATGCATATTACTTTTTCTTTGAGAAATTTCATCTTTTGTTTTGCCCCTAAACAAGATCCTGTATCTAAACTGTTTAGTTTCCTAATAGCAACTGCGAAACTTGCTGTTTATTTAACAAGAAAAGATAAACTATCTGGCAAACCGACAGAGCACTGCAATATCATGTTGTCTTTTAATGCATTGGTCTCAGCAAGATTGAAACTTGAGTTTACCTTTTCCAACGTGACCGGAAATCTTCAAAACTTTATTGATACTTGGTGTGTCGGTGGTTTTTGTGGAGTTGAAGAAAACGAATTGAAAATACTGTTATGAGATGCTGATTATGTTTCTTATTTGATGATCATTTGGTGGTTCTTCTTTTTGTTGGCAGTATTGATTTGATTGTAAAACACGTATATTGTTACTTTTTATATTTTTATAATAAAAGGACTCAAAAGTCAAAGTCTCTCTGTCTTTCTCTCTCTCTGTCTTTCTCTCTCTCTCTCTCTCTCTCTCTCTCTCTCTCTCTCTCTCTCTCTCTCTCTCTCTCTCTCTCTCTCTCTCTCTCTCGCGCCCCCTGCTGGCCGTTTGTGGTGGGTGTGGCGTCATGGCGGCTGTGAGCAACTGCTCTGTGGTGTAGTGAGTTCTTTGTGAGTTTTTCTCCTCTCCTGCCCTCCCCTGCCCCCCCTCCCTCTCCTTTTCCATCCGTTGTGCTTCGGCATCGTGTTTCCATCCGTTCTGTACCCTTGTCTTCAAGAGAGAGAGGATTGAGAGCGAGCCCATTTTGGGTGCGGCCTACTGGCTTTGACGACGCTTTGTAAGCCTTTTCTTGCGCTTATAATGCACGTTTATTATTTACTTTAGTTTGATTATTTAGGTTTGACACCTTCTTGTCCGGTTCGGACAAGGGGGGGGGGGGGGGATTTCGCCGGTATGGCGAATACACGCTCTCGTTGCGAGGCGTTCGAGAAATTGACACGTAAGCATGCATTCGCATGTGTTCCGCCCGAAGGAGCTCCTACTGAGGACATTATCCTTGCCGTGGGATCCATCATAGGAGACGGTAATGTTCGTGCGGCGTCACGAATGAACCAAAAATTTGTTGTCTTCGTGTCAGAAGAAAAACTCGTCCATGACGTCGTTAGTACCGGTCTAACCATAAAAGGGGGCCATTACATTACGGTATCCCCTATGGATACGCCGGCGACCAAGATAACAATATCCAACGTCCCACCATTTGTGCCAGGCGAGAAACTCCTATCTGTTCTGTCTCGTTATGGAAAAATTGTTTCCCGAATCTCAATGATCCCGCTCGGGTGTCGCAGTGATCGTGTTAAACACGTGATGAGCTTTAGGAGGCAGGTGTACATGATCCTCCCGGATCGCGGAGCCGATACAGGTTTAAATATATCCTTTAAAGTATCGTTGGATGATCGAGAATACCACATGTATGCTTCCTCAGCCTCCTTAACTTGCTTTAATTGTGGAGAATTCGGACACGTTAAAAGATTCTGTCCTAGGGCCGCTTGTCCGAAGTGTGGTGAACCGGGACATAACGAAAGGGCTTGCAAAAAGGCCAATCCCTCCACCGCGCCTTGTGACACCCCGACCATGCTCGCTGACACCCGGACCGTATCTCCTGTTACCCCTACCGTACCTTCCATCACCCGGACCGTATCTCCTGTCACCCCTACCGTACCTTCCGTCACCCGGACCGTACCCTCTGACACCCCGACCGCACCTTCGGACGCCCGGACCGTACCTTCTGACACCCTGACCGTACCTTCTGACACCCCGACCGTACCTTCCGTCACCCGGACCGTACCCTCTGACACCCCGACCGCACCTTCGGACGCCCGGACCGTACCTTCTGACACCCTGACCGTACCTTCTGACACCCCGACCGTACCTTCTGACACCCCGACCGTACCTTCTGACACCCCGACCGTACCTTCTGACACCCCGACTGAGTCGTCTGTCACACCGGTGCTTTTCGATTCCAATGTGACGACACCCACCGACGCGACTGACACAACTAGCATTGCCCCCTTTCCCGAACCCATGAACGAAGAATCCATAGTGTATGCTAAAAAGCGAAGAGCACCAGCGCCAAGCAGTTTCGCTGGTGCTGCAAAGAAGGCGGTCATGGGCGGCACCATTTCCGGCGCACACGTGTCCGAGTGCCCCTCTGACATTCCCTCACTAACTGAGAACATGGATACCGTTGCCAATGACACCAGTGAGTCTCATTATGTAAATGAGCCAAAAAATAAAATTTGTACCTCTCACCTGGAAGTTTCCGAGTGCGAAACCTCCAGTGAAAGTATTACCATTTCCGAGCTGGGAAATGGTTTTCCGCCTGCCCCCCCTTTAAATACCGAGCAGACTAAGGATTCAATAAACGCTCCCACTGTACAAACGGGGCCAGCAAATCTGAGTTTGCCGGGATCTCAAACCCAAGCTCCGACCCCAGAAACAAATATCCACCAAAGTGTTAACGAGTGCCCTCGGGAACACCTCGAGAAACTTGTGAAGGTGCCCCCAGACAAGACCGCGGGGGCAGCGGGTAATACCCCAGATCCCGACGACATATTATCTGACGTGTCTGAGTCCGAAGATGACATTGAGGCAACCGCGCTGTCACAAACAATGACAGGTCACTCGCAGGTATCCCCTCAACTCGTTCTTACCTTCCTTAACGAAACGTATCGTCACCGCAACATTGTCATTAAAGACAATTTCCCTGACTTGGCTGCATTCATGTGCACCGCAAAGTCAATAATCAAAGCGCGTGAGGATTTTGACCTGACGAAATCTCAACTCCACAGGTTAAGAAAGTTTGTTACCCGAGCAGGTGCAGAGTGTTCCCAAGCACAGGGCGATTTCATTACCACGGAATGAAAAACATTTCCTTTGCGACCTTAAACATGAATGGTGGGGGTGCAAGCCACCTCCGTCAGGCCCAAGTCAAAAACTTGTTTGACCGTAAAAAGGCAAATGTTCTTTTACTACAAGAGACCCACATCACACCTAACGTGGAACATGACTGGTGCCAAACTTTCAAAGGGCAATGCTATTTTAGCAATCTGTCAGCCTCATCTGCTGGGGTTGGGTTTTTTCTAAAGCCAGGCCTAGCTTTCGAGTCTTGTCATTTTCAGGAAGTCATAAAAGGCCGGCTTATTTCCCTCCAGCTTGCACATCAAAACTTCCGCTGTACCATTTTCAATGTGAACGCACCTAGTGAGAGCAGGGACCGAAAGGCCTTCTTCACTTCCATGGTAAACCACCTGAAATCAGTTGATCTCGATCAATGTGTGTGCATTGGTGGTGACTTTAATTGCACCTTTGACCCTCCGAAAGACAGAAACTCGGCAGAACCCCACCCCGAGTCCCATGCGGACCTATCCCGTTTCTTTAAGACGGCCGGTCTACTGGATGTTTGGCGATTGCACCACCCCAACACAGTCCAGTTTACCTGGTGTCGATGTGCCAATGGCCGGGTGTCTTCGGCAAGACTCGACCGCTGGTACATAAATGTACCCTTTAAGAACGTCGCGGCCTCGTCAGGTTGTTTTCCGTCATTGTTTTCAGACCACCATATGGTAACCTTAGATCTTTCTTTTCCTCGACCCACATGCAGAAATAGTTACTGGAAGTTTAACGTTAAACTTTTAGAGGACAGTTTATTTACAGACTCCTTTCGTGATTTCTGGGCTGAAATGAGTACTAAAAAATCTTCTTTCTCCTCAATTAGCCTCTGGTGGGATAACCTAAAGGCCCAAATTCGAGTATTTTGTCAACAATTTAATTCGCACTGTACCAATGTAAAACATATCACGATGGCTTGCTTGGAAGCAGACATCTTAAGGTTAGAGAGCAAGTTGGCCAATGAGAGCAACCCAGTGAACTATCGGTTGCTACTCGAGAAGAAGGCCCAATTAAGGGATTTGATCCATGAAAAAGCAGCGGGCACACTAGTTCGGCTAAGAATACAAAATATAAAGGTTTCAGATACCCCAACTAAGGCTTTCTTTCACCTAGAAACTATAGAGAAACCAGCACGACTCATATCTTCGGTTTTGGACCCAGGGGGGAACATCCTAACAAATCCGAGTGATATAAGATTAAATATAATTGATTTCTTTTCTGAACTTTTCAAGGCCAAAACAGTTTCTCACGAAATGATGAATGTTTTGACCTCTCACCTTCCTTCCGTGGCTGAGGCCCAACGTCTGGAACTGGATGCTCCAATTACCCTTCCAGAGCTATCCGGTGCACTCGCTGAGATGGAGTCGGGAAAAGCCCCTGGCATCGATGGCCTACCGGCCGAATTTCTTTCGGCATTCTGGGACATTTTGGGCCCAGAGCTGCTCAATGTTCTGGATGCATCTCTTTTATCCGGAGAATTACCGCTCAGTTTTAGAAGAGCAGTACTCTGCCTGCTACCCAATACTGGCGATCTCCGACACCTGTCAAACTGGCGTCCGATCTCGTTGTTGTGCACGGATTACAAACTGTTTTCCAAGGTCCTTGCGAACCGGTTGAAGACAGTTATCGGGGACCTGGTGTCACCTGATCAAAGTTGCGGCATCCCTGGCAGATCCATCTATGACAACATATTCCTAGTCAGAGATTTGTTAACTGGTAAATGTGTTAAAGAGGATTTTGGATTGGTGTTTCTTGACCTGGCAAAAGCCTTTGATAGCATTGATCATGAGTTTTTGTGTCATGTGTTACAAGCTTGCGGGCTTGGCACAAATTTTAGAGCCTACATAGCTTTGTTATATGCAAACATCTCCAGCCTGATCAAAGTTAACAACGAATTTTGCCCACCCATAAAGGTTCAGAGAGGGGTAAGGCAAGGTTGTCCACTTTCAGGTCTATTATTTGCCCTCGCCTTGGAGCCCCTCTTAATCGCCCTCAGAAAGGATATCCCTGGACTTGCCCTTTCTCCAGGACACCCACCTTTGACCCTGTCAGCTTATGCCGACGACCTGTGTGTCATTATAAAAAGAAAATGCGACAGTGACGCCATGGCAAAGTGTTTGTCGGACTTCAACCTTGCCTCATCATTAAGGTGTAATTGGGGGAAAAGCAAGGCTCTGTGGATCCCCTTTCCAAAAAACGACTTATCTATGCCACCGTTATTACCACCACCTCCCCTTCCTGCAGAACTAGTGTGGGCAAACGATGGCATCAAGTATTTGGGCGTCTTCCTCGGACCTCCTCAGTATGCCCAGAACAATTGGGACAGGATCATTGACCAGGTAGACGGGCGTTTGAGCCGATGGAAAAGAGCTCTACCCCACCTGTCCTATAAGGGTCGCGTGCTAGTTGTCAACAACCTCGTCACTACCCTTTTGTGGCACCGGTTCATCTGCCTGCAACCACCGGATGTTTTGCTCCAAGCTATCCAGAGGAAACTGGTGGATTTTTTTTGGGGAGGCTACCACTGGCTTCGACCCAGCGCCATATGTTGTCCCTTGGCCGAGGGTGGTCATGGCCTAGTCGATGTGAAATGCCGCCTGTTGGCCTTCCGGCTCCGCTCCATCCAACGCTTGCTGTACGCAGAACACCTACCAGGAAAGCCCTTAGCCTGCTCCATTCTTCAACGAGCTGGGAGGCTCGGATACGGACAGGAACTTTTCCTGACCAACCTTCAACACACCGATACATCTCTGCTCCCAGTTTTTTATCAGAGCCTCTTGAATGCCTGGCAGGGCGTTTCGATAAGTCGCCAAACAGACTCGTATGGCACTAACATGTATGCACATGAGCCTTTATTTTTCAACTCACTTTTCCCCGATATCCCGAGGAGTCGCGACTTCTGCCAGCATTTTATAGCGGCCAACATCCTGAAAGTGTGTCATCTCCGACACGACTCTGGACAGGGATGGAAGCCTGCGAACGAGCTGGCGGACCTAACAGGTGTTCGGTCCAGGAGGCAAATCGAGAATATACTAAGAGCGGTGATCCGAAAGGGCCACCAGCTAGGCCTACATTGGACGCAGGACATAGAGGTCGAGCCCACAGTCCCAAAATTAGGGGTCACTTTTACCCCAAACGAGCTGCCCCCCATGAGCGCAGGGTCACCCCCCTTCCATGGCATGAGCAGCAAGAGTATCTATAGGTCTTGTGTGAAACTTCTTCTTGGGGACCCACCTCTAGCTGGGGTTACCCGGTGGAAAGGACTCTTGCCTCCCGGTCCCCCCTCTGAGCCTTTATGGGATACAATGTATGCTGGACTTATTTCTAAAAGAACAGGTGACCTTCAGTGGCGTTTGGCCCACTGGATTGTTCCTTCCAATGCTGTCATCCGTTTTTTTTCCCCCATTTCCGGCTGTTGCCCCTTTTGTCCGGCGAGGGAAGATTTGCTTCATGCTTTCATTAATTGTGAAAGACTTTCTCCTTTGTTTCATTGGTTAAATTTTATTTCCCATAGATTGCAGGTTACCTTTTCTTTGAAAGCTTACATCTTTGGCTTTCCTCCCAAAAAGGGAACCACATCCATTGTATTCGGGTTCCTAACCGCTACTGCTAAACTGGCCGTATACCTGTCGCGGAAGGCGAAGCTGGGCGGCAGACCCATGCAGGAATGCAGTATCATGGTGTTCTTTAGCTCATTGGTGTCAGCAAGGCTCAAGCTTGAATTTGGCTGTGTCCAAACGGCAAACGACCTTGCTAATTTTGTTGCGACTTGGTGTGTTGGAGGGATTTGTGAGGTCCAGGAAAACAAATTGTTAATCTCCGTATAATACAGTGCGGGTGTTTCTTATCGTGTGCTGTTTTTTTCTGGCATTTGCACCTTTCTGTTGCTGGGTTTGCAGTGCACCGTTTGTTTTTTTTCCTTTCGGGATTGCTATGATTTTACTGATTGCCCTGATTGATTGCTTTTGGTGGTATTCTTGTTTTATACTTTTATAATAAAAAGAGCTTAAAAGTCAAAGTCTCTCTCTCTCTCTCTCTCTCTCTCGTGCGCCCCCTGCTGGTCGTTTGCATGCTGGTTGTACTGTCATGGCGTCTGCTTGTGGAGGCCTGTGAGTGCTCTGTGTTGTTGCTCCATTCCCCCCCCCCCCCCCGTTTTCCCCCCTCTGTGTCCTTGTACCTGTTCGTGGAGTCTTCCTGGTGATTCCCATATACGTTGAGACGGGAGAGAGAGCCGGAGAGCACAGGGTGATCGCTGGTAAGGGTTCGCCGTTTTTGGGCGTCGTCCGATCGGTGTTTGCTCCTTCATCTTAAACCTCTATTTCCTTTTTTTCCTTTCGTTTATCCTTCCTTCAGTTTGTTTTGTTGCCTCCCTTTTCCGAAGTTAGGGAAATCGGAGAGGTCTGATTGCTTCCCATTCCCGGAGTTCGGGTAGGGAAGATTGTATTATATATTCACCCTCCCCGAGTTGGGGAGGGGTTGTAAGTGCAGCTGTTCCAGCATGGCAGCTGCACTATCTCGATTTACGGCCTTTCAGAGCCTGACCCGTAAGCACGGGTTCTTTTGTGTACCTCCGGAACGTGAGGTTAGTGTCGAGGACGTTGTCCTCGCAACCGGTCGTGTTGTCGGGATCGACAAGGTTGTTGCCGCTTCGTGGATGAACAAGCGGATCGTTATTTTTTTGTCCGACGTGGATTGTGTCCCACAAATTGTCGAACAGGGTTTGACAATCGATCCAGATTTATTTGTAATGATTTCCCCACTAGATAGCCCAGCGATAAAAGTCGTGATATCAAATTGCCCCCCATTTGTATCCGACGATGTACTAATTAAAGAATTGTCCCGATACGGTACCATCGTGTCTCGTATCTCCATGATTCCCTTCGGGTCACGAAACAACGATTTAAGGCACGTGGTTTCATTCCGGCGGCAAGTGTTTATGATTTTAAAAAATTCCCAGAAGGATTTAAACCTTATAATAAAATTAAAACATCAACAGAACGAATATACAGTGTACGTGTCCACCAACGTTCTAAAATGTTTTGGCTGCGGACAATTTGGGCATGTTAAGCATGACTGCCCCCGAAAAGAGAATTCTCCACAAGTGCAACCTCCCCTCCGAACCGGGAATAAGCAACCCCCCCACCTTCCCACCACCGGTCCAAACCCTCCCACCACTGACCCAAGCCCTCCCACCACCGACCCAAGCCCTCCCACCACCGACCCAAGCCTTCCCACCACCGAACCAAACCTTCCCACCACCGAACCAAGCCCTCCCGCCGCCGAACCAAGCCCTCCCACCACCGACCCGAACCTTCCCACCATCGACCCAAGCCTTACCACCACTGATCCCAATCTGTCCACCACCGACCCAAGCCCTCTTACCACCAATCCAAACCCCCCCGCCGTACCCCCCCTCCCCTCCCCTTGAAACAGGGGCCCCTCCCTCTACTGAAGGATCTAATTGCAGCCATCTCCTGTTAACTATAGATCTCACCCCCCAGGCGACATCGTCCAATCACAGCTTGTTGCCTGCTATAACTGATCCTACCTCTCCCGCCGTGGTAACCGATGGGATCCCCCTCCCGATGATCACGTCCTCCCTCCCCCCCCCTCCCCCCAAACCCTTGCAATCTCTTCCCACTAACCAGGACGAGTTTCAATTAGTCTGCCCAAAAGGAAAAAGACATCTGCAAACAACAGATGAAAACGGTCACCTCTTTAAAAAACCTACAACTGAAAACCGACAGGCCCTCCTCTCTGGCCTAGATTTGTCCCTCGTCACAGAAAATCGTTTCTCGGTATTGGAGGACATAGATGTGGATGAATCCTCGCCCTTGTCTACTGACCTAGAAACTGATATGGTTGAACCACAAAAATTGGTACCCCCCCCTCCCCCCCCTCCCCTGAAGATGGCTCATTTCTCTCCCTCCCCGTCCCCCCCCCTCTATGGACTATGCCCCATCCGATAACGTGGAGGGATGTGATGACGGTGAGGAGATAAATGATGAAAACCAGTGTGACACACCATCTGAGCCATCTGATATAGATGACTCTGTTAGTGAATGTGGTAGCCTTAAGGAAGAAGAAATCCCTCCAATCCCTCCCTCCGAGATAAAAAGGTTTCTTAAGGACACATTCCGAAAAAGGAATGTTGTAATAGAAACCTTTTTTCCGGAGCTACCTGATTTTATACATTCCGCTAAACTGATGGTAAAACGGCCCCACGTTTTTAATTTCAATTCCTCCCAACGTCACCGTTTAAAGAAGTGGTTGCAAAAAGCTAAGAATGAACTGCTATCAAAAAATTGAGTGGTGGTCACTCCTCCTTATAGCTGTAATGAGTTTTTCCATTTGTAGCCTGAATATTAACGGAGGATGTAGCTCTGTCCGTAAAGTTCAAGTAAGGGATTTTTTATTGCAGAAGAAAGTTGACATTGCCCTCTTACAAGAGACCCATGCCAACGACTGCTGTGTCGCAGAGTGGTGTAGGCTCTTCCCCGGCCTGTCCTTCTTTAGTAACGGTGACTCCCGCAAAGGCGGTGTCGCAATAATTCTTAGCCCCTCCTTTTCGCCTTCATCGCTTAAATTCGACGAAATACACAAGGGATCCCTAGCATCCCTAGAATTCCACTACTATGGAAAATTCTATACTATTTTTAATATCTATGCCCCAAGTACGCCTGTAGCTCGGCGAGTTTTTTTTAATGACCTTGGGACACACCTAACGTCCCTCGACAGCCAAAACGCCCTAAAAAACCGAGACAATCATGTTTGTATTGGTGGAGATTTTAACTGCACCCTTCAACCCCAACTAGACAGGAACAGTGCAGAGCCCCATCCTGCCTCCACAATCCCTCTCACCAAATTTTTAAAACCAATGAATTTGACAGATATATGGCGGGTACAGCACCCATCAATCAGGCAATACACATGGTGTCGATGCATTCAGGGTAATATTGTACTTGCTCGCTTGGACAAGTTTTATATTAATCCTCCACTTGAACGCCTCGTTCTGTCATCCAAAATTTGCCCATCAGGATTCTCGGACCACAGCGCAACATTTCTCAAAATTTCTGCCCCCTGCCCGAAACACAAGAGTGCTTTTTGGAAATTTAATAACAACTTACTTGATGATAGTACCTTTAAGGACATTTTTCCAGAAATTTGGAATATTCTGGTTGCCTCCCAAGGGAATTTCTCAAACCTCAGACAATGGTGGGATAATGCCAAAACGCACATCAGACTATTCTGCCAACAATATCGTGCGTATGGTGTTCAAGAGGAAAGAAAAACCACAACCTTACTTGAAGATGAAATCCTGGAATTACAGGAACAGCTTCAGGGAACCGCAAGTGTGAGCTACCAGGGAATGAGGCAACAAATCCATGGAAAAACGGCCTTACTGAATTCCATATCCGAAAGGCGAGCACAAAATGCTTTATTGCGCCTGAAGATGAGGTACATACACGACCTTGATGCTCCAACCAAATTCTTCTTCAGCCTTAAAAGGGGGGCCTCTTCGTCAATGATTACACGCTTGCTCCATGATGGGGAACTCCTTTATGAAGATGGCAGAATCAGGGAATGTGCCCGGAAACATTTTAAACAACGGTTTATGCGGCATGACATTAACCAGGATGCAATATCGGAACTTGTTTCTAACCTTCCAACATTGGCGGAGGATCAGAAGCAGCAGTTGGAGGATCCTCTTAGGTTACCTGAGCTCACCGCTGCCTTGAAGGCCTTAGAACCTGATAAAGCCCCTGGACTGGATGGGCTGACAAGTGAATTTTTCCAGTTTTTTTGGGACACCATTGGACCTCACCTACTGCGGGTATTGAATGAATGTTTAGAGGATGGACAACTGCCGTGGAGTTGCCGGAGAGCAGTCACCACCTTAATTCCTAAGAAAGCGGACACTCAACTTATAGAGAACTGGCGTCCTATTTCTGTTTTATGTACGGATTATAAAATTTTAGCCAAAGCCTTGTCTAATCGAATGAAACCTTTTATGAATGTACTAATAGGAGAACATCAATCCTTTTGTATTCCTGGACGTACTATTTTTAATAATATCTTTCTTATCCGTGATACCATTCGGTTTTGTAACAATTTTAATATGAATGTTGGTCTGTTTTTTATTGACCAAGGAAAAGCCTTTGACTGTATTGACCACATGTACCTTTTTAGAGTTTTAGAGAATTTTGGGTTTGGACCTATTTTTATCTCGTACGTTAAACTTTTGTATTGTAATATATCCAGTGTTCTTAAAATTAATCAAGTATTGTGTAGCCCCATTGCTGTACAACGGGGAGTACGGCAAGGTTGCCCGCTATCTGGACTTTTATACTCTCTTACCATCGAACCTCTTCTGCTCCAATTACGTACGCACATTTCTGGCTTCACTGGATCAATTCTTACCACACCGCTAAAAGTCTCTGCCTATGCAGATGATGTCTGTATTTATATAAAAAATAGTGCTGACGTCACTGCGGTGGCTCAAGCACTAAAAACATATTGTCAGGCTTGTTCAGGCCAGGTAAACTGGAAGAAGAGTGAAGCCCTTTGGATAGGACCTGGAGATTGCCCGCCAATTGTCCTACCAGGAGGAGTGAACTGGCAGAAAAGTGGCATTAAATACCTCGGTATTTTCCTCGGAGACAACACCTTTGAGCAACAGAACTGGGTGGGATTACCAGACAAGGTAATGGCAAAACTGGCCCGCTGGAAAGGACTTCTTTTTCAACTTTCGTACCGCGGAAGAACTCTCGTCATTAACAATCTTGTCGCCTCTATGCTATGGCATAAGATGATATGCCTACAACCGCCCGGGAGCCTTCTTATTACACTGCAAAAGAGCATTGTCGACTTTTTCTGGAGCGGGAAACACTGGCTCCAACCCCCCGTGGCATACTTACCACTCACTGAAGGTGGCCAAGGTCTTATTGATATCCGCAGCCGGATTATGGTCTTCTGGCTTCATATCGTGCGCCAACTTGTATATGGAGATGAAGCCCTACTCTGGAGGCCTCTGGCTAACTGCATATTACAGCTTACATGCAAGCTGGGTTACGACCGAGAACTTTTCTTGATGAACCCTCATCAAATCGATTCATCCTTGCTGCCCACCTTTTACCAAGGGGTGATGAACGCCTGGCAAGCCCTGTCCTTTTCCCGTGAAATGGCAACATACAACATGGAAATGTTGATGAATGAGCCCCTATGCTACAACCCCTTCCTGGAAAACAGCTTGAATAATAGGGGACTCGTTCAACGTTTTGTTGATGCCAAGCTGCTGCGAGTGAAAGACCTCATGACAGAGTCTGGGAGCTGCTGGTTGAGTGCTGCCGCTGTGGCACAAAAAACCAGAATAAAATCTGTCAGGATCATCTCTCGGTTCCTTCAAGGGATATCCACAACGTATCGTAATACCTGCGAGGAACTTGGCCCTTCCCCTGAGGAAACAGCGGGTGACTTCCCCAAACTCCTAGTCTTCAGCCCACCACTTAATCTGTCCCCTGGCCTGAACAGCCCTGATGATACTGCATTATCCCTTCCCGCCTTTCCAAAGAAAACTTTGTACAACGCGTACGTTAAAATTTTATACGCAAAAACATTTTCTGAGCACCCGAGGCTTCGATGGCGGGATGTTTTACCCCCAATACCCCCCAATTGCCCCAATTGGCGAAGTTTTTATCTCTTGCCTACTCCAAAGTATGTTGGAGATATTCAATGGAAACTTGTACACTGGATTTTACCTTATAATGTTTTACTGAACCGGTTTTCTACTGCTAACTCTAATCTATGCCCTTTCTGTGCATCCATTGAAACCCTACCGCATATATATACCTTGAGTGTGAACGATTGCAACCTCTTTTTATATTCCTTCAGGAACGCTTTGTGAAGCTTGGTTCCCTCTTCAATCACAATGTTTTTATTTATGGTGTTTTAGGACCGTCTTCCCTTAGGAATGTGGTTTTAATGAATTTTTTAATTGGCCAGGCCAAGTTTGCAATTTATAAATCCAGAAAGAAAAAAATGGGAAACGCTTCTGACTCGTCATGTGATGTACTGCTCACCCTTAAGGCTCTTGTAAATGCAAGACTAAAGCTAGAGTACCGGTTTTTTAAAATGAACAAGAATTTAACATGTTTTAAAGAAAAGTGGGTTTTTAATGATGTCATATGCACACTTGATGATGATGATTTGATAATAATTTTTCCTTGAGACCATTTTTATTGTGCTTTGTTTCTTTATTACTGAACATTACTGATTTTTTGTACTCTTGTAATAAAAGGAAGAAACAGTCAGTCAGTCTCTCTCTCTCTCTCTTTCTCTCTCGCCATTCGTGTGTTGGGCGTGGCAAGATGGCGGTTGTGCGTGTGGTGAGGTGCTCCAACCTCCGATCTTTCTACCCCCACCCCCCCCCCCCCCTTGCTCGTCGCTCTTACCTCTGCTTTTCCACTTTTCTTTCTTATCCTCACGCTGTCTACCCTCTGTCTGCCCCCACCACTCCATTTCAAAAAACCCGCTACTACAACTCCTCTCCTCGCCCGCTCTGCCCTCCCTCTACCCGCTCCCCCCCACACACCCCTCCCCCCCCACCCCCCCTCTCCCCCACACCCCCCCCCACACCCCTCTCGCCCCACACCCCTCCCGCCCCCCATCACGTTCCCCGCTTGTGTTGCTGTCTCGATCCTTTTCCTTCCAGCTTCTTCTACTTTTTCTTTGAGATACAGAGAGAGAGGGAGAGCCCACGCCTTTCGGTGAGGTCGAAGGGTGAGTGGTATTTCTATCGACACTCTAAGGAGTTGCGATGGGTTTTCGCCCCCTTCCTCATTAAGAGGTGTGTTTTACCGCGTTCGTTTTCTCATGCTGGTACATGCCGAGTGGCGTTTTCCTTGCGGTTTTTTTCGCCCTGCTTTTACAGAAAACTGTACCCGACCCCTCCCCTTTTTCCCCCGACCCCTCCCTTTTCCCCCGACCCCAACTCGACTTAGTCCGGGTAATTTGAATTAGTATAACGTCGACACGTTCCCCGTATGCGGCTTTCGAAGCTCTCACACGGAAGCATGGCGTGGTGTGCGTTCCTCCCGATGAGGTTAGTGTGGAACACATTGTTATTGTTATTGCTATTGGGAATATCATTGGGATGGAAAAGATCCGTGCCGCGTCACGAATGAATAAACGTATCGTTCTTTTTTTAGCCGAGGAAAGCGAAAGCCTCGTGCATGAGGTTGTCGCGACTGGTCTGTCCACAGACAATGGACATTTCGTCTTAGTTTCCCCACTCGATACCCCAGCTGTCAAAATACTCCTATCCAACGTCCCCCCGTTTCTAAAAAATGAGTCGCTGTTTAGCGGAACTATCGCGCTATGGTACAGTCGTGTCCCAGATCAAGATGCTGCCGCTGGGCTGTCGGAGTGAACAGGCGAAGCACGTCATGTCTTTCCGACGCCAGGCATACATTGTACTTCCCACATCCAACGTGGATAAACTATTAAACGTGGTAATTAAATTCCGTATAAAAGATCACGACTACGAAGTATATGCGTCAACCGAGACATTAAAATGCTTCACTTGTGGAAAGTTCGGACATTTAAAACGTTTCTGTCCCCAAACTGCATCCTCTGTGACCGAGCAGACAGGCTCTCTGGACAATACTGTGCCCCCTCTACCTCCCAACACTGACGGAGAAACTACTCCAACTATTGTCTCAGATCCCCCACCACCTCCCAACACTGACGGGAAAACTCGCCCAACTACTGTCTCAGATGACATCGTACCAAATGTAACGACCGCTGATAATACGAACATGAACATCTGGGATGGGTTTACACTTGTTTCCTCATTAAGGGAGAGAAAAACACCCCAGGATTCATCTTCACCTCGTAAAGAAAAGGTGGTAGTTTTTCAGTCAAACACTGCGGGAATGCCTCTGTCCGACCAAACTACTACCAGCAACCGGTACGAACTGCTCATGCATGAGAATGTAGATCCCCAGCCCTTACCTGAGACTTTCCCCCACAATGCAACAGAGGAAAATTACATCCCTCCTCAAGGGAAAAGTAAAACTGTTCTGTGTCCTTCTTCTGTGAATGATGCTGAAGTGCATCAAGACCCGATTGTAAAAATAGGAGGAAACGTGATAGCAGAAAACCTGATCGTACCTCCAGCGCCCCCAATTTCTGAGCACAATGAAAATATTCAAACCCCAGCAGTACCTGTGCCGGCGGTCTTACATAACATGCCTGAGCACATTGCTAAAACTGACGGAGAACCTCAAACTGTCAAACCGGTTACGGTTTCCCCCATCGCCCGTCCCCGCCACTACCCGAGGCTCCTTTAATTCCACTACCCCCTCCTGCTCCTATTAATATGGAGCAAGATGACACCTGCACAGCACAAGTTACCTCAGAGCCCCAAGAACCAGGAATTGAAAGTTTCCCAGACAGTGGTTCCGACATGTCCATGAGGAATCTTACGAAATTGAGGAGTTCCCCACAACAAGTGAATCCAATGTATTACCAACCCAAATATTGAAATTCCTCAACCACACTTTTAGAAAAAGACACGTAGACATTAAAGATCACTTTTCTGACCTGCACGGGTTTATCGACACGGCAAGGAACATCATCCGACGGCCCAGCGACCACCATTTCACAGAAGCCCAATGTAAAAAACCACCGTTTAGAGGCCATTTTTTCCCGCAAAGCGGGGGTTGGCCTTTTCGGGGACCGTGGTAGTTGTTGTTTTTTGGTCCCCTTTTTGAAGCAATGTTTTACGGCCGGATGCCCTTCCTGACGCCAACCCTTTTTGCCGCCTTCAACGACAAACAGGGAATTACCAGTGAACTGGTACTCAATTAGCCGACCTCGGAAGGATGACAGGCTAAGTCAACCCCCCTGGCATTAATTCGGCGATCAACCGAGAATTCGAACCCAGGATCCTAGGATCCCAAGCCGGCACCCTAGCCGCTAGCCCAACACCAGGGATTACAGAAGCCCAATGTAGCAGGCTGAAAAAGTACATTGTGAGAGCAAAAGATGCACTAAAAAAAATGAGTTTTGGAAGCTTAAATATAAATGGTGGCGCGAGTCAGCTGCGCAACTTCAAGTGGTGAACCTTGCACTACAGAAAAAATTAGACGTACTTTTCTTACAGGAAACCCCACTACGCCAGCATCCCATGCAGAATGGAACCGGATGATGAAAACGACCAATTTTTTCAGTGATTCCAATTCCCGAACTGCAGGAGTGGCTTTTCTTTTGAATCCCCATTTCCATCCATCAAAACTTTCCTTTAAAAACATAATCCCAGGGCACCTAGCCTCCCTAGAATTTGTTATTAATAACATAAATTTTACTTTGTTGAACGTTTATGCCCCTTCAAATAGCACAGAGCGGCAACGCTTCTACGCTAGATAAGGGCTTTATATGAGGCAAATAGACCTGCACAGGTGTATTATAATGGCAGGTGATTTTAACTGCACTCTGCAACCAGACCTAGACAGGAACGGTGCGGAACCCCATCCCGGACCAGCCAAATTATTAACAGAGATAATAAGGGATTTTAAGCTTCAGGATCTTTTGCGGCAACAAAATCCCACGACGCATCAATTTACCTGGAGCAAGATTACAAACAACCAAGTATCCCGAGCTAGGCTCGACCGGATCTATATAAATTCACCATTTTTTAATCTCTCCCCTACCACTGGAATTTTGCCCTCTGGTTTTTCAGATCACCATTTAATTACTGTGAATTACCATTCACATCTGTCTTCGAGTCGCCATTTTTTCTGGAAGCTTAATGTCACCATCTTAGAAAACCCCTCCTTTCGGGCTGCTTTTGAAGACGTATGGTCCGTTTTATTAAATCAAAAACACCAGTTTACAGATCAGCGTTTGTGGTGGGACAACATAAAGGCCCAATGTAGAGGTTTTTGCCAACAATTTTGTTTCCTAAGAACACAAGAGGAACGTAGAATAAAGGCTAGTTTAGAAAAGGAAATTCTACAAATTCAAACAAATTTAAAAACTCATTCTTCTCCCCAACAAGAACTGAGACTGAAAGAAAAGAAAGCTTTCCTTAATACAATAATTGAGAACCCAAGGGGCATTAAAAAGATTACGGTTTCAGCAGCTCAACCTTTTGGACACGCCAACCCGATACTTCTTTGATTTTGAATCTAAGGTTCCTCACCCCCAAATTACTGCTCTAAAATGCCCTGACAATTCTGTCATCACCCACCCTGAAGGAATCAAGAGGGAAGCTAGACTCTTTTTCTTCAACCTTCACAAAACTTAAGAAGTTGACCTAAATGGTGTCTCTCACTTATTTGATGGTGTTTCCACCTTAACCCCAGAGCAAAGGCAGAGCCTGGAGAAACCACTCACACTTGAGGAATAGTAAGGGAAACATATGAAAATCTGTTAACTAAATTGTTACCAAAAAATTTCTTCACCAATATGTTTGTAACGGTGTGTAATAACATGTGTTAAAATGTTGAAGGTCAACTCCCGTGGGAAACCCAGAAAAAAAGCTGTTGAATTCGGGTACCGAAAAATTATTTTCGAGAATTTTTATTTTTTTTAATCGGCCCTTAAGTAACTTATGAGTGGTCAAATAAGGGTTTTTCATGATTCTGAGTTGATTGTTAACATTTATATTTCACCACAGACACTCCTTTGTGGAAAAATAATTTCTAAATATATCTCATTTTCTACTTTGCAGGACATGGAGTCTAGCAATATGGATGAAGACGTTACTCCACCTGTGCTCAATTGCTTCATCTGTGCATGCTCGGATACACTCACTGAAAGGCTCATACAGGCAACTCCAAAGGGATACTCAACTTTATTGAAACGAGCAGAAACTGTCGAAAATGTTACTGTTGTGGAACGTATGAAGGAGGCTCAAAAGGAAGGAAAACTGAGGTACCACCAGAAGTGTAAAAATGATCTGTACAACAACTTTGTTGCAACCACCAAGAAGTCAGCTCAAGCATCAAAGGCAGAGAAAGAGTCATCAAAGTTGAAGAGAAGACGCACTACTTGTGAGTTCAGTTCATCAACTGGCTGCAGTTCTAGAAGATCACAGTCAGTTGACCTCCTGTATAAGGATGTATGCATTCTTTGCAACCAACCAGCCCAGCTCTACAAAAATAATCCAGCACAAGCTAGAAAGAAATACAGAGTGCCAGATAATTTGACTGCAGATACACTGAAGGCAAGCTTGCTGAAGACAGCACGGAGTCGCGGGGATGACTGGGGCACTGAAGTCACTGGACGCCTGGAAGGGATCAACGACTTGGTAGCAGAAGAAACACTGTACCATTTGCGATGCAAACTTATGTTTGCGAGAGGTGACAGTTTGTCCAAGACTGATGAGGAAGGAAAAAGGAAGAGAGGACAGAGGAGTATTGATGAGGAGCGAGAGGCAGTTTTTATTGAATTCTGCGAATGGTTAGACTCAGAATTAGAGCATGGGGTAATGAACATGGACCAAGTCCATGAAAAGCTGCAGGAGTTTGATCAGTCACCAGAGAAGAGCCTTTCTTATTCAAAGCATTGGCTAAAGATAAAACTTCTAGAGAAATACGAAGACACCTTGTATTTCACAACACAGGAAAGAAGGGCAGATGTACTCTGTCTCAAAGATGGCACCGACAATATTCTGCGAGGGCATCATGCTAATCTTGACCATGGAGATGAGAAGACTCAGATCATAAAGACGGCACTCAAGTTCATATCCAATGATATTGCCTTGATTGATTTAGGTCCAAAGTCATACCCCACCACACACAGTATGACTGACATCGATAGTCAGCTGACACTTGTTCCTGCAAGCCTTCAGATGTTCTTGAGACCGATTGTCAAGACAGACGAAAGAGTTGCCGTTTGGGGGCAGAATTTTATTAAGGCCTGTCGACCTCGGTCTGGAGTATTGCCACACCAAATGGGGCTTGCCATACAACTTGATCATAGATTTGGGTCAAAATGGATGCTCAACAAGTTCCACCGGCTGGGATACACTGAGTCTTACACGGAGACACAAAACTACAAATACTGCTTCCTTAATAGTAGGAGTGGAGATGATGTTCCAGATACTTCTGGCACTCTTGACACCATTGTGGAGGAAACCGATGAACAGATCAATGATGAGGTTGCGGTTGATGCTGCGCTTGAGGATCAATCAGTGATGACAGCCAAAGTGCCAGCCAGTGAAAGTGAATTGTCAAGTAATGATCAGGTGGTCTTTATGGAGGTTGGGGAAACAAACAATGCAGTCACTCAGTTTGTTGGAGACAATATAGATTTAAACATTGTCTCTATTCAAGGAAACACTCCCTTTCACTCAATGGGTTGGATCGAAGTCACCTCTCCGGCACCACCTTTGCCAGATCCACAGACAACAGCAGCTTTCCCCCGGGTGAAGTTGAAGGCACTCGACAAAGCTAAGATCCTGAGAGGAACTGAAGTAAAGATTATTCCATTTACGAACAGGAAACAGATAGGATCGAACGCGATCATGTTTCTCCCCCTCGCTGAGCTTTCCTCCTCCCTGGCTCATGATCAGCCACTCCTCACTCCAGGTGACACACTCTGGGCAGCGGGGTGGGTGATCAAAGCCAACGATCCTGAGTTCCCACACTCCAACTGGAATGGCTGGATGAAGAGAATCCATGCTAATGATGCAAAGCAGAGCACACAGATCGAGTTCCTCCCAGTTATTGAAGGAGACCCTAATGACCTCAACACCATCTTCACCACTCTGAAAGAGTGCATACGGATCCTTCTACAGAGCATGTCTCTGAACCCCAGTGACTATGGATGGACAATAGGTGTGCATGGGTATGAGCCAGTTCCAACACTGGACCCCACGGCTCCTGAGGAGCTATTGCAGTTCACGAGCTGTAATTGTCATGGAGATTGCAGCAACCGGCGATGCAGCTGCAAGAAGAATGGGGTCACGTGCATCTCGGCCTGTGGAGTCTGTAATGGCATTACATGCAGAAACTGCAGTCATGATGTTGTTGAGTCTGAAGAAGACATAGACAATGACTGTTGAAACATCTGACATTGTGAATGAGAAATAACTCTTGAGTATTATATATGTATGTGAAATAAAAGCTACTTTGTGTGTAAATGTAAAAGTGAAAATATAAATGTTAACAATCAACTCAGAATCATGAAAAACCCTTATTTGACCCCTCATAAGTTACTTAAGGGCCGATTAAAAAAAAAAAATTTCTCGAAAATAATTTTTCGGTACCCGAATTCAACAGCTTTTTTTCTGGGTTTCCCACGGGAGTTGAACTTCAACATTTTAACACATGTTATTACACACCTTTACAAACATATTGGTGAAGAAATTTTTTGGTAACAATTTAGTTAACAGATTTGTGAAATATCTCATAAAATGCCCTTACTAGAACTCTCCATCGCACTAAAGAGCCTTGGTAAAGGAAAATCACCTGGCATCGACGGTCTACCGTCAGAATTTTTCGAATCTTTCTGGGACCTAATTGGCCCTGAACTGCTATCAGTCTTCCAGGAAAGCCTTGAAAAGAATGAACTCCCGCTGAGCTGCAGAAGAGCAGTACTTACCTTGCTCCCAAAGAAAGGCGACCCTTTACTCATCTCCCAGTGGAGGCCAATATCATTACTATGTACTGATTACAAGATCTTTTCCAAAGCTATTGCCTTACGTTTTTCACCCTTCCTAAAGGACATTGTATACATGGACCAAACTTATTGTGTTCCTGGTCGTAATATCCATGACAGTATTTCTGTTATTCGTGATTTGATTGATGTTTGTGATATCCATCATGAAAGTGTTGGCCTTGTTTTCCTAGATCAGCTTTTGATTATGTTTCTCATGAATACTTGTCCGAAGTCTTAAATCGATTTGGTTTTGGCCCCTTTATTTTATCATGTACACATATGTGTTACGCAAACGTATCTGCCCTGCTAAACATAAATAATGAGCTCGTGCCCCCTTTTTGTATTAAAAGAGGTGTCAGGCAGGGCTGCCCACTGTCAGGTGCTTTATACACCCTTTCCCTTGAACCCCTCTTAAACATGCTTCAAAAGTCTTTGACTGGTTTCACTGTTAGAGGTTTAAACCACACTATAAAGACCATTGCCTACGCTGATGATATATGTGTTTGTATCAAAAACTCTGATGACATTGCTAATATGATGCATGCTTTAACACTTTTTAACAGAGCCTCATCAGCAAAAATCAATTGGAAAAAGACTGAGGCACTGTGGCTCGAATCCCTTTCCCATCCCCCATTCTCCCCACATCCCACCTCACCCCTGTTTCTCCCCACAAATATTGCTTGGAGAAGAGATGGGATCAAGTTTTTGGGAGTTTTTCTAGGTCCCGGAGATTTCATCAGGCATAATTGGGAAGGTTTGCCTGAACGCATTGAACTGCTTTTAATAAAATGGAAAGGCCTACTCCGCCAATTGTCTTACCATGGCAGAGTATTGGTCATAAACAACCTGGTTACCTCCATTCTGTGGCACAAGGTCTTGGCTCTGCAACCACCTGCGGGGTTAATCGACGGAATACAGAAAAGCATCACTCATTTATTCTGGTCTGGAATGCATTGGCTACGACCGGAAAGGTTGAATTTGCCGATATCTGAGGGTGGTCAAGGACTTGTCAATGTAAAAAGCCGAATCATGGCTTTTCGTCTACGCACGATATGGTCCATTTTGCATGAGCCTGTTGTGCTTTGGAAGCAACATGCATGCTGCATTTTGGGTCGTTTTGAGAATTTCGGTCATGCTAAGGAGCTTTTCCTGATGGACTTGACAATGTTTGATTTCTCTTCACTCCCCTCTTTCTACCGAAGTTTGTTAAATGCATGGCAAGCTCTCAAAAGCCATCGCGATCATACTACGTACGAGAGATCCATGTTCTTCGACGAGCCACTGTTTTGCAACTCACTTTTTGAGGGTTTTGGCAACAGCAGGGCCTCATTCAAAAGTTTGTGGCTGCATCAATAACTAAAGTGTGCCACCTTAGAGACAATGCAAATGATAAGTGGCTAAGTGTTGCTGCTATTGCCACGGCGACTGGTGTCAGATCATCTCGCCAACTAGACAGATGTTTAAGGTGGTGCTTCGTGCCTACGGTACCTCCCAACCTTGGTTGGTTCGTCCTGTACCTCCCTCTGAGCCGAGCCTCTCTCCTTTCCCCAACCTACTTTTGTCGGCCTCTGAAAACTTGGAGCCAATAAATTTTGGCCGCTCCTTTTCCTCTTCCAGTGGTAACCATAAAACCTTATATCTCCAATGTTTAAAAGCTCTATTCCCCTCCTTGTCTTCCCCAGCACCTTGCAGGTGGTCTGCAGTCCTGCCACACACTCCTCCTTTCTCCCCAAACTGGGGATGGTATTATAAAAATCCTGTGCCAAAACGTGGTGGTGATCTCCAATGGAGAATCGCACATTGGATAGTACCCACAAACTCTCTCATTCACCGCTTTTCACAAGCGACAAGTGATCAGTGTCCCTTTTGTGGACAGAGAGAAACCTTGCCCCATGCGTATATTCAATGCAGTCGTTTAACTCCTCTTTTTGTTTTCTTGAAAGTGCTATTTGCACGTCTTTCCATTGATTTCAATTTTCCAATCTTCATTTTAGGTCCAAGTGGCCCCTTAAACATCCAAGCAACAATTCTTGCAAACTTTTTCATTTCCCAAGCAAAATTGGCAATTTACAAAACCAGAAAATCCAAGATAAAGAATGATTTGTACAGTACAGATACTGTAGCAATGTTCAGAGCTTTTTGTGAAAGCCGGATAAAACTTGATTTTTACTGTTACTCGCTTTTTAGCCAACTTGAACTCTTTGAAAGAATGTGGTGTGTAAAGGATTTTTGTGACATATCTGAGGGTCATTTGGTGCTTTCTCTCTAGTCTTTACTAGATATCCTTTGTGGTTTTTTTTGGTAGCTTAACGGTTTGTTGGTTTTGATTTCCCCGATGGTAAAATTGTATGTAACTAGTTTGTTTATTTTGTTTTGACTGTAAAAAATCTTCATTTTATACTTTTGTAATAAAAGGACATAAAAAGTCAAAAGTCTCTCTCTCTCTCTCTCTCTCTCTCTCTCTCTCTCTCTGTCGCCACCTGTCGGTGTGTTGGGTGCGGTGTCATGGCGTCTGCTCGTGTTTTGGCATTGTAGCTCCGTGCTCGTGGTTTGTATCTTTACCCTCCCCTTACCTCTTCTCACCTTTGTACCGTCTTTTGTGTATCACCCTTACACGTTATCATCCACCCCCCCCCCCCCCCCTCTTGAGAGTGAGAAAGTGAGAGAGCACACATGGTGAGACCGGTAAAGGTTCCCCCTTAGGGCAGTTCCCTCTTCGGTTTTTTTCGCTTCATGTTACAAATCATAATACCTTTTTCCGTTTATTTTTTCATAAATATTTTTTCTTTTTCGTTAGTTTACTGGAGCTTTTTGGCTTCATTAACCCTTTATACATTTATCCTTTGTTTAAACGTGGAAACGATGGCGGATAGCTCTCGTTACACGTCTCTTGAAGCGCTAACCCGGAAGCATGGGTTAGTTTGTTCACCTCCGTCGGGAATCGACGCCGAAGCCATTATCCTTGCCGTCGGAGAGATAATCGGTTTGGATAATGTAAAAGCGGCTCCTCGCATGAATAAACGTGTGGTAATCTTTGTTTCCACAGTGCCCATGGTTGCTCAAATAGTCGAGCACGGGCTTTTCTTTGCTCCCGACGTGTTTGTTCAGGTATGTCCACTCGACACGCCGGCAGTTCGGGTTTCTCTCTCTAACGCTCCTCCTTTCCTTAAGAACAAAGACCTGGTTACTAAACTAAACAAACTTGGTTCTGTCGTCTCTTCAGTTACTATGGTTCCTGTACGAGGGAAAAATAACCGTTTAAAACACGTCATGTCCTTTCATCGTTTTGTCTCTATGATTTTACCGCGTGGTGTAACCTCTTTAAATGCTCTATTGCCCTTCAAGGTCGAAGGTCACACTTATCGGGTCTTTGTCTCCACAGAGTCTCTAGTCTGTTTTGAGTGTGGTCAATATGGTCATTTAAAGGACTCGTGCCCGAAAAAGTCCACAGATAGAGTCACCATCCTGAATGGTGAACAGCAGGGCTCTACTGAGATCGTTGTCGATGATGTAAACAATATGGATGGTGCTGATGCAAACCCCATTGTAGACAAACAGAGAGCCAGGAAAATAACCCTCCCACCTTCTAGCGACCTCAACGAGCCTGAAAATAAGGTCTTGGCTGGTCCTCCAACCTTCGCTCAAGTGGTAAGTGAAGGTAATGGTGGAGCGTGACCTCCTCCTCAGCAGTTGCCTCCAGTTGAGGTAACCCCTCAGCCACCTCTGCCTTCAGAATATTCTGAGGGTAATGTGATAAAGGCTGAAAATTTATGTGTTGGCCAGACAGCACCTGAGTCTCTCCGGTGTTCTGAGGGTAAACCTCCATGTGAGGTTGAGCCTCCATGTGTGTCCCCTGCTGAAGCTTGTGTTGATTGTGCCACCCTTCCCTCTGTGGGGAGTGGTGAGTGTGTCGGAACTAGTGATCCGTCTGTGATCGAATCCTCCATTGAGGCAGCTGATCCTTGTCAAGCTCATGGTCAGCAGGGTGATAATGCTGAAGCCTCAGATTGTCGCGTTGATGAGCCCGTTGCTTCGGCAATGGACTCTCCATGCAATGATTGTGACTTTGATGGGGGTTCTTCCGTTGCCTCACTGAGTGATGGTGAGGCCGACTTCTCATCGGAGCATGTCTCTGGAGACTCTGTCCCTCCTGCTGAAATCGTGGATTTCCTACAAAAAAATTACCGTAAAAGGCGCGTGAAAATTTGCGATTTATTCGTTGACACTCACGCCTTCATTAGTGGGGCTCAGGAAGTTGTACAACAATCTGTGGCCCTTCATATTTCTGATCAATCACTGAAAAGACTGAAGAGGTACCTTGTCACAGCAAGGAAATAATTAAACCTATAATGGCTGTGTTGCTGCCTATGTTTTTATGAACATAGCAAGTTTGAACATTATTGGTGGGTACAGTCAACTGTGTAGGTCCCAGACTGTGCAATTAGCTAGGAGGGAAAAGATTGATGTACTTTTATTGCAAGAAACTCGTGCTACTGCAGACTGCATGGCTGATTGGCAGCAACAGCTGATTGGCACTTGGTTTTTTAGTAATACAGATTCTATGAGTGCGGGTATTGCTTTTTTTGTCAGTGCACGTTTGTCTGTCTCCCCCCCTATCTTTAAGGAAATCGTACCAGGCTATCTAGCCTCTGTAGAGTTTGAATACAATCAGCAACGATTTATGTTTGTTAACGTCTATGCTCCAAGCGATAGTACAGATAGAGGAACTTTTTAAAATCAGTCCTTTAATTTCCTGAGACAACTCTCTTCTGATACATTGTTGTGCTTAGGGGGTGACTTTAACTGTACTTTAAACCCAACTTTAGATAGGAACAATGCAGAGCCACATCCAGCTTCAAGTCGGCCTCTTTCCAATATAATTTCGCGGCATGACCTCAACGATGTATGGCGACAACAACACCCAAACCTGCAGCAATTTAGCTGGTGTCGGGTTTTACGAAATCATCTTTCACTTGCTCGTCTTGATAAATTTTATATTCCTAACTCTGCTATCAACCTTGTGATGTATACGGCTATTGTCCCTTCTGGTTTCTCTGATCATTCTTTGGTAAAACTGTGCTTTTCTTTTCCTCGTTTCAAACGCCCCACCTTGTATTAGTCTTTTAACACCTCACTTCTGAGCGATCCTTTCTTTAAATCATCCTTTGTGGTTTTTTGGGACAAGGTTGTGTACTTCCAACATCGTTTCCTAAATCTCTGTCAGTGGTGGGACTATGCTAAAGCGCAGATCCGTGTTTTCTGTCAGCAATACAAAACCAATTGCTCTCAAAGTAAACAATAATATTGTTACTGATCGCGGTTTAGATGTTACTTGCCGAGCGAAGGCTCCGCGACCGAACAGTTGTTCCCCGACTCACCCGATTCACCCAGAACTTTGGCCGTATCGCACCGCAGCTGCCCAATCTGGGAAAAGACTAAAATGACGAAATGCAAAGAGGAAAAGGAATAAAACGAGAAGACGGACAGAAGAGTAATTGGATTTATTGTACACACAAGCAAAAAGGAGCAATCATGTTTATTTACAACACATAAGACGCAGGTGACACAGTGCAAATACTAGCTTATACAGACTTAATTAACCCAGGGACAGAACAAACAAAACAAACTCACATACACAAGAAGGGTGGAAAGGCAGGAGGTGGATGGCTGGAGGGAGAGGAAGGTCCAAGGGGGTCCTGCAGCACGATCGGCGCGTTTAGCAGCCGCCGTTCCTTCACGGCCTTGCTCAAAACCGCCGTCCAGGCCCCAAGCTGCTGTTGTGGCTGCTGTGGACGTCGCGTGCTTTCCCAGGACTTGTCCGACTCGTCTGGTCCAAACCCTCAACTCTTTCTTGGTCCACTCACTCTTTACCACCGACTCCTCACCGCAACCAACGCAACCACTGACCACCACCACCGACTCCTCACCGCAACCAACGCAACCAACTGACCACCGACTCCACTGACTGACTCTCTCACGCCACTTGCGCGCGCGCCTTTATAGCGCCTCTGGCGATCAAGCCGCCGGCCTTCAGGACACGCCCATCGGTGTGCTCACCTCGGCCCTGGTTGGTCATGCGACCCTCTGGCTCCGCCCTTGGTGACGACGGGCGGGCACGCCCCTCTTCCCCGACCCGAGCCTTGTTCAATGGTGGTTTTGGAGGGGAGGTAATTGGCAATCGAGGCTCAGCAATGACGAAAGGGGATGTGAAGGAAATGGGGATTTTGGGGATGGGAATGAAAGGGGATCTATTCTCTTTCACTGGTGCAATGGAGTACTTCAATTAATGGGAGACACAGCCTTACTCTAAAACACAGAATAAGAGATAACTATCAAACAGGGGTATTCTATTATTTGGCTGACGTGTATGCTTGTGGACTAATTATGGGATGCCCTTTCACCTTTACACAGCTCCGGAGGTAGGGGGGCGCAGAATAAACAACAATAATAATAATACAGCACACAATAAAAAAATTACAGTCCTCATATCCGCAACACTGCACCCTCCTCCTCTTAGGCACGTCCCAGGCCTACAACTTTTATTTAGTGTGACACGTAGGTGTAGTTCCCTCTACTTTTAACCTGACCCTGAGTGCGACAGTTTTAAAACATAAATAAATGTGTCCCGCTGCTCCATTGCACCCTGCCTAACAGACTTACGCCCACAGTTAACCGAATTGCGGAATGGTCTTCAAACTACACACTGACGGTGGGGAGCATTATTTACAATGACGCTATTTTTATTTACAAGACTAACCCAGGACCTGTAATTGTTCTTTCTGGGGGGGAGACAGTCTGCACTGCATCAATGCACCATGAAAGCACCCAAGCACCAATCGGTGCAGTCACCATTGTTCATCAATGTTCAATCAAAATAAAATCAACAACCCCTAACCCTGCAGGTGATCTCTTGCTCTTCGGCTCCCTCTGCTGGTTATTATTATTTGTTCTTCCAGATGTTGTCATTCCTTTGCTTTGCTTACTGGCGGCCTATTTGTATTAAAGGGTGCCCAATGTGTCCTTTTTATTTTCTTTATTTATGGCCCACAGGGCCGACTACGTGTGGTTCACCTGTGGGGCATCGGTGCCCTGTGGCCAAGGTCCGCCAGCAAGATTTCGGGCCCTCATGGCCGGTTCCAGCAGAGGGGCCATGCCCCAACCCATGGGGTCCATAAGTGGTGCTCGGCCACAGGCATGTGGTCCATAATGTGGTGCATCGATGCAGACAGCGGGTTCTGGGAATTTCGGGCGCACAATGGCCGACCCACGCACGCTCCCCTCGGCGCCCAATGGCGCACAGGTCATGTGGGAGACAAAAGAGACAATTGAGCGAGGGGTAAGGTCACAAGGGTACACATCAATAAGGCAATGCAAGGCGAAATGCGTACGGAGGGCGAAGTGAGAAAGCTCGTCCCTACCGTACGTCACCCCCCTGTCACCTACACTACCCTTGCCCTTACCCCATATGTACAAAAATCTACACATTACCAATCCGTCGCTACTGTCACGTCTCCCCATATTTCCTCTATACCAAATTCGTCACCACCATCCCTCTAACCAAAATTTGCCATCACCCAATTCATCATCAATCCTCATAAGGAGGAAGAGATGGAACATCAAGCACAATGTCACACCCACGTCATGATGCGTCTCACAATCCAAACATTTGCACAGTAAAAAATAATCAAAACATGGCATGGTGTGGAGTACCTGTCACCTCAGGTGAGTGGATGCAGATGGTGCGAGGAGACTTCATCCTAACTACTTTCTAAATGACATTAACACACTTTACACTACCCGGGGTCTCTCTCTCTGCCAATCCATTGGCCAACTTACACTATGGGTTCCAAAAAACCAATTCCCATTGACCAAACTGTGGTGCTTCTCAATTTGGGGTCTCACTCACCCGATCCATCTCCCGGTGCCCTCGCACAATTTCTGGGCCGCGACGTGTAGCTCTCCCAGCAGGTCTACCCACCTGCACACCTCCACCACTGCAGTTGCCACCCGAGCTTACCTAGCTCCTCACCCTAACCTAACCAACTGGGGAAAGCCCCTCCTGGCTCTGTCACCCCACTCGGTGCCCTCTGGCACTGGGCTACCCGGGTCCGTCCTCCGGATCCTCGGGCCCCATCCACAACAACTACCGGCTCCCAGAGCCCACCTGCGGCCTCACCTGGCCGACATCCTCACAGTGGTGGAGTGCCCAAACCAACTACACACACTAACAGGCTACACGCCCAGCCATTTCCACAACACTAATGCACCCATCCAAAGACCATTCTTTCACCCGCACCACAGATGCCAATATCCAACCACAATTTACCTGTACCCTCTACCTAACACTTACACTACCCGCCCCGGGTATCCGTGATGGGGGTCCACTCTTCCCCCATTCACACCTTCGCACCATCCACTCCACTCCACAATTTCCACCATACTCACTCCACGACCATCCATTCCGATACTCCATACCATTTATTCCACATAGCCACATACACCTGTTGTTGCACACCTGTGCAATCACCTGGTGCCACCTGCACCCTCCTTTCTTCCTGGACCATTTGGTCATCACAATACACATCACCATTGCCATCACTCACTCATACTCCATCCACCTGTTCAGTTGCACACCTGTGCAATCACACCGGTTCAATCTTCAAACACACGGCATCATCTCAGCTAACTACTCCCCTCTGAAACTTGCGCTTCCCAGTCGTCCCTTTAAACTATTGCGCTCCCTCGTCATTATAATCCACACTAATCTACCTGCGTCCCCACTACAGGTATCCTTGTCACTAACTAACCTTAACGTCACCTAATGTCATCTTCGCTAGATCCCTACACACAATATCCTAACCCACCCGGGCTAGTTTTCACTGCCATCAACCCCATAATCTAGTGCTCCTTTGCCCCCCCGCTGTGAGGGATGGTGGATTTGCCATCCCACCACATCGGGGAGGTCCTACTATCAATTTCGCTCGTCCAAATCCAACAAATCAAAAATTTGTCATTTACTGCTAATCACCGTACCAATCATCAAATTTTGCTTTTTTTTCTCTAATTTCGGGGCCAAAACACTATCCTCATCACCCGTCTACTTATTAGATCCTCTCGGTGCGCCAATTCACGTCTGCAGCCCGGCTTCGTACAGCCGAGCAATGAATGCGGGTTGTTTTGTGCCAGCGGCTGGATACGTCCCGCATTCGGGGCAGGGACGGGGGCTTACCCGGGCCGAGATCCCACGCACCACCTCGGCGTGGAGCCATCCAATGTCCCGATCTCGACCTGCCGGCACGTCTCAACAAAAAGTGGTCGCCATGACGACCCTTCCTATCGAGCTGCCCGCTCCGCCTAGTGGAGCACGGACGCGGCCGTTCCAAGCGAGGCACAGCGTGGATCGCGTACGGCGGTCCTTTCGAACCCGCCGTGGCTCGGATCCCCGCTGGTTCTCGCGGCACGCGAAGCCCGGCACGCACCGAGGGCCCGATTCGGCTAAAAGTCGCTCTAACCGCTAACCCGGTTACCGTCGATGCCTCACCTGGATGCTTACATGCATACGCTACCCCTTTCTTGCTCATACCTCCAGCTGTTTCCATGCTCCTCGTCGTACCTTCTCTTACACACCCAGGTACACTCGTTCCACTCCCAGCCTTGGTCACACACCTGACCACCGAACACCTTGGCACACATTCGTCGCTCGCACACCTCACCAACACACCTCTTCGCACCCCTTCCTCGGTCACCTCCTCTGTGACAATCGCAGGTGTGCTCTTACTTGCACACCCAACCACGTGCCTCACGACCAACTCAAGTGTGCATTCCCACACACGCTCTACCATTCCAGGTGTGCATCCTTCCATTCCAGGTGTACATCCTCGCTCACCTGTCACAACTAACTCACGCTCCGTGCCACTCTCACTACTCTCACCTCCATTCTTGACAGCGCACTCACCCTTACTCTCGACAGCACACTCTTTCCTCATGCACCCGTCCGTTACACACCTTTCTCGCGCATCCTCTCGCGCACACTCTTTTGTTACATCCTCTGTAACTCTTACCACACCGCGCTTCCATGCACCCCCTCGCACACGCGCTACGACTGACTCACTCTCGACAGCACACTCACTGGTCGGCGCGCACTTTTTCCTCACACACCCCATGGTCGGACATTCTCGCACACCTCGTTTTTCGCACACCAGACCTGTCGCACACTTCACCAACGGCCTCTCACGAACACCCGGATCCAAACCAATCCCCAAGCCGACTGAAGCTTTCCTCACATCATATACATCGCCGAATATTTCGCCACTCACCTTGGCACCTCGTCTCCGCACCTCTTTTGCCACCTGCAAACTCTTTATTTGGTTAGTGAGCAGCACATCACGATTCGAGCACAGACCTTGTACCAATTCCATTACTTCCTCCTTTATCTCCCTCTTAGTTTCTGTCCGTCCCTTCTTAATTTCACTCACCTCTTCTTCCACTTCCTCTAATTTTTGCTTCACCTCTTTTATTTCCCGGTGCGTCTCCTCAAGTTCATCCTCTAAGGCTACCGTGACCGTCTCTATGTGCATCCTCACCTCTCGGTCCTTCGTCTCCATTATCTCTGTCACCTCGTCCACCCTCATTGTCAGTCCCTCACGTACCATCTGACATTGCCTCTGTGTCGCTATTAATTCGTTTTTAATTTCTTTTTGTGTCGCTTTTAACCCTCCTAGTACTGCAGTGTTCTTTTGAACCTGCTCCACTAGTTCTTTTTGTCCCTCCGTCAGCTGTTCCACCTCCTCCGTCAGATCTTCTATTCCCCCCTGTAACCTAGCCGTATTATTTCTCACCTCTTTCTCCATACGCTTCTCACCTCGCTTTACCTCCTCGCGTAGCCCCGAGACCTCCTCACTCACACCTCGTCGTATCTCCTCTTTCATCTCCTCCATCTCCTTTGTAGATGCCACCCTCATCTGTCCCAATTCATCCCTCTGAGCATCCAATTTGGTTTCTACCCTAATTTTTACCTCCTCTATCTGCTCTCCCATTTGTTTAATTTCTCGGGCGGATTGCTCCCCTATCTCCTGCAATTTGTTTTCCATCTTGTTTTCTAACCCCTCTAACCCATTTTTCACCCCTTCTATCCCATTGTCTAACCCCTCAAATTTCTTGTCTAACCCCTCAAATTTCTTGTCTAACCGTTCACCGGTACCCCTCACTTCGTCCCTTATTCGCTCACTATCAGCCCTCGCTTCGTCCCTCATTTTGTCCATAAGGGCCCCGATTTGTAGGAAAAAAAGGTTCGAATCCACCGGTGCTGCTACGGTCACGGGCGCGGCTAAATTTGGCGCCACAATAACCATGTGCGCGAGGGCACCATTATGTGCGCCTGATACCCCCTCAACCACATTGCCAATGTTCTCCTCCTCTCCTTCCTCCACATACATTTCCCCGAGGTCCTGGGTCGATTCTGCCCCGTCTATCTCTCCCACCGGCATCCCATCGCCTTGACCAGCCATGGCGCGATTTCAAAATTCGGGTTTTGTAAAACAAAAGCAAATTTCACCGTTAATAATTTCGAGCGCGTGAAGCGCGCTTCGGGTCCAATCCCACTTCCCGACACCAATTGTTACTGTAATAACACAATTGGTGTCCAAAATTTGGGCCTAACAAATTTAGTCCCAGGTCCGAATCCCAACTCCTGACACCAATTGTTACTGATCGCGGTTTAGATGTTACTTGCCGAGCGAAGGCTCCGCGACCGAACAGTTGTTCCCCGACTCACCCGATTCACCCAGAACTTTGGCCGTATCGCACCGCAGCTGCCTAATCTGGGAAAAGACTAAAACGACGAAATGCAAAGAGGAAAAGGAATCAAACGAGAAGACGGACAGAAGAGTAAATGGATTTATTGTACACACAAGCAAAAAGGAGCAATCAAGTTTATTTACAACACATAAGACGCAGGTGACACAGTGCAAATACTAGCTTATACAGACTTAATTAACCCAGGGACAGAACAAACAAAACAAACTCACGTACACAAGAAGGGTGGAAAGGCAGGAGGTGGATGGCTGGAGGGAGAGGAAGGTCCAAGGGGGTCCTGCAGCACGATCGGCGCGTTTAGCAGCCGCCGTTCCTTCACGGCCTTGCTCAAAACCGCCGTCCAGGCCCCAAGCTGCTGTTGTGGCTGCTGTGGACGTCGCGTGCTTTCCCAGGACTTGTCCGACTCGTCTGGTCCAAACCCTCAACTCTTTCTTGGTCCACTCACTCTTTACCACTGACTCCTCACCGCAACCAACGCAACCACTGACCACCACCACCGACTCCTCACCGCAACCAACGAAACCAACTGACCACCGACTCCACTGACTGACTCTCTCACGCCACTTGCGCGCGCGCCTTTATAGCGCCTCCGGCGATCAAGCCGCCGGCCTTCAGGACATGCCCATCGGTGTGCTCACCTCGGCCCTGGTTGGTCATGCGACCCTCTGGCTCCACCCTTGGTGACGACGGGCGGGCACGCCCCTCTTCCCCGACCCGAGCCTTGTTCAATGGTGGTTTTGGAGGGGAGGTAATTGGCAATCGAGGCTTGGCAATGACGAAAGGGGATGTGAAGGAAATGGGGATGTTGGGGATGGGAATGAAAGGGGATCTATTCTCTTTCACTGGTGCAATGGAGTACTTCAATTAATGGGAGACACAGCCTTACTCTAAAACACAGAATAAGAGATAACTATCAAACAGGGGTATTCTATTATGTGGCTGACGTGTATGCTTGTGGACTAATTATGGGATGCCCTTTCACCTTTACACAGCTCCGGAGGTAGGGGGCGCAGAATAAACAATAATAATAATAATACAGCACACAATAAAAAAATTACAGTCCTCATATCCGCAACAATATATTGATGCCTTGAAACAAGAAATTGTACGATTGCAGGAAGGTTCTGAGCTCCTCAGTGATGAAAGACGGTGTCAACTCCTCTTTGAAAAACAAACTCTGCTTAAGGAATTAATTCAAGAAAATGGTATTGGTGCCTTAGTCAGGCTGTACTGAGAGTGAATGGTTTACTGTCTTCAGACACATGTTGTAAAGATTTCTTTAAGTTTGAGAAGACGACCAAGGCGAGCCAGCAAATGCTTAGTCTTCGGGCTAGTGATGGGCATATTCTTAGTGATAATACGGAGATTGTTCATTTTGTTCGGTCTTACTTTGAGGGTGTATTTTCCTTTAAGCCTTATGATGTGCCTGCAATGCAGAATATTACGACCAATTTACTGCAGATAGATGAGCATCAGCGGCATGTCTTGGATGAGAACATTACTCTCGGTGAACTTAAAATTGCTCTAGATGACCTTGCTGATCATAAGCCTCCTGGTTTTGATGGGTTACCAGCTGAATTTTATAAAACCTTTTGGGACATGCTTGGTCCTGCTTTGCACTCTGTTTTTATACAGTCTGTGTGAGGGATTGTTACCACTTAGTTGTCGACGTGCAGTTGTTTGCCTTATCCCTAAGAAAAACGACCTGCAATTGATACAGAACTGGCGCCCAATTTCTCTTCTCTGCACAGATTACAAGATTTTTGCCAAAGCGCTAGCTAAACGTGTAAAGACTGTTTTAAGCACAGTTTTCCATCAGGATCAATCGTACTGTGTTATGCACAGATCTATGCATGATAACATTTTTTTGGTACGAGACCTGTGGGATGTGTGTGCGTTTCAACAACAACATACCGGTCTCTTTTTATTGACCAAGAAAAGGCTTTTGACTCTGTTAATCATGAGTATTTGTTTCACATTTTAAAGCAATTTGGTTTTGGGGCATCTTTTATTTCTTATGTATCCTTATTGTATAATCACATTTTTCGCTTGATCAAAATCAATGATGGTCTCTGTTCACCTTTGCGGATTGGGAGGGGAATTCGGCAAGGTTGTCCCTTATCTGGAATCTTGTACTCTCTTTACATTGAGCCCCTTTTGATTCGTTTACGATCTTCTCTTATGGGCTTTTCAGTGACTCCATCAGAAAAGCCCGGTATCCTTTTGGCCTATGCTGATGATGTATGTGTTGCTGTTCGCAGCAGTAATGAAATTGCTCTGCTATTTGAGTGCCTACGGGTCTACTCTCAAGCATGTACAACGCAAATTAATTTGTCGAAATGCAAAGCAGTTTGGGTCGGCGGTACACCACCTTCTGCCCTTCCAATTCTCCCTATGAATTTGACATGGGGAAAAGGTGTGAAATACCTCGGTGTTTATCTTGGAACCCTTGGTTTTGTCAAAAGGAATTGGGATGGTGTTCTCCAGAAAATTAGCAATAAATTAAACAGATGGAGACGAATTTTGTCGACCTTGTCTTTTCGAGGGCGTGCCCTGGTCATTAACAACCTGGTGGCCCCTCTCTTATGGCATAAAATGATTGCCTTGCAGCCACATGCAACGTTGGTGTCGTCAATCCAAAAATGCTTACTTGACTTCTTTTGGGATGGCAAACACTGGCGAAAGCCAGAGACTATTTGCCTCCCACTGGCGGAAGGGGGTCATGGACTTATGGACATTCTTTGTCGGGTGAAGGTCTTCCGAGTCTCGACAGCTCGTCGTTTTATATTTCTGGAGGCCTTGCCCTGGAAATCTACTGCAAACTGTAAAATAAAACAAGCCGGCATGCTAGGCTACAATTGTGAACTCTTTTTCATGGAGCTGCAACATGTCGGTGCTTCGCTGCTTCCTGACTTTTACCAAGATGTCTTGCACGTCTGGTGGTCTATTTCAGTAACTCGGCAAATGGGGATGTACAACAGTGAAAGGTTCCTCTGGGAACCCCTTTTCTACAATGCCCTTTTTCCTGCTATTCCTCACTCACGTGCTTTTGTGCAACATTTTTTGAGTGCTGGCGTGAAAACGGCTCGGGACCTTCGTGACTGTAACAGGAACAGTTGGTTCTCCGCAGGACATCTCCAAGTAAGAACTGGTATCAGATCTTTGAGGAGCGTCGCCAAGGTCCTACAGGAAATCTTGTGTGTTTTTAGGCACTTGGGCCTGAGCTTAACCGCCAACATTGGTGACCACCATACACCACCACAGATCTGTGCTAGCTCTAGCCTGCCGGCTGATAGCACCACAACATCAATCTTGTTATCCTCATTGCCACTTTCCAGCAAGGATAAAAAGAGATTGAATCGCTTGTGTATTTCAGTCCGGTTTCCCTCATTACAGCCAATTTCTTTTGGGGCTCGATGGGAAGAGAAACTGCCTTCTGGGTCTCCCATCCGCAATGGTCTGCAATGTATGCTTCACCGATTGTTAAAAGAACTGGTGATATTGCTTGGAGACTCGCCCATATGGTGTTGCCCTCCAATGTTTTATTACATCGTTTTAATGAGGATAATTCAGTGGAATGCCCTTTTTGTATGATTTCTGAAGACCTTTTCCATGCTTACGTAGATTGTACAAGACTCTCTCCCTTCTTTGGTTTTTTATCAACTTTTTTAAATCGTATGAACTTTTCTTTTTCTACACGGGTTTTTATTTTTGGAATACCACTTAGTTACAAAAAACGCTCTGAGACTGCTCTTGCTAATTTCTTAATTTCTATTGGAAAATTAGCAATCAACAAGACAAGAAAAGCAAAGCTCCTGGCAAATACTGATATTTTATGTGATGTGGTAATTGTGTTTAAGGCTCTGGTCATGGCAAGGTTGTGCTTGGAATTTTATTTTTGCCAAATGAAAGATGATTTACAAACCTTTGTGGAAAAATGGTGTGTAAAGGGTGGGATTTGTAAACTTGACAATGGTTTATTAAATTTTTTATTTTAGTGTTTGGTGTTTTAATTGTTGTTGTTCGGCTGCACGTGTTTGGAATTGGAGTGACTTTATTATTTGCATGACTTGTGTGGTTTTCTTACCTTTATAATAATAGAGCTTCAAAAGTCTCTCTCTCACCCCCTGCCGGCTGTTGCGATTTGGGTGTGCCGTCATGGCGGCTGTGAGCAACTGCTCTGTGTTGTGGTGAGTCCTTTGTGCGATTTTCTCCTCTCCTGCCCTCCCTCTCCTTTTCCATCCTGTGTACTTTGGCGTTTTGTTTTCATCCTTTCTACACCTTTGTCTTTGAGAGAGAGAGGATTGAGAGCGGACCCATTTTGGGTACGGCCGACCGGCTTTAACAGCGCTTTGTAAGCCTTTTTGTGCTTATAATGCACGTTTATTATTTATTTTCGTTCGATTTATTTCGGGTTGGTACCTTCTTGTCTGGTTCGGACAAGTGGGGGGTGTTAATTTGCTGGGATGGCGAATACACGCTCTCGGTTAGAGGCGTTCGACAACTGAACAAGCAAGCATGCATTTGTGTGTGTTCCACCCGAAGGAACTTCCACCGAGGACATTGTTTTGTCGATGGGGAAAATAATCGGTTGTGAAAATGTACGAGCAGCGTCAAGAATGAATCAAAAAGTTGTTGTATTTGTGTCCGATGAAAAATTCGTTCACGATGTTGTTCGTGCGGGATTAATCACAGAGACAGGTGTCTTTGTCTTGGCGTCGCCTATGGACACTCCGTCGATGAGAGTCGTCATATCTAATGTACCTACATTTATAACCTGCGATCAGCTGATGTCCGTTTTGTCCCGATACGGAACACTGGTGTCTAAAATCACAATGATTCCGCTCCAGTCTCACGATGAACGTGTTAAACACGTGATGAGCTATAGACGGCAGGTGTATATGGTGCTTCCGGATCGAGGCGATGACCTACGGGGTTAAACATCATGTTCAAGGTAAAGGTGCACAACCATGAGTACCAGATGTATGCGTCATCGGCCTCATTAACATGTTTTCATTGCAGAGCTTTTGGCCACGTGAAAAGGATTTGTCTGAAGTTGTCGTGGGTAAGGTGCGGTGAAGCAGGTCATAGTGACGCTGATTGTAAAAGAGATAACCCCCCGGTCTCTAACGTAAGAAACAGGGTAAACCGAAATACCCGAACGGTTCCTACCGCCGCTCCCTCGCACACGAGGAGTCGGGATAATATTCCTGTTCGTGTTGGTGAAAACGACAACACCGCTGATTCGGTAAATAATGAAATAATCCCGGAAAACCCACCTGTTGTGGCAGATGCCACGTGCAGTGAGGAGATGGAAGAAGATCCCATTGTGGTGACTAAAAAACGAAGAGCACCTGGTGCTTGTAACTCCAACATTACTTTGAAAAAGGTAGTGTTGAATAAAGACAGTGTGGGTGAAGATGCCCCGAACCGTCTTTCTCAGGTGTCCACAAGCTGTATTGACACCAGGGAGAAGGAACCTGGATTAATTAATTCTGAAACATTATCGGGCAACACCGAAAATTTGGGAGAAAAAGTAGATGGCGATACTAAAGATGATGGTGAGCTCATTAGTGAGCCGCCACCTTCACTACCTGCTGAGACCGAGCGGAATGGGAATGTTTCAGCCCCGAGCTCCTCTTTATCAATGCAAGATCTAAATCATGACACTGGTTCGTCAACTGAGCCAGTGAATATCTCCCCATAGGAGGGTGTAGCCGAGATTTCAGCTCCTGATGAATGTCCCGGGTACCAGAGTGAAGGCGACTCTACAATAGAACATTCCAGCAAATCTTCGGACATGGCTGGAATCAAAATGGGGACGGCGCATACTGATATATGTGACCCGGGCGGAGCAGTTTCTGATTTGTCAGAATCAGATGATGAAGTTGAGATGACTGAGTTGTCTCAATCTTCATCGTAGCAGTCATCCATAGCCCCTCAACTTATTATTTATTTTCTAAATGACACCTACCGACAGCGAAATGTGATTGCAAAAGATCATTTTCCTGATTTAATTTCATTCATCCAGGCTGCAAAGGACATAATTAGCTAGCCGGATGTATTTCATTTAACAAGGTCGCTGTTTCATCAGCTTGGAAAGTTTGTTACAAAAGCAGGGAGCGAGATTTCCCAACAACCGCTCAAGCCTTTTGATAATCCATGAAAAAAAATCACCTTTGGAACTTTAAATATGAACGGTGGAGGTGCAAGCCAAAACCGCCAGGTTCAGGTGAAAAGTTTATTTGAGTGCAAGAAAATTGATGTACTCTTACTCCAGGAAACGCATATAATTCAAAATGTGGCGTACGACTGGTGTCGCCTCTTTAAGGGACAGTGTTTTTATAGTACCTTGTCTTCTTCTTCTGCTGGTGTGGCCTTTTTACTCAGACCAGGCCTAGTACCTGAGTCATGCCTCTTCCAGGAGGTAATTAAAGGCCGGTTTATTTCATTGGAACTGGTCATTAATAATTTTCGGTTAGCACTATTCAACGTTTATGCACCAAGTGAGAGTGTGGAACGAAGAGCTTTCTTTTCGTCTTTGATTCGACACATGCAGTCGATAGATCTCAATAATTGTATTTGCATGGGGGGTGACTTTAATTGCACCTTTAAACCCAGTATCGACCGAAATACAGCAGAACCTCATCCCGAAGGTAGAACTGAATTGTTAAATTACTTTACGGCAGTGGGTGTGCGAGATGCATGGAGGCTACATTACCCCCCAACAAATCTGAGTATACTTGGGGACGATGTGCCAATGGGAGAATGACCTTCGCTAGACTTGACCGTTGGTACATAAACTCACAGTTCAGGAATGCGGTTATCTCTCCAAATCATTTTCCATCTTTGTTTTCTTATCATCATTTAATTACCATGGGCCTCTTTTTCCCTCAACCCTCACACAAAAGTGCATACTGGAAATTCAATACCAGTCTTCTTGAAGAAGCTTTGTTTGAAGACGCCTTCCGTGCTTTTTGGGTCATCCAACTTTCAAAAAAGCCCTCTTTCTCTGCTTTACCATTATGGTGGGATAACACAAAAGCTCAGATTAGAGTGTTTTGTCAGCAGTTTGTTTCAAATGAAACTGATGTAAAAAATATAACAATGGCTTGTTTAGAAGCTGATATTATACGGTTAGAGTGTAAACTGGCTAAAGATAATAACAGAAGAGACCACAGGTTATTGGTTGAAAAGAAGGCTCAACTGAGAGAGCTGATTCAGGAGAAAGCAGCAGGCCTGTTAATCAGATTAAGAATAAACATTTTATAGGTATTAGACACCCCGAGTAAATCTTTCTTCCAAATGGATTTTGTAAATAAGTCACCCAAAACCCTTTTCTCTGTACAAGACTTTAGGGGAAACATGGCTGCCAACCCTGGAGATGTAAGGTTGTGCATTAGAGAGTTTTTTCAAAAGTTTATGCAAAACAAAATGTTTGTGAGCAAACCATGGAATTTTTAACTTCTCACCTTTCATCCCAAACTGAGCCTCAGTGCCTGGGCCTGGATTCACCAATTACTTTGCCTGAGCTAACGCAGGCCCTAACTGGAATGGACTCGGGGAAAGCTCCTGGGATTGACGGCCTACCGGCAGAATTTTTCTTGGCTTTTTGGGACCTTTTGGGCCCTGAATTATTGAATGTCCTGGAATCATTATTGGTGCTTGGAGAACTCCCACTAAGCTTCGGAAGAGCAGTGGTGTCGCTGATTCCAAAGACTGGAGATCGACGACAGATAAAGAATTGGCGGCCGGTCTCGTTATTATGTACGGACTACAAAATATTGTCAAAAGTGTTGGCCAGTCGGTTGAAGACTGCAATCGGTGATCTAGTCCACCATGATCAGAATTACTGCATCCCAAACAGATGTATTTCTGAAAATATTTTTTTGATCAGAGATTTAATGGAATGTGATTGCTTTTAAAAAGATTTTGGGATAATATTCCTTGATTTGGAAAGGGCTTTTGATAGTGTTGATCATGTTTTTTTGTATCGTGTGCTAGAAGCATGTGGCTTTGGTGCCACTTTTAGTGCCTACGTGACTTTGTTGTACAACAATATATTTAGTTTATTTAAAATAAATAACGAACTCAGTTCTCTGGTACAGGTTCAAAGAGGGGTGAGACAAGGATGCCCGGTTTCTGGGTTATTATTTTCCTTGGTAATGGAATCGCTCCTAATTTCATTTAGGAAAAATATTTCAGGAGTGACTGTATCCCCTGGGAGTCCTTCAGTAGTTGTATCGGCTTATGCAGATGATGTCTGTGTGGTTGTTAAGAAGGAGAGTGATATCCCTGCACTTGTTGAATGTTTAAATGTTTTTTGCCTCGCTTCTTCTTTGAAGCGTAACTGGGACAAGAGTAAGGCCTTATGGATTCCCTGTCTCAAGAACATTCCACCTGGAAGAGTGCTGGTACCACCTGTGCATCTACCAACAAAGTTAAAATGGGTGGAAGACGGAGTCAAATACCTTGGGGTTTTCCTGGGATCTCCACATTACGTCCTCAAAAATTGAGACGGGATTGTTGAGCATGTCAAAAAATGATTGGGACTGTGGAAACGAGCTCTGCCACACCTTTCCTAGAAAGGCAGGGTTCTAGTGGTTAATAATTTGGTGGCTCCTTCCCTGTGGCATAGGTTTATCTGCCTTCAGCTGCCGGAGGCACTACTAAAGGCAGTGCAGAGGCTATTGGTGGATTTTTTTTGGAGTGGTCACCATTGGTTACTTCCAAATGTCATATGTAGCCCCTTGTCTGAAGGTGGCCAGGGACTGATCGACAGAAAAAGTCATATCATGGCTTTTCGGCTGTGTACGATACAGCAGTTGCTGTACAAGGAACGACTGCCAAGCCGACTTCTGGCCTATCACATGCTGCGAAAAGCAAGCGGGCAGGGATACGGTCTTTAACTTTTCTTATTCCAACTCCAACATGTCGACACATCTCATCCACCATCATTCTATCAGAGCCTTCTGAATGCCTGGCAAAGCCTTTCGACTAGTCGCCAGCAAGAAACCTATGCAACAAACATGTTTGTGGAAGAACCCCTTTTTTACAACCCGCTTTTTCCTGCAATTCCAAGAAGCCAATTTCCTGCAATTCAATTTGGTTTCAGACCTGGTCACTCTACTCTGGACATGCTGCTTCTGCTTTCTCAACAATGGATGGAGGTCCTCAATGCCAAACAGGAAATTAGAGCTGTCTCCCTTGACATATCACGTGCCTTCGATACGGTCTGGCACCCCGCTCTGCTCACCAAACTCTCCTCTTTTGGTATCCATGGAAATCTCCACGCATGGCTGGTGGACTTCCTCTCTAGTCATAGTCAACGTGTGGCCCTGAATGGGTTTCTCTCATCTCCTATTCCTGTTCAGGCTGGAGTTCCCCAAGGCAGTGTTCTGGGCCCTGTGCTTTTTCTGGTCTTCATCAATGATCTCTCTGACTCTCTTGAAAATCCTCTCTATCTCTTTGCTGATGACCCTACTCTCTGTCGCTCCATTCTTCATCCCTCAGATCGGCAGTCCGCAGCCTCCTCACTCTCTGCAGACCTGGACAAAATCACAGACTGGGCAAACAAGTGGGACATGTCTTTCAATCCTGACAAATATCACACTCTTACGATGTCTCTCCGAAAAGACCGACTGGACAACCCTCCCATCCACTTTCTGAATAATCCTCTCCAAGAAGTTCTGTCACTCAAGCTTTTGGGTCTCACTATCTGCCATGATCTTTCCTGGGAAAACCACATTTCAAATCTGGCCTCCAAAGCCAGTCGCCGACTGGGCATCCTCCGTCATGCGAAGTCCTTCCTTGGCACACCTGAGCTCCTTACCACATACAAGGCTTTCATCCACAGCTCAATGGAATACTGCTCTCCCCTCTGGGCTGGTGCTCCTGCCTCACACCTAGCTCGTCTTCACGCTGTTGAAACCAAAGCATTCAGAGTCATTGGAATCTCCCGCGATGAAGCTAACTCCAAGGGCCTCTCACTCACTCACCACAGGCAGGTTGGTGGTCTTTCTGTCTTCTACCGACTCCTCTCTGGCCTTGCCCCCTCAGCTCTCTCTGTGCTCTGTCCAGCAAATATTCCTACAGGTCGCACTAGATCTGCCTGCAACCCTCTTATGGTTAAACTGCCAAAATCAAGACTCTCTGCTCACCTTCACTCCTTCATTCCTCTTTTCTCCCGCCTCTGGAACAAACTCCCTCACTCTCTTCAATCCCACTCCACCCTCCAGGTCTTTAAAACAGCTGTTCACCACCATCTCTTATCTTTCCCCATCCAAAACCTTGATCTTTTCTATTCCCTCTAATTTCACTCCAATCTACTTTTTTGAAATACCAACTTCTGTCCTGGAAGTCCTTGGTGTCCTTGTGTTTTATCCTTCTCCCACCCCCCCCCCCCACCGTTCCCATGCCTCCTCCCCCCAAGCCCTCTCCCTCCCACACATCTCCCTGCTATTAAATGTTGTGTGCTCTCAAGTGTTTGTGTGCCTCCCCTTCTCTTGTCTTCCGCTCCCTCTTTTTATATAATTTGTTTGTCTGGTTGATTTTTTCTGTGAAGTAAATGTCAGCTCTTTCACGAGCCTCGATTCATATACCTAAAAAAAAAAAGAGTCTGGTTGGGGGTGGACGTCGGTGCAAGAGATAGCTGATATGACTGGAATATGGTCAAACAGAATAATCGGAAGGGTCCTATTCCTAAAGGAAATAGTAAAGAAAAGCTTCCAACTTGGACTAAGATGGACCCAGGAAGTTTTGGTGACATCCAAGGACTGGCAATTTCCTGGTTTATTGGTACAGCCTAGTCACGGAGACTTGCCCCCAATTGGTGAGGGACAAAACATTTTTTCAGAAATGCAGTAGTAAAGACCTGTATCGTTTATGTACTGCAGTTCTGCTTGGGAACTCACCGTTAAATGGAGTGGCCAGGTGGATAGGGCTAATGCCGGAAGGACTCCCATCTGAGCCTGCATGGGAATCAATATACAGTAAGCTGGTAAGCAAAAGGACAGGTGATTTCCAGTGGCGAATGATACACTGGATCATTCCGTCTAATAAATTGGTGAGTCATTTCGCGCCCACATCTACGTGTTGCCCGTTCTGTGTTTGTACAGAGGATGTGCTCCATGCGTTGATTGTGCAAGGCTTGTGCCTTTATTTCAATGGCTGAATTACATGGCTGGAAAAATGAATGTCACTTTTTCTCTACTATCATTTATTTTTGGTTTCAATGACATGAAAGAACATGTACATATATGTTGTTTTTGTTTTTAGTGGCCATGGCGAAAATGGCAATTTATTTGTCGAGGAAGGAAAAACTGAAAGGAAAGCCGATTGGGCAATGTGATGTCTTGTTCTTTTTTAATGCCTTGATATCTGCAAGACTCAAACTTGAATTTTGTGTTTCTGAAAGAAAGAAAAGTATTAATGAGTTTATGAACATTTGGTGTTTTGATGGGATCTGCATGGTGCAGGAGAATGAATTAATGATATATTTGTAGGTTTGTTTGGATTGAATCAGTCTGTGGTCGGTTTTTCTGTTGTTGTTTTTCTTTTCTTGTTCATTGTACTGTTTTGAATTCCTTTCCTTTCCTGTTATTATCTTTCCTTTTTTTTCTGTGTTTTCGATTATTGTGCTTGTATTGAATAGTATCTTCACCGACTGGCTTGTATTTTTATATTTTTGTTATAAAAAGTCTCTTTTTCACTCTCTTTCACTCGCTCTCTCTTTTACTCGCTCTCTCTTTCACTTGCTCTCTCTTTCACTCGCTCTCTTTTTAACTCGCTCTCTCACTCTCTCTCTCTCTCTCTCTCTCTCTCTCTCTAACTCCGTCATGGCGAGGGTACACCATCGTCGCTCGTGCGAGATCGATCGGTTTGTCTCCGTGCTGCAGGGTTGTTTGAGAAAACTGTTTGTGGCTCTACAACAACAACAACAATGCGAGGGTGTCCCAGGGGGGCTCAAATCTCAATACACTTTCAGTAGTTAATGTCATCAAAATATCCACAAAATGATTCCTCAAGGCATCATTTTCAGCATCACACACACACTTGAACCTCTCCATGGTCTCTGGAAGATGGATCTCCTGAAATCCCAGCACTCACAATTGACACCAACAGCTGCCATAATGTCAAAGGGCTTCTCAACTTTTCAATGCAAATTCAACTGACTTTATTTTTCAGCTTGTAACTGGGGGCAAAACGTGGCTTCACCACTGGATTCATGAAACCAAAGTGGAATTCATGCAATGAAAGCAGAAGAATCGATACCAGACCATAAATTTAGCACCCAACGCAAAGCTGGCAAAAAGCTGGCAAAAAGCAACATTTCTTGCAAATTGAAATAAGTTAACTTCAGATAGAAAGAGCTTTATCTCGGAGAGTTATGTTTATCCTCGGTTAGGTCAGCATTATTCCAGGTAACGTAAGGGTGGCTTTGTCTCAGGAAAAGGCAAGTCAATTAGCCTGTCCCCTGCACAGCAGAAGACGGGGTTTAGTAATTATTTATGTGTGTTTGTGTGAGTGTGTGTCTCTGTGTGTGTGTGTGCGTGTTTGTTTTCCTGGGCCATAACCTTTTTTACATTTGAGCTATTGTCATCAAATTTTCACAAATTAATAATTTTGTCAAAAGGTCAAAGGTCAGCATCCCACTCCTCCCTCCAGGTCTTTAAAACAGCTGTTCACCACCATCTCTTATCTTCCCCCATCCAAAACCTTGATCTTTTCTACCCCCGCTAATTTCACCCCAAATCCACTTTTTTGAAATACCAACTTCTTTCCTGGAAGTCCTTGGTGTCCTTGTGTTTTATACTTCTCCCACCCCCGTCCCCCTTTCCACGCCTCCCCCCCCCCCAAGCCCTCTCCCTCCCACAGATCTCCCGATGTCCCTGCTCTCAAATGTTGTGTTTGTGTGCTTCCCCTTCTCTCCCCATCTTGTCTACCGCTCCCCTTTTTATATACTTTGTTTGTTTGTCTCTTTGATTTGTTTTTGTGATAAATGTTAGCTCTTTCACGAGCCTCGATTCTGTATACAAAAACAAAACAAACAAAAAAACACCGAAAATCATCAATTTTCATCCAATTGACCTGAAATTTAAATTTACCATTTGAGTTTTGTCATCAAATTTTCAACAAAGCTCTATTATGAGAATATGGACAAGACTAATTAATAATTTGGCCAAAAGATCAAAGTCAGCATCACATAAAATCGTCAATTTTCATCCAATTGACCTGAAATTTTAAGCATTTGCCTATTGGGTCACTGAATTGGTTCACCAATCAAAGGCTACAAGCCAAATGTTTTTTCGATCAAAAGGTCAAAGGTCAAGGTTGCGTATAATCAACAATTTTCATCCGATTGATCTGAAATTTAATTAATTTGCATACTGTGTCACTGAATATGGTTCACTAATCAAAAGCTAGAAGCTGATTTTTTTTAGATCTAAAGCTGAAAGGTCAAGACTGCATAAAATCATCAACTTTCATTTTGTATTGTTTGTTAAACTGTTTTCGTTATTTTGAGCATATAGTGAAAGAAGAAGAAGAAGAAGAAGAAGACGTCTGAATACAAACGGATACGGATGTGCATTGCATTAGCATATAGATGTTGATTTGAATCTTTGTTTGGGAGCATGGCTGTGCAGCTGCAGTGCCCCCTGTAGGTTCAGATAAGAATACGGAGAACCTACTCTTGATCGAAAGGAATCTTTAATGTCCACCAACCAATACTGGCAGATATGGGATGCCCATTTTAACGTCCATCCGAGAGAGGGTGTGTACTTTGTGATACAATGCGAAGACTACGAAGCACCAACCTGACAGTTTATACTTGAGTTGGGAATCGAAGCCTAACTGGACAGCGCAATGGAAAGTGCTCTATGTCTGCATCATCCTGTCGGGCATTTTGAGGTACGTACTACATATTTAGTGTCCATGTGTATTCTTAAGTATGATAATTGACATTATTTTGTAACATTCTGAACTTTTATTGTTCATTATATGGTACTTGATCATATCGTATTATGTTGTATTATGTCGTAATTATTATCTCCACCGAAGGTGGACAGAGGTTATGCATTCACCACTGTGTGTGTGTGTGTGTCTGTGAGAAGGATACTTCAAAACGTTATACACAGATTCGAGCAAACTTGGTGGACAGGTTAGGTGTGCAACCAGGACGATTTTATTAGATTTTGGTGAAGATCCGGAAACGAATGTGGATACGAGAATTTTTAAAGTGATTCTTCACCATTGAGAGATAGGGCCAAAAAAGATATATAGCAAAATATCTCAAAAAGTGTTGCACGGATTTGGGCAAAACTTGGTGGGCAGGTTGGGTGTGTGACAAGAATGAATTGATTAGATTTTGGAGACGATCTGAATACGAATGTGGATACGAGAATTTTTAAAGTGATTCTTCACCATTGAGAGATAGGGCCAAAAAGGATATATAGCACAATATCTCAAAAAGTGTTGGACAGATTTGGCCGAAACTTCGTGGGCAGGTTGGGTGTGTCACAATTGCAAATCTATTACATTTTCAGTTCAGATCCGGAATCAAATTCAGATACGAGAGTGTTTTTAAGTGATTCTTCACCATTGAAAGATAGGGCCAAAAGGTATATATAGCACAATATCTCAAAAAGTATTTGACAGATTCCGGCAAAACTTGGTGGACAGGTTGGGTATATGACAAGAATGAATTGATTAGATTTTGTAGACGATCTGAATACGAATGTAGATACGAGAATTTTTAAAGTGATTCTTCACCATTGAGAGATAGGGCCAAAAAGGATATATAGCATGATATCTCAATAAGTTTTGGACGGATTTGGCCGAAACTTCGTGGGCAGGTTGGGTGTGTCACAATTGCAAATCTATTACATTTTCAGTTCAGATCCGGAATCAAATTCAGATACGAGAGTGTTTTTAAGTGATTCTTCACCATTGAAAGATAGGGCCAAAAAGTATATATAGCACGATATCTCAAAAAGTTTCGGACGGATTCGGACAAAACTTGGTGCGCAGGTTGGGTGTATGACGAGGAAGAATTGATTCGATTTTGGTCCAGATCCGGCCTATCAGTGGGATACAAAACGTTAACTGTTCAGCCTGGCGGAGGTATGCGCTCTATTGAGTGCCGTTCTAGTCTATCAGTATGAAGTCTATTTGGTTTTTCAATTTGCCATCTGGTAATAACTATGTTTATCTTGCATTTAATATCCACTCAAACCGTACAGAGGTCATGTTGTTTTCCAAAATCAAGGAGCCTTTCACCAAATAACTTGTTTCTCCAAGACAGCAACGACGAATGATGTCATATTTTCTGTTGGAAACAATCTTTCCATTGAAATCCCTCATAAGGATCACATTGTCTTTAAATTTGTTATTGTCATTGATCACCTTATCCTTCTCTTCATCACAAATTTTCATTGTCTTCTCATTTTTCATCTGCAGTAGGAGTATAGACTTGAATAGTGTATCAACCAGATTTATTTTCTCTACCAGAGGGAAGCTTATGGAAGAGCAAGGTTAATTGTCAATTTGGGGGTAAAGGGCAACAACTGGGCAAAACTGCCAAGGCAATAACAAACAGGAAAGGAAGAGAGAGACAGAGAAGAGGAGGAAACACAAATCAGAATTGTAAGAGGGTTGGGTTAGGAAAGGTTCATGGGGTTAATAAAGATGATGGGTCTGGATGGGGAATGACACGAGGTGGCAGTGTACTGCATGCTTGAAACCATGGTAGAAAGAGTGGGAAAGAACGGCTTCTGGAATAAGGTTCCATAGAATGGAGAAGCGATGAACAAAGGAGTTGAGGTGTGCAGTCAACCTGGATTTTGGAAGTTTACCCAGGAAGGTTTACTGGAAAAAAGCATGCATCCTTTGCAAAGAGTATCCAATCCTTCTGGTGAAACATGTACTGCATGCCTGTCGCTTTGGTTTTCATTTGTGATTATGATATTTTCAGTGGAATTGTCAACTTATTTTTGTTTGAGAAAAATAATTACCAATTACAGTCACTTATCTAGTTTGTACAAGGCAATGTGCAGTATTTAATAACAAGTAATTGCTTTTTAATTGACCTGAAATTTAACTATTAGGCCGATACCCATGAACACGTTCCATGCAGGGGCTCGCTGTGACTCTTTTGATCAAATGTTGTCATTCCCCATTAACCTTACATCACGAGAAGGTGAACTAAAAGCCAAAAGGTGAGCATTATTTCAGGAGGCAAGAAAGTGCAGCAAAAATCACCTTGAAGAGCTGGGCTGGAGAAAGGAATGAAAAGTATATATAAAATGCAATCTGCCGGAATGTAAGGCATTAGCTTCGCTAAACCATATTAGTTTTTGCAAAGAAAGGTCTATAAAGATCACAAACCTTTGATTGATAAAAAAAAAAACCCTGTATCCCTCACTTTCTCTTGGGTTATTTTGTGCAGAGCAATTTACCCAATAGAAAGAACTACAGGTCAAACTCGCGGGACGTGCACTTACCTCAGCACGCCATTTTGCTCCCCTTTCATTACAAGCCGACAGAACAACTCATTGATACATGTGAACCTGCAGAAACAACATAACACGAACGGCCAAAGCATATCAAATTCAGCCACACAGTGAAAAACTGCCAATCACGAGAGTTTCAATCATATCTGTTAACTTGCACCTCCACTTGTAGGTTCCAAATTGAATTTTTCCAAGAGAAGCGAGAAATTGCTCGTGGCTGCATTTTTCATATGTATGCTAAAGCCCGGGTTATGGGCCTCTGCACTACCGGATACGTGTAACCCATCGTTCTTGAAACATCCACCCGCACCACATCACCTCCAAACTTCTCTACAGCCACGAGTTGACCATCTGGCTCTGATTAAACCTTCAAAGACCAATGTCAATGTTCATTCAATTTATCAGTACGATGAATGTTACATTCACCTTCCCTGCATGACATTGGCACCGTTCGATTAGGACATTGCGCTTCTACTCGTATTTCTGAAATGGCTTTCGAGCTGTGCAGATAATTTAGCGGAGTGCCAGTTCACTGGATTCACAACCATCTGCATCAAGAAACTTCAGTGTGTGGCCTAGTGCGATAATTAGCCAAATCTATTTTCAGTCTCACTTTTCTCTGTCTGTTCTTGTATATTAACTGTGTTGTACTGTTAGGTAGAACATTTTGCTTACAGTTTTGTGTAGACGTGGTTATAGGAAATTTAAGGAAACTGAGGGCCTTTCCATCTATCACATACAAAGAAAAGAAGAACCACCTTTGGAGGCCATTTTTCCCCACAGAGCAGGGGTTGGCCTTTTTCAGGCACCATAGTCCCCTTTTTGAAGCAATATTTTACAGCCGGATGCCCTTCCTGCCGCCAACCCTGTTAGTCGCCTCTTGCAACACACAGGGAATTACCAGTGAACTGGTACTCAATTTGCCGACCTCGGAAGGAGGACAGGCTGAGTCAACCCTCCTGGCGTTAATTTAGCGATCAACCGGGATTCAAATTCAAGATCCTAGGACCCCAAGCCTGCACCCTAACCGCTAAGCCAACACCAGGCTGATCGTATACAGATGGCATTTATTAGCCCCTGTTGGGGGGCTTATAGATTTGGTCTCGTCCGTCCGTTTGTCCATTCGTCCATGCATCCGCAACCATATCTCAGATGTATGGACCAATTTTGTTCATACTTGGCACAAAGACAATACCGTAAAGTGGGGTGACTTTGAATTCCGGGGTGACTTTGAACACTTGTTACAAGGTTCATTCGGATGATTTTTTTTATGGTAAAAAGGTACATTTAACCATATACCTGAAAGCATCTAGTATATATAACTAGTATATATTTATACATCTATCTAGTATATATACTAGATACATTAGTATATATATAACATCTAGTATATATAACATCTAGTATATAACTAGAAAGCATCTGAAAATGAAAATTCCGTCCATGGCCACTTTGTATTCAGACTTCTTCATCTATATGCTAAACATGACGAAAAAACTCAAATACCAAAAATTGACGATTTTGTGACCTTGACCTTTTGACCTCAAAACATTCGGCTTCTAGCATTTTATTGGTGAACCAATTCAGTGACAAAATATGGAAATTCTTAAATTTTCAGGTCAATTGGATGAAATTGGCGATTTCATTTAGGTTGCCATATGTCCGGTTTTTTCCATGACGTCTTCCTTTTCCGTCCTTAAAAATCTCTGTCCTGCTGGGTTTTTTAAAATATCTAAAATTAGCTGGCATTTTCCCATTTAAGATTTGGGATACTTTTGTTTTACCTTATTTAAACAGTTAAACTATATTTTAGATTTTCTTTCGGTGATAAAATGTGGTTATGTAATGTTTGGACCAGGATAGTTTGGTCCAGGTCTGTACGACTCCGTCATGGCGTAATTGACGTGTTCAAACATCACATGTCCACTTCCTGTCCAACTTCGCAGTGAGAGTCCATTGGCATACTCAGTGTCTTTTCTGAGTCCTTACCATTATACCGTACACATTTATTTGCTTTTCTTTAGATTTTCTTCTTTACAATTCCAAAACGAAAGTGTAAATTCACTGCAGAATTATAGACAAAATTCCCGTGTTTTTGAAGTGGTCGAGAAGAATGGAAGGATGAGTGCTTGTGGTATGTAGAGCTGGTACGTAGGCTACATCTCTGTGGTAAGTAAATGTGATATTGATTTACAATCTCACATGGACTCGGACAAGCACGATATTTCCAGTAATAATTCAGTATTTCGACTGTAAGAAGGGTGGTTTGCAGTCAAAATCAATGGAGGTCCAGAAGAAGGACCGGTGAAAAGAAAGGGCCCCGCTACATGTAAAGAGGTAACATTGAAATTTGAATAATTATAACATTGATTTTTGTGGCCATAACACTTGTTTTTGTTTTTGAGGCCATTTATTATAGATACTTAATCTATGTAGACGACATGTCGTTGACTATGACGAACACTCCTTTGAAGTGGTCTGTGTCCTTTTTTTTTTTTTTTTTTTTTTTGAAAATCAGACATGGTAACGGTAACACTAATTGTATGTGACGTTGAAGTTTGACCTTTTGACCTTTTGACCAAGTTATTATTTTGTCTTCTCCATATATTACTATAATTCACCAAATGTCCGTCCGTCCGTTTGAAGGTACCGCAAAAACGGCTGAACCGATCGCAACGATATTTTGGGTGGGTAATCCTGGGACCCCCTGGAGTAAAATAGGCCAAATTGTTTTTCCAATTTTCCAGTTTTTCCAAACACGATGGAATAATATTTACCGATATTAACAGTGATGTGGCTTTTATTGAAATTCTACAAATACTGTTTAGATTTTGTTGAGAATTACGAACCTGCAGCGAATCCGGAAGTGGGCAGATGACGGCAATGAATGACGGCCGGAAGTGGGCAGATAACGGGTTTGATAATATCCCAATACAACCGTCATTCAATCGTAATGTTTAAACGTTAATCGTGTTAATCGTTTTGTTAAAGTATCAATTGATGATTGGAATTGAGTGAATGCAATTACGATTTTGAATTCGTAATTGTATTCACCCAAACGTACAGAACTTCACATCAGGATTTAAATATTTGTTTGTCACGAATGTTGTTAAAAGTTTATTTTTTATATTAATGTTATTTAATTTGTGATTGGAGTTATGCTCTTTGGAATGAAAAAAGAGATATCGAGTTCAAGTGAATGACGGAATGCCGTGATTGTTTCTACTTTCTAAACGTGAAATTCGCGGATCGCCACATGCAGATTCGCCATTGACTGGGTATAGAACGAACGTACCCGTTTGTTTGTGAACGGATACGTTTTTTTATGGAAGTCCTTCACGAACTTGCTATCCATGTGTGACGTGTGACTGAAGGTGCTACAGGAATGTGGAATTTATTGGTTTCATGCTTTCGCATTCGCCGTTTCTGCATTGTCTGTTTGCTTCTGACCTCCCACCTGTGTGCAGCACGGGTACTTCACGAGGTCTCATAATAAAGCTTTGTTGAAAATTTGATGAGAAAACTCAAATAGTAAAAAAAAGTTATGGTCGGGACAGACAGACAGACAGACACATTGGAGATTGCAAAAATCCATTTCCTGTTGTGTGGGGGACGGGAACTATAATTCTTTGCATATTTACGATCATACAGATGTGGTTCTCGGTTCACATAAACCTTTTTGTGAATATGCGATTACTTTAGCTATTTCCCCCTTCCACCTCATTTTTAGGTCACCTGGAATGAAGTTCAGGGGAGCTTATGCGATGGCGCGTCGTCGGTCCGTCCATCCGTCCATCCATCCGTCCGTCCGTCAGTCCGTCTGTCCGTAAACACTTGAAACCTCTTCTCAGATACCCCTGATGGGAATGCGACCAAATTTGGCGCAAATGATATTTGTTGTGTTTGTGACTAAAGTTTATTCACGGCATTAAAAAAATCGGGGTCTAAGGGGGTCTACCAGGGGTCAAATTGCATCCAGGTTTGACCCCCAAAATAGGAATTTGCTTTTTCCTCTGAAACTACACACACTATTTCGAAGAAACTTGACCACGATCTTCATTACCTGTGATGTACCGAAGCTTGTTCACAGCACGAAGTAAATCGAAGTTTAAAAGGGTCTATGGGGGTCAAAGTGGGTCCAAGTTTGACTCCCCAAAATAGATATTTGCTTTCTTCTCTAAAACTACACATACAATTTCAATGAAACTTGACCACCACCTTAATCACCCGTGTTGTACCAAAGTTTGTTCACAACATTAAAAAAAAAATCGAGCCGTGAGGGGTCTACTGGGGGGTTGCCTCCCAAAATATGTATTTGCTCTTTTCTTTGAAACTACATGCACAATTTCAATGAAACTTGACCACAACCTTAATCACCCGTGATGTACCAATGTTTGTTTAAGGCATTATAAAAATTGGGGTCTGAGGAGGGAAACAGGATGGGAGGGGGGGGGGAGGAGTAAGGGTTGCCCCCCAAAATATTGTTACGTTTTTGGGAATGTCAATCATTTTAGGAGTCGTGTTGTTTAGGGTGTATTGCATAGAAATTCCAGTTCAGGTGTGGATCCCCAAATAGGACATTTTCGTATTCGTTTTTCCTTTTTCTTAAAGTTTACCAAATAACCACTCCCTTTACGCCACATGATTTTGACTGTTGGTGGTGGTGCACGAAACAGCTTTGGATTTTTTTCATCACGAAACAGCTGCAATTTATCCTGTTTTCTTTGAAGGAAGAAAGTGCAGGAAAAGGAGAGGAAGAGGAAGAAGAGCGTCTCTTGGTGGTGTTGTAAAAAAAAGGATCCTTGCTCGTGGTGTGAACGGCTTCATTGAGCGTGTTGGTGTGAGGGACTTGATCTCTACGAACCTTCTGAAGGATTCAGTGTGCATGAAGGAGGTGGACAAAAAGGAAAAGAGTGTATTCTGTCGAAAAATGCGCTTCTTGGATTTCTGTGGAAAACGCCATATGCTTCATGCTGTGAACGGGCTCGGTGTGTGCTTATATGAAGGAGTCGACCTCGATGAACTTCCTGAGGGGAGGGATTTGCCGTGTTGCATGAAGGAGGTTGACGAAAGGAAAAGGCTCAAAGGCAAAAGGAATTGCAGAGCGTGATGACTGTTCCATTCACGTTTGTTCCTGCCATGCCCCACTCTGATGAGCATCGACGAACCTTTGTTCCCGCCAAGTCCGGCTCTGACGATCGTCGACGAACCTTTGTTCCCACCAAGTCCCTCTGTGATGAGCGTCAATGAACCTTTGTTCCCGCCAAGCCCCGCTCTGATGATCGTCAATGAACCTTTGTTCCCGCCAAGCCCCGTTTTGACGAGCGTCGACGAACCTTTGTTCCCGCCAAGTCCCACTGTGATGAGTGTCGATGAACCTTTGTTCCCGCCAAGCCCCGCTCTGACGATCGTCAATGAACCTTTGTTCCCGTCAAGCCCCATTTTGACGAGCGTCGATGAACCTTTGTTCCCACCAAGCCCCGCTGTGACGAGCGTCGATGAACCTTTGTTCCCGCCAAGCCCCGCTCGTCTATGAACCTTTGTTCCCACCAAGCCCCGCTGTGACGAGCGTCGATGAACCTTTGTTCCCGCCAAGCCCCACTTTGACGAGCATCGATGAACCTTTGTTCCCACCAAGCCCCGCTCTGACGAGCGTCGATGAACCTTTGTTCCCACCAAGCCCCACTCTGACGAGATTCGATGAAGCTGCTCTTCAAACAGGCCTGAACCCCATTCCATTCCCATCCTCATATTCCGTTTTATTCAAATTCTCTGCAAATATTGTTTTATTAATTTGCTTCCCTTCCCTTTCCCTGGGTTAGATAGAGGGTTCGTGTGTGATGTGTCGGCCTTTCGTATCGGATGTATGTGGCCTGTGTTAATTAATTTAGTCTGTCATTATTAATTAATTAAGTACATTGTCATAGTTATATGATTTGTTTATTGTATCGTTTTGCATTATTTGAAGTAAATTGATTGTATTTCATTTTGTTTAATTGACATCTTTCGGATCGGATTGCAAGCTCTCCTGAACTGCCAGTGTGGCAGTCTAAACTCTAAACTCTGGAGCCTCTACTCCTTGCATTAAACCAAAAGTTCAAGCTTCCAAAAACCGCTCGGCCAGCTTGCGGGCCTCGGCCCGGCGGGTTGGGGATAGGACTTAGGGTCGCTGACATTAGTCACCCTATAACACACTTAGTCGGGAGTGACGTTTGGGACTCTGGACCTCATCCCTGTCACCCGTAACAATATGTCTTTTTTTGTTTGTTTGTTTAAAGTCTTATGATTATGTTAGTCTGATTCTACATGCTGCCCTGTCTTCTAGCAACCATTGAAATTGGTTTAAAATACCCTTAGTCGATGCAATATACTGTTTATTCCATCGGGTGAGCGCCAGGGGTATTTGCCCTCATTTTTAAAGTTTAATAACACCACTCCAGTGACCTTCATATTAAACTCACTCTCTCACTGCCTCAATGGAAGATTAGCCAATATTCATCTTCTGATGCATTTCTTCTCACTGAGGCAGGAGACTGGTGATGAACATTTAAATGCATTTTTATAATCTTTCTTGATTTATGGTGATGAAATTTCGGAGTTTGAAAACATTGCAAAACAAGAGTGATTATTAGCCCAACCCCTGCCCAGCAGGAGACAGGGTTTTGTAATCACGTGTGTGTGTGTGTGTGTGTGTGTGTGTGTGTGTGTGTGTGTGTGTCTCCTTTATCATTGGGCTGGCCTCCTCTGGCAGCCAATTTATCCATGTCGTGCGCCAACTGTTCATCCCAGTCAAGCACGAGGTCCATTGAGCACCTCACGAAGGTGGCTGCTTTGATCAACCCATAGGCATAGACACTCAAACCTAGATTCTACACATGCAGAGGCTTTAATAGTGCTGGTTTGTGTATTCTATGCATGCTGTCTGCAAGTGAAAACCGCCTATTATGTAGTCATATACTTCAAGAACTTTTAGATCAAAAGTGCAAACTGTCAAGATGGTGTTTAGGGAGAAAATTGGCAGTTTGTAGAATTCAGATTGATGGAAGTTGGGAGAAAACATACTGTGCATTGCAAAATGAAATGCAAATCTTGAGTGAACTTTTTGACGTGTCAGAGAGGAGGTTGACAAGTGACAACTCTGAAAAGGTTGTGTTAAATTGAATTAAATTGTTACAGTGGATTTTTTTTTCTTTTTTACAAAGGCTATGATTTGGTTTAACCCATTACAATCCGAGTAATGGTTGAAGATTGAAGGAGGAGGTTGAAGATATCCGAGGTTGAAGATAAGTGGATTAATCCGAACTTTCTGTTCCAAATACAAATCTTTCATTTTTTTTTCGACTTCAATCCATGGCAGTATAAAACCTAAAAGATTTAAGGGTACATTGGCCTTGCGTATCCCAGTGGTTTTTGGTTTCAAATCCAGCTGCATTCAGAGATCGTAAAACGCTTGTATTTTAAGCTTGTGGCTTGACCGCATTTCAGGGATGAATTTGTATTTTTGATTATTGCTCTTATATTGGAAAAACCAAGGTATTTAGTCCTGAATTTTCAGGGAATGATTTGGAGCTATGATTATGCCCAGTCAATCTACAACTGGCTTTGGAAGCTAACATTGGTGTGTGGTCAGCCAAGGAGGCCAGATTTTCGGTCGTCACAATGGTTTGACTTAGAGGTTCAAGAGACTGAACCAATTCCATGGGCTGAACATAGAAATGGATAAGTGGATTAATCTGTCGATCCTTCTCGAGCGAAAAGGTGAAACTGATTTGCCAGGGTTTAAAGATATGTTCCATTTGTTTTGTCAGCCTCAAATCAATCCTTCCAGATGCTACAAGATGAGACTGATTTGCCAGGATTTAAAGACGTGTTCCATTTGTCTGACCAGCATCAAATAATTTCCCAGATCTGCAGAGTGTGACGTCGTTGTTGCTTGCATGTCTGGAAGGAAAGTGTACTGTATGGCATTTATTAGAATCATCAGCTAAGTTTCTGGAGCATCAGAGGTCTTGTTTATGTCTATGAGGAACAAAACTGTCTTAAGATACTCTAGCCGCCCTTGGATTGCAAAAGAAAATAATTCGTTTTTCGTAATGTGTTCCCTGCATGAGTGGGGAAGTCAGAAAGCTAGGAATGAAGGTGGCCATAGGCGATCGGCAATGAGTTTGGGAAACCGAGCACGATGCCAGACTGTGTCGAATGCCCGAGATATTAACTGAGAGATGGTCTAGACCTCTTGCTTGAGATTTAAGTCCTATCATATCCACAGTATTTAAGAACAGCATATACAAAGTTGATTGACAGGGTTGAAATCCAAAATGATGATCAGAGATCAGGCTGTTTGAAAAGGCCAAAGACTGTGGGCCGTGATTTAGTTTCCATGACTTTGCATATAGTTGGAACCAGGCTTACTAGGCTGTAGTTGAGGGGATCCGTTTTGAACCCCTCGTGTGAAAGGAAGTGATATTAACCGTATTACAAGGAGATGGGAGGTGGCCAAAGGTAAAGGATAGGTTGAAGAGAGCAGATATTAGAATAGTAAGAGCAGCAGGGCAGGATTTGAGAACATGGGCATTGATGTCATTTGGGCCAGTCACCGATGTACAATCAAGGGTAGACATATCACTTTCTTTACCTTCTCATGGAGAAAGACAGAGTCCAGTTGGTAGTGGGTGCATTAGGGTATTGTGGGGGCAATTGGATGGGGTGGATTCACACATATAGGTTTGTATGAAAGTGATTTTCTCTTAATTCTGCTGTTCAATCTCCAATTTGGATATTGATTCCATATCTCCACTTACATTGATTGTCGGACACCAAATCTGTGCCACTTTTTTCAGGCTTCCGCACTCGTCCAAATTGTGTGAATCCTATTTGGTCGTTAGCTTAAAAATCCACTCAAGAGGGCAAGGGCCATCATATAGTTTAACCCATCTAACCATTTACTTTAATCCATAATATAGTTTAACCCATTTGGAGGATCACGAACTTATGTGAAACTACTGCGAGATAGATTGATTCACATAACTCCATGATCCTCCAAATGCATGTTGAAGGAGTTCTTCTGCTGCTCTGCAGGGATGTATCTTCTTCTCCTCTGCAGGGATGCATCTTCTCCTCCTCTAAAGGGATGCTTCTTCTTCTCCTCTACAGGGATGCATCTTCTCCTCCTCTACAGGGATGCTTCTTCTTCTCCTCTACAGGGATGCATCTTCTGCTCGTCTGTAGGGATGCATCTTCTGCTCCTCTGCAGGGATGCATCTTCTGCTTCTCTGCAGGGATGCATCTTCTGCTTCTCTGCAGGGATGCATCTTCTGCTTCTCTGCAGGGATGCATCTTCTGCTCCTCTGCAGGGATGCATCTTCTGCTCCTCTGCAGGGATGCATCTTCTGCTTCTCTGCAGGGATGCATCTTCTGCTCCTCTGCAGGGATGCATCTTCTGCTCTTCTGCAGAGATGTATCTTCTTCTCCTCTGCAGGGATGCATCTTCTCCTCCTCTAAAGGGATGCTTCTTCTTCTCCTCTACAGGGATGCATCTTCTCCTCCTCTACAGGGATGCTTCTTCTTCTCCTCTGCAGGGATGCATCTGCTGCTCTTCTGCAGGGATGCATCTGCTGCTCCTCTGCAGGGATGCATCTGCTGCTCCTCTGCAGGGATGCATCTGCTGCTCCTCTGCAGGGATGCAGCGAAAAAAACCCCAATGCTGCTGCTCAATCTAATTGCTCTCAGAGGCTGAGAGATGCAGAGTTTCCAACGGCAGAGAACATCATAACTTGCAACTGCCACTTTATCTCTCACTTTTACTTATCTCTTCTTTGATCTATATTTATTTATGTTCGGTTCATCATTATTTTTGGGGAACTTACTTTTCGTAGATAGTATTCCAGCTTCCTATTTCAATTATCGTCGGGGCATTGACTCAAACACATTGTGTAATGGCAACACATTTACGTACACCTGACCTGGAGGGTCAGGCAGGTTGCCCCCTCCTGAGGAACAACAACATGCTTACTGCATTTTTTTCCCTGACAATCTGAAAGCAATTCAGCTTATTTTTCTTGGGATTCTATTTAAAACTGTTGCCTTCAGACAGAATGGGACCTGCAATTTTTCAGATGATCATAGAGAGAGTGTCCTCACCACTAGGCCACGATCATGACTTTACATGCCTTTCTATGCATCCAGCTTTTCCCTTCTACCTGCCTCTGAGATCTACATCCATCTTCCAGTCCCAGAGGCATTATCTCACCTCAAAGCATTATTGGGTCAAGGCACAGAGGTGGATAGAGACTGGATTACTAAACGCAGTCTAAAATGTGGATCAGATACCTCCACATCCTCTCAGGCTCTTGGGGGGAGGGAAAAAGTAATTACAGGTGCTTCTGTGAAGCCTGTTAAACTTTGGGGAGATTCAGCATTCCCACATTGTGCAAACTCTCAGCCTTTTGCCATGTTAGTGCATTTTTCAAACTAGAAATACATACTCCTTTTCAGGAGCTTTGGGAAGTCGTCTTCCACCCCCCAACCCTGCAAGGTTGTGTTCATGACCTGACCTTGGGTACTACCAACACATATGCAACATTTGGTGTAGATTAGGCCAGACCTGTTTTTTCTATGATTTTCACACGTACATACATACATATAGGGAATTGGCCCATTTAATATATCAAGATAAAATGTTTTAGAACGTGGACATCGAAGCACATGTGACACAAATAGAAGATGATTACACACACAATGTATATATTGTCACGCAACCGCCGAAATTTATATCAGGCGATCGCGGATACCGATTACGAAGGCTTTAACTCCGAGGTGGAACTCAATGGCGGGTTCCAAAATCTAACACTTTTAAGTGCGCGGAATGGAGGGAAGCAGCGGCCTTAACTATCAAATCAATCACCCGGTAAACTGCGTTCAGGTATTATATACAAAAAGTAATGCAAGGGTTTATTGGGAAAAGCAAAGACAGTGGAAAACACGCGCCGTAATGAACTATTCTAAATCGGGATCCCGCACACAACAGATATCAGAGACGAGACGAGGGAGATGAAATACGAAAGAAACACGTCTTTTGGTGTAAAATGTACGCGGAGCTCGGACTTATCTGTCTCGTCGTCTACCTTGGCTGCTGACCAGCACCACCCCGCCCGGCCCGACCGCACACCACGAGGTCCTTCGCTCCAAGTCCCACAAGGCCTCGCTCCAAGCGCCACGTGTCCCACGCAGGCTCGCGGCTCCACTCCGACCAAAGTCCTGCTGCGTCTCAAACCCAACTGCTCAAAACGGACTCGGGCTCTGCACTGCACTGCCAGGAATCCAACTGCTCAACTCGACTCAGGAATGGAACTCGACTCCCTCACTCCTCCTGCTCAACTTGGGATCAGATCTGCACTCCTCACTCCTCCTGCTCAAAATGGCATCCGGCCCTCGTTAATATCTCTGGCCGGTGACGTCAGCATTGGCGCACTGCTCTGCCAATCAGAGCCTCCACCGACTCGCCCCTGTGCATGCCCACTGCGTCACTCCAACTCTCGTCCCCTACTCCATGGTCCTTGTGTTATAGCACATGCTATGCGAGGTGGGTAGGCCTCTCGGAGGTGTAAATGGTGGCGGCCAATTGTGGCGGTGTTCTAGCCTGATTTCTTCCGAAGTCATGTCATTGGGGTAGGGCGTCATTAATGTTGTACTAAAGGTCCTAACTAGTGTCTATGTGGTCTGCAGTGCCATAAGGGACAAAGGTTTGATTACCAGGCGAGACATACAAGGGCTCTACTCATTATTCCCTACACTACTTAATACACGAATCTCCTGGTAGATTCACAATCATACATCTTAGCCGACAAAACGCCTACACATGACTTATTACAGGTAGATTCCCTATCGCGACAGTCGAAGCATATTACCTACTCATATCTACTCTGCTCTACATATTGCTCTTCCAAATTCGTAACACAGCCCCCACCCCCCCTGGAACCGTAGCTCCTGCAAGGTTCACTGCAGGCTCTACTCATTATTCCCTACACTACTTAACACACGAATCTCCTGGTAGATTCACAATCATATATCTTAGCCGATAAAACGCCTACACATGACTTATTACAGGTAGATTCCCGATCGCGGCAGACGAAGCATGTTACCTACTCAGTTCTACTCTGCTCTACATATTGCCCAACCAAATTCGTAACACAGCCCCCCCCCCCCCCCCCTCTGGAACCGTAGCTCCTGCAAGGTTCACTGCAGGTGCTACCATTCCAGCCTTAACACCCACTGTCACACACTTAATTAACCTATGAAATAATTCAGGAAGGGCTGTGGGAAGTGAGTCGGACTACCTACCTACACTTCCTTAACATGCTAAACCCCTTAACCATCATGCAATCAAATATGTACATTGATCTTCTTTGTTCCTGTGGAGGGAGGAAACAAACAACATGCAAAATCTACCTTATCCACAAAACTGAACCTTACTCAAAAATTCAAAAACTCCACAAAACATTTTTACATATAGTCATGTGAAAAAGTAAGTACACCCCGTGTAAAGTTTTGACTTTTTCAACATATTTCAACATACAGCTATTTGATCTTCATTTCAACAATATTGATAGATAAAGGTGATATAATATAACAAATATCATGAAACATTTACATTTTGTAGTCCATTGTATAATTTAAATAAACATAAATGCAAAGTTCGCATGTGGAAAAAGTAAGTACACCCCTACATTTATCACTACTTCAAACACCTAAAATTAGAATCAAGTGCACCAGCTCAGGTGCAAATGATTAGAACATCGTCAGAGAGGATGTTGGAGGAACCTGTCTTATTTAAACCTCAGACATTTAGTTTGGTTTGCTCTTTGTTGTTGAAGTGTGCGGCGTCACCATGCCTAGATCAAAAGAGCTCTCTGAGGCCTTCATAAAGAAGGTTATCGATGCATACGAGTCTGGGAAGGGATTTAAAAAGATCTCCAAACAATTTGAAATCAATCATTCGACTGTCCGGAAGATCATCTACAAGTGGAGAAGATTCCAAACAACTGCAACTTGTTCAGGCCAGGCCACCCCAACAAGTTCAGCCCGAGAGCAGACCCCAATAAGCTGAAAGAAGTCTTTAAGAACCCCCGAATGTTATCCCGGGACCTACAGGTAGCTCTTGCCAGCGTTGATGTCAAAGTGCATGAGTCTACCATTAGAAAGAGGCTGCACAAATTTGATCTACATGGGAGGTGTGCCAGGAGGAAACTTTGCTGTCCAGAAAGAACATCAGGGCAAGACTAAAGTTTGCCAATGAACACCTCGGCAAAGACCAGCACTTCTGGAACAATGTGCTCTGGACAGATGAGTCAAAGGTAGAGCTATTTGGCCAAAGTACCAGAAGACATGTTTGGCGAAAACCAAAGACAGCATTTGACCACAAGAACCTGATACCAACTGTAAAGCATGGTGGTGGAAATATTATGGTTTGGGGCAGCTTTGCTGCATCAGGGCCTGGGCAGCTCACCATCATATAATCCACTATGAATTCTTCATTGTACCAGCGGGTGCTTGAGGATAATGTGAGGCCATCTGTCGGAGAGTTGAAGCTCAACCGAAGTTGGACCTTGCAACATGACAATGACCCTAAACATGCCAGTAAATCCACCAAGGAATGGCTGAAAAGAAAGAAATGGAGGGTTCTGGAATGGCCAAGTCAAAGCCCGGATCTAGATTCCATCGAGATGTTGTGGGGGGATTTGAAACGAGCTGTGCATGCAAGAAACCCCTCAAAAATCGCACAGCTGAAAGAATTCTGCATGGAGGAGTGGGCAAAAATTTCTCCCAGTCGGTGTCAGAGACTGGTACACAGTTATAAGAAACGCCTACTCGAGGTTGTTTCTGCCAAAGGGGGCAATACCACCTATTAGAGCCAAGGGTGTACTTACTTTTTCCACATGCGAAATTTGCATTTATGTGTATTTAAATTATACAATGGTCTACAAAATGTAAATGTTTCATGATATTTGTTATATTATATCACCTTTATCTATCAATATTGTTGAAATGAAGATCAAATAGCTGTATGTTGAAATATGTTGAAAAAGTCAAAACTTTACATGGGGTGTACTTACCTTTTCACGTGACTGTAGCCCGGTCTACAGACCACGTCCCCCGGTGGATGCCACAAGACACAACCTTACCTGCGGGGCCATCCCCAATGCCCCCCTAAATTTCCACGGGCCCTGTCCAGGTGTTACAGGTAAGTGACATGGCTCGGTGGATTTCGCCCACATTCATGCAACACAACACTTTAACCACTCATACACATTCCAAAACTCAGCACGACACTTTATCATTACCAGCACTTATTTCACCCCCCCCTGCAGGACCATGGCATTGACGTCATATACATGTGTGTGCATTCCTCAACGAGGCAGCGTGGAGGTACCGCACAAAAAGATGGTGGGGGCGCTTCAGGCTGTTGTGCCCGCAGTCCCAAACACAAGTCAACCGACTTACAAGTTCATTGCCCTCCCCCCCCTTTTACCTCTTGGCCTGTGACAGCCCAATAGCCCCTTTCCGCCGTTACCTCGCCGGTGAGGGTCTCCACACACACCAGGCATCTCCGCGGCCTCCTGCTTGAGCGCAGCAACACGGGTCACCGGGGGACTTCCTCACCCCGCGGCGCCCAACCAGACCCTCCACCGTCGAGCTCCAATTTCCAGTTACCACCGGCTGCCAGGGGTAATTGCCGCAGAGGGGGGCCGCAGGCATCGCTCCTCAGGGCTTGATCCGTGCCTGCGGACACACACACCTTCCCCACCCACAAGACCCCAAAACACACTTCCTCCCCCGCTGCCATTCAATTCTCCACACAACTCAGCACAATTCATAGATGGTGTACAAAAGATGTTTCACAAGATTGCCATGGCCTGCCCTCATGTGAAATCCCATTCACAGTTCAATTCATTACATTTCCAAAAGCACAATAAGCAACTATCACCACTCATTGTCTCCAATAATCATCACTCACTCTGCTGTTTCCACTCTCACGACCACATCAAAACACATAACCACAACACAAACACATACGCCACCCACAAGACACTGTGTGGCCCCCATTCCATCCCCTCACCGGCCATGTCATCACTCTCACCCGCCTCCCATCTCCAAATTACATGTCCCCAATTTCCCCAGCAACTCCTGAAGCCTGGGACAGTACACATCCAACACTCACCTCAAGTGCAGGTAATTACCGGTTGGTCAGGTCCAAAGTGCCATCCACCCACACAAATCCCAAAATTTCACATTGGGCCTACCAAATCTCTCCAAATTTCACTTTTGTCTCCACTACACTGGCAGGTATGTGGATCCGCATCCAACGGTGATCATCTCTACACAACTACCTCTGGCCACGACAGCTCTGCACCTCCACCGTGCAAGGGTCATCGGGACAAAGTGAGCAGTCAAAACGCCAACATGGCCCATGAGTGTCCATAAGGGTGCGACCCACCATCCATCCTTCGGCCCCCCTGCGAGGAGCACGGCTGCACCAGCCCCAGCTGGCCAATGTGGTGAGCAATTGCTGCCACAACACACACTACCGCACACACAACCTCGGCCCTGGGGGGCACGGTCGTGGTGCATGGCATCCCCACAGCCACGTCCCCTGCACCTCCCCATCATCCCCCAGTCCGACTACACACACAACCTCGGCCCTGGGGGGCACGGTCGCGGTGCGTGGCATCCCTACAGCCACGTCCCCTGCACCTCCACATCATCCCCCAGTCCGACTACAGAACTGCAGCCCCCCCAGTGCTCACCCACACTTGACCACACCAAGGTCCAGTCGACAGCCATGCTCCACCAGGAGACCCACCCAGAAGACATGGTCCACACACCTCGGACACGCACAGCACCACGTTGACCCTCAGGCTACACAACTACATCCCCATAACCCCGCGTCCCAAATATCAGCACAGTCGCCCCGTAACCAGTTGAAAGCTGTGTCCTGCTACCCTATCAATTTTATCACAGCCTCCAACACTGGTCTAACACAACTGGATCAATAATGGCGTCACTATACAGTGTCCATCATTTCTCTTCACAAAATTCACCCTTAAATTTACATCTAACCCACAGATTACCCATGCCAAACATTTGTCACAATTCACTAATCTCAACCAAAGAAAGATGCTTTGCCATACACATGCCAGCCGAGCATGGCCCATATGCTCGGCTCGTTACACATCTCCTGATTCATCAACCCGTGGCTCTTTTCCCAACCCGAGAGTCCATAAATCATAACGTAGCACCTGTGGAAGGTCACTCTCACACCATCACGTTCCACTGATGCCCCAATGGTTGTCCGGCAGGCTGTGTCATTCCTGTCCATTCGGTTTGACCCGTGTCCATAGCCCAACACGGCATGGCAGGTCATCACATGCCGGTTGTCCCAAAGTCTCAGGGAGAGGGTGTCAGGCCGCATGCTCGGGCGGTCACCACATTAGGCCCCAGTTGGCCGTCCGCAGTGCCACCACCAAAGCGCGACCCACAACAACTCCCCCTAGTGGTCCTCATTATCTGCCATCCCAGGCTTGAGAGACCACTTCAGACCCCCTGAAGGTCTTAACCCCCACCAGGGTCCAGTGACCCTGTCGGCCCGAGCCACCCGCTCGGACGGCGCCCCGACGGACAAGGGGTGCCACACTCCACCAGACCCCCCGTGGGGCCCAGGTCGTACCATGCCACCCATGGCTGGACCCCACGTCCAAATCTCGCCAGCACAGTCCCCCAGCTGGCTGGCATCACCAAATTTTGAAAGGGGCAACTTTTCCCCAAGGCCATCACCCATGACCTCTCCCGGTCCACATCCTGCAGCCCGGGGACCAACTTCCTCCATGGCTGTTCCAAATCCAACTCCCATTTAAATTTTATTTATTTTTTCTTTTAAAATTTCTCACCACCTGTGCCAAACCACAGCTGCAGGTAACAACTCCCTCGGGTTGCTTTGCCCCTCCTTGCAGCTGGTCCACATTCCCTATGGGGACCAAATCGTCAGAGGCTCGATCTCCCGATTCTCCAATGTCCGAATCCAGCCTGGAGTCAACACACTCCCCCAACTGGTTGTCCAATTTCGGAGCCTCCGTTGCCAAATCGTAGTGTCCGGTGAGGGTCCCCACGGTCACCAGAGCCACCTCCTTGGACCAACTCACCTCATTACCCAGACTCCTTTGGGCCCGGTCAAACCCTACCTCTATGGGATTGTCCCAGGTCCCCAGCCACTGTGTCACATCTGTTACAGATTCGTCACTTCCGTTGTTGTGGTTTTCATCCACTGTAAATATTTTTGATTCCATGTACTATATTATTGTTGTCGTTTGAGGGAAATAGAGATTACTATGTTCAAAAGGTAAAAAAGTTAATGTTTTAAATGAAACCGGAACCGGACGACGACGAAGAGGAAGAGGAGGAAGAGAAGGCGGAGCGAGTGAGTCGGACAAGAAGCCTAGAAGCTTCGAGGTCTGGAGTGAACGATTGGCGAACGAGGGTCACAAGTGAACTTTGGGTTTCCCAGGAAAGGGATTCCTGCGACAGAGTTGTTATCGCTGTGACAGATCAACCTGCGTGTAAGGTTTTGCGGTTGATTCCGAGGAGAATCATCGTAGTGCCGTTACGCCCTGAGAACGGGCCGTCGGCCATTTTGACTCGCGCGCTTTGCGCATCGCTCAAGGTTTTTCACTTTGTTTCAACCGGTTTCACCGCATTCAGACGTTAGTCTGGTGTGCGTGTGTCATGTGGCTTTTGAGTGGGAAATCTGCGGTTCGCCGATTTGGAGCTGTGTAACGTCCATACCCGAGGGTGTGATTTCCCAGTCGCCTTGAGGGCACCTTTGCGCAGCTGTAGCAGCGGGACTGTGACTGTCATCCGAACGGGATTCTGGTCTCAATTGGACATCGTTCTGACGATCGCTGGAGCGGATCGACTTTGGCTTGATGCCGGAATAGAGACATTGGGGAATGTGATTCTTTTCGCTCACTTGGAGCACAGTGAGTTATATTGTACGAACCTGATGGTACCATCATAGGAAATATATATTGGTTGTACAATTGATTACTATTGTTGTTGTACTGTTATTCTTGTGTGATCTTAATACAATATTTGTTTGTTGGTAACAATTGGTGTGGCTTCACCATTGATCTTTGACATACAGAATAACACATCTTTCTGCCGTGACTCCTCTCGGGGCTCGGAAGTACACCGTGACCGGGGTTTGGGGAGGAGCACGTAACAGAAATTGGGGGCTCATCTTTGCTGATAGAGTTCCCTGACATCCTCGTCCAGGATTAAATTCCCTAATAACATTCGTTTGGGATAGAATTCCCTAACATTCCCAAAATTCCAAAATTTGGAATTTTTTCTAACATTCCCAAATTTTTCAACAAAAATTTGAACATTTTTGTGTGAAGGTTAACAGGTGTTAACTGATAGTCACCATGGTGTTTCACGCAGAAAAGTTTGCGGCGTCCCCTAATGAGGCACAGTTCCAAGCGTTAAAAAGATCGGAACTCTTGATATTGGCCAAATATTTTAACTTGGAGGTCTGAGTTAATATGAAGAAAGCAGAGATGCAGACATTGGTGGTAGAATCTCTGGTGGGACAAGGAACATGGAAAGAGGTAGCCTTGGATTGGTTACCCGAGGAAAAAGAAAATGTGGAGCTCCGGAAAATGGAGATGCAACTGCAGAGACAGGAAAGGTTAAAAGCAGAGGAAAGGAGAGCTCAAAAAGAACTCGAGAAGAGCAGAGGAAAGGAGAGCTGAAGAAGAAAGAAGAGCAGAGGAAAGAGCAGAGGAAAGGAGAGCTGAAAAAGAACTCAAGGAGAGAAGAACAGAGGAAAGGAGAGCTGAAGAAGAAAGAAGAGCAGAGGAAAGGAGAGCCGAAAGGGAGTTAAAGGAACGTGACATGGAGTATCAGAAGGAACTTAAACTCAAAGAGCTGGAATTAATGGGAGAACGGAGAGAAGTAGTAACCATGCCGGCTAGTTCGACAACCAGTCAGAACACTTGGGATGTTGGTAGGCATGTGAGGCTGGTTCCACCCTTCAATGAAAAGGAGGTAGCCAAGTTTTTTTTACACTTTGAGAAAGTGGCTCAAATGCTAAAATGGCCTGTGGGGTCTTGGACTATGTTAGTGCAAAGTGTTCTGGTGGGTAAAGCTCAAGATATCAATTCGGCTTTACCGATTGACCAATGTGCAGATTATGAGAAAGTGAAGAAAACCATTCTCAAAGCTTATGAATTGGTCCCTGAAGCTTACCGGCAAAAATTCAGGAATGCCAGGAAGAGGGAGAGTGAGACCCATGTGGAGTTTGCCAGAATGAAGGAAACCATGTTTGATCGGTGGTGTGACTCGAAGGGGATTGGGAAAGACTTCAACCTCTTGCGACAATTGATCTTGGTGGAGGAATTCAAACAGTGTGTCCACGTGGACATTAAAGTACATCTGGATGAAAAGAAAGTACCAGAGTTGTATGAGGCAGCAACCATCGCAGATGACTATGCCTTGACACACAGGATGGGGTTCCACAAACCTAACTTCCCACCTAGAGTTAGCCAGGGGAGTTATGGTAAATCAGGTGCGGAGAACAAATATTCATGAAGGCGGCCGAGAGATGGCTATGGGGACAAATCTGATATCGCGACTTTTAGGGATCAGAAGACTACAGTTCCAAGACAGATTTATCTTCTGGGGGGCCCGAGGCAGACCTCGAGTTTTTCCTCCGAGCCTACTTGCGCTTTTTGCAAGAAACCTGGGGCATTTGATGTCCCAATGTAACGCCCTGAAAAGGAAAAATCAGGAGCGGAGTCAGACTAGTACAACTCCGAATGCATTGGCAAATGCGAGAAATCGTCCTTGGAGGACAGTGCCTTGTGAAGGTTCCCATGCCAAAGTTACGGCATCACAGAACGACCTAGTTCAAGAGGGTTACAAACCTTTTATTTCAGAGGGGTTTGTGTCACTGGATGGAGACTTAACGAACCAGAGACCTGTTAGGGTATTGAGGGACACAGGATCACATCAATCTTTGATGCTTACGGGCATTTTGCCATTGTCAGAGAAGACGGCAACTGGTGTTCGTGTTCTTTTACAGGGGATTGGTGGCTGTGTTAAAGCTCCACTTCATGTCATCCATTTGAAGTCTGATTTGGTGTCAGGACCGGTCACCGAAGGTTTACAAGCCACTCTTCCTGTAAAGGGAATCTCTTTTGTTATCGGGAATGATTTGCCCGGTGGTCGAGTTTCTGGTAATCCGAAGTTTGTTGAAAAGCCTGGTATGGAAAATAACACCGCACAGTTAGAGCAGGAGATTCCGGGTATCTTTCCATCCTGTGCCGCGACTCGTGCTATGGGTAGGAAGTGCTCTGAAGAGAAGGAGAAGGTACTGGCATCACGCTTTGCACAGTCACTTCTTGTCGAGTACCCTGAAACTAAGTGTCAGCACACACAAGTCATGGATGGAGGCAATGTTGGCAAGCTATTTGTAGGTGGACTCAACTTTGACGCAAGAGAAGATGTTCTGGACTCTATCTTTGGCATATATGGACCACTCTTGGAAGTGCTGCTGATAAAAGACAGGGAGACGCAAAAGTCGAGAGGGTTTGGCTTTGTCACGTTTGAAAACACAAAGGACGCCAAAGATGCAGAAAAGGATTTGAATGGCAAGGATTTGGATGGTCGAACCATAACAGTAGATAAGGCAGGCCATGGGCGTCGAGGGGGCTACAGAGGAGGAAAATGTGGAGGTAGTTTCAGGGGTGGCTACGGCTCCCGGGGTGGGAGTAGTAGTTTTGGTGGCGGCCGCAGTCGTGATTACTACGGAGGCTCCCAGCAGCAGCAGCGCAGTTTTGGCAACTCTCGATGGGATGACTATTACGGTGGTAGCTGAGATGGGGACCGCTACTCACGTGACTACAGCACCCGACTCTACAACCGTGGTTACGATTTTTATGTTCAAGAGAAGAGTTGGAAGCATTGAGTGCTCAGGAGCAGCCGAGCCAAGATTCCTACACGGATTAACCCGTGAACTCCACGTTCCTAAATGCGTCCATGCAGTGAATACTTACAGGCCTCACCACCCAACCACCATGAAACCTGGCTCTCAGCTCGGCCTCCTTCAAAAAGTGATATAGATTTGCTTTGCTTTGGATTTTTGATCACAACCTTTAACCTTCATTCAAAAAATGAAAAATAAAAATCAGAGGTTGATGAGATGGAGTTTGGCTTTGCAGGAGTTCAACTTGGAAATTGAGCATGTAAAGGGCAGGGACAATGTCGTTGCTGATGCTTTGTCCAGAGTGAACTAACTTTGGAAATTTCTGTAGGTGGTTTGGAAGTTTTGTTGCTTTATTTTGGGGAATATTAATTATTGTTGCTCACGTGAATTGATAATTTGGGTGCGAGTTTTACTTTTGTTTGTTAAAATAGTTTTTGCCTGCAAAGAAAGTTTTCACTATGTTCAAACTTTCTTTCTTGAGGGGGGGAAGTGTTACGGATTTGTCACTTCCGTTGTTGTGGTTTTCATCCACTGTAAACATTTTTGATTCCATGTACTATTATTGTTGTCGTTTGAGGGAAATAGACATTACTATGTTCAAAAGGTAAAAAAGTTAATGTTTTAAATGAAACCGGAACCGGACGACGAGGAAGAGGAGGAAGAGAAGGCGGAGCGAGTGAGTCGGACAAGAAGCCTAGTTGCTTCGAGGTCTGGAGCGAACGATTGGTGAACGAGGGTCACAAGTGAACTTAGGGTTTCCCAGGAAAGGGATTCCTGCGACAGAGTTGTTATCGCTGTGACAGATCAACCTGCATGTCAGGTTTTGCGGTTGATTCCGAGGAGAATCATCGTAGTGCCGTTACGCCTCGAACGGGCCGTCGGCCATTTTGACTCGCGCGCTTCGCGCATCGCTCAAGGTTTTTCACTTCGTTTCAACCGGTTTCACCGCATTCAGACGTTAATCTGGTGTGCGTGTGTCACGTGGCTTTTGAGTGGGAAATCTGCGGTTCGCCGATTTGGAGCCGTGGAAAGTCCATACCCGAGGGTGTGATTTCCCAGTCGCCTTGAGGGCACCTTGGCGCAGCTTTGGCAGCGGGACTGTGACTGTCATCCGAACGGGATTCTGGTCTCGATTGGACATCGTTCTCACGATCTCTGGAGTGGATCGACTTTGGCTTGATGCCAGAATAGAGACATTGGGGAATGGTCTTCTTTTCGCTCACTTGGAGCACAGTGAGTTATATTGTACGAATCTGATGGTACCATCATAGGAAATATATATTGGTTGTACAATTGATTACTATTGTTGTTGTACTGTTATTCTTGTGTGATCTTAATACAATATTTGTTTGTTGGTAACAATTGGTGTGGCTTCACCATTGATCTTTGACATACAGAATAACACATCTTTCTGCCGTGACTCCTCTCGGGGCTCGGAGGTACACTGTGACCGGGGTTTGGGGAGGAGCATGTAACACATCAAGCTCATCATCATCATCCCCCATCAATTCCAGCTCCGACGGGTCTTCCCCAATATCCCCAATAAATACCAGGTCCGGCTCCATTACTCGGACCCCCAAACACTCTACCCCCTCTTGCTCCGCACCACCACCCTAGTGCTGCACCAATTCCAATTCGTCCCCCGGTTGGGGTGTTGTGACATCCACCCGGTGCCGACAAACAACCAGGCCAGAATGTGGGAAACATTCCCCATTACAATTCTCACATTCCAAATTTCCTTCCCTATTCACCTGTGGGCACTTAGGACTTAGGGCTAGGGTGCCAGCTTAGGATCCTAGGATCCTGGGTTCGAATCCCGATCGATCGTTGAATTAACGCCAGGGGGGTTGACTCAGCCTGTCATCCTTCCGAGGTCAGCTAATTGAGGACCAGTTCACTGGTAATTCCCTGTTTGTCGTTAAAGGCGGCAAAAAGGGTTGGCGTCAGGAAGGGCATCCGGCCGTGAAACATTGCTTCAAAAAGGGGACCGAAAAACAACAACAACCACAGTTCCCGAAAAAGGCCAACCCCCGCTTGCGGGGAAAAATGGCCTCTAAAGGTGTTTTTTTTCCTTCTATTATTCACCTGTGGGCACTCCCCGCTCACCTGTGGACACTCCACGTTTACCTGCAGGCATTCCCCATCTACCTGTACACATTCACCATCCACCTGTAGACATTCCCCATCCACCTCTGCACCTGCAGTCTCTCCATCTACCTGTGGACATTCCCCACTCACCTGTACACATGCCACAATTGCCATTCCCGGTGCAATTCCCAATTTTGCCATTCCCGGCTCCTGAGCCCCGTGCACATCTGCATGGGCCGTACTCTCTCCCATTCCCAATTTAGCTTCCCCCCTCCCCCCGTTCCAATTCAATTTTTGCCACCTTTGGCTTCTCCTGTGCCCCGTCGGCACCATTCGTTCGTCCTCCCTTCAATTTACTCGAACATTCATCAATTTGTTCACTCAGTCATTCCTCTATTTCCTTCATACCTTCCCGACGTTCCTTCCCCTGGGACTCCATTTTATTTTCCAACCCACTTTTCATTTCTCCCATTTGATTTCCTAATCGCTCACTATCGGCTCTCCTATTATTTTCCATCCGCTCACTGTTCTCATTTATTAAATCCCTCATAAATTTCATTTAGGCCTGGTCGTCTCTGGAGGCCGTCCCTCCGCCGGGGGAAGTTCCAACGCTATCCTCCATTTCCCCCATTTCCGGCTTACTCCCTACACTGATGGAGGCCTCGCTATGTACCTCCATTTCGTCGATCTCCGACATCCGCTTTTCGGAAGATCGTTTCCCGCGTGCGTATTTATTTTAATTCCAAAAAAACACAATTTAAATTTGTCGAAGACGTGATATCGCGCTCCGTATGTCCAATCGACTATCAAATTTCTCCGCCTCGACTATAAAAAAAATTTGCGTTCGAACGTCGGGCGCGATGTACGCCCGACCGTGTCGATGTCTTGCCGCGGATAAAAAAATTTGTCCGTCGGGTTCGAATCCCACACTCCTGACACCAATTGTCGCGCAACCGCTGAAATTTATATCAGGCGATCGCGGATGCTGATTACGAAGGCTTTAACTCCGAGGCGGAACTCAATGGCGGATTCCAAAATCTAACACACCGAAGCGCACTGAATGGAGGGAAGCAGCGCAAGTCCCCGCAGCCTTAACTATCAAGTCAATCACCTGGTAAACTGCGTTCAGGTATTATATACAAAAAGTAATGCAAGGGTTTATTGGGAAAAGCAAAGACAGTGAAAAGCACGCGCCGTAATGAACTATTCTAAATCGGGATCCCGCACACAACAGATATCAGAGACGAGACGAGGGAGATGAAATACGAAAGAAACACGTCTTTTGGTGTAAAATGTACACAGAGCTCGGGCTTATCTGTCTCGTCGTCTTCCTTGGCTGTTGTCCAACACCGCCCCGCCCGGCCCGACCGCACACCACGAGGTCATTCGCTCCAAGTCCCACAAGGCCTCGCTCCAAGTGCCACGCGTCCCACGCACGCTCGCGGCTCAACACGGGGTCGACTCCGACCAAAGTCCTGCCACGTCTCAAACCCAACTGCTCAAAACGGACTCGGGCTCTGCACTGCACTGCCAGGAATCCAACTGCTCAACTCGACTCAGGAATGGAACTCGACTCCCTCACTCCTCCTGCTCAACTCGGGATCAGATCTGCACCCCTCACTCCTCCTGCTCAAAATGGCGTCCGGCCCTCGTTAATATCTCTGGCCGGTGACATCAGCATTGGTCTCTCGGAGGTGTAAATGGTGGCGGCCAATTGTGGCGGTGTTCTAGCCTGATTTCTTCCTTGGTCATGTCAGGGGGGAAGGGCGTAGGGCGTCATTAATGTTGTACTAAAGGTCCTAACTAGTGTCTATGTGATCTGCAGTGCTATAAGGGATAAAGGTTTGATTACGAGGCGAGATATACAAGGGCTCTACTCATTATTCCCTACACTACTTAACACACGAATCTCCTGGTAGATTCACAATCATACATCTTAGCCGACAAAACGCCTACACATGACTTATTACAGGTAGATTCCTTATCGCGACAGTCGAAGCATGTTGCCTACTCAGATCTACTCTGCTCTACATATTGCTCTACCAAATTCGTAACACAATATATATATATATATATATATATATATATATATATATATATATATATATATATATATATATATATACACATATATAATTTGATAAACAGGAATCAAATTCCTGCGAGGGGCTAAGTGTGGAAAAATTCTGACTCAATGCGAGGCTCGAACCACGGACCTCCGTTGATAACGCGTCAACAGCCCACTGCATATATATATATATATATATATATATATATATATATATATATATATATATATAGTCATACGAGGCCTCACTTGTAGCAGTAACTATGTCTATTTCATTTTCTTTTTCCCCAGTTCACCATTGTTGCAAAACATTTCTGCATTTACACACTGGTTGGCTGTTGTACATGTAAATACTGGTGATCTGGTGTGATATGTTAACTTTATGGAAGTTGGATGACTTGTATGGCTCTGCATTGGTATCTTCGTAGTCCTAGCTGCAGACTCCACAGGCCCTCTGGGCCTTTAGCACCAAAGGAGAAAATGACGGGGTGCTTCACACTCATCAGGAGTTTTGAGGTTCAGTTATATTCTGCTCCACTGAAATCTTTGACTGACAATTTAAAGGCATGCTTCTTTAAAAAACACAGTGGTGCAAAGAAAAAATGTAACCATCACATCCCATTGTATTTTGATACCTAATTTTTTGTTAGTGTAGTGAGTGGTAGTAGGGAATCCATGGGTTTGGACATCAAATTATTTTTCCTTCCAGCCTATCAGACGAATGGATGATGGATGGCTTTATTGGGCTCCACCCAGTGCCCTTAGAAGGAAATCAAACCAATTTATTCAACTGCGAATTTAGGTGAATATATTTTATTTGGTCACATGCAAGGAGTGCAAATCCATGCTCCATAAATGTGCCATGTGAGTGGCTCCTGGACACTGCATACTTGCGGCCATGCTCCAGATAACTCGACAAAAGAAACTGAGATGACCAAAGGTGGTTGGAAATGGGTCGGCGTTGTCATTGGCTGGCTTGTGTGTCGGGGGACCTTGAGTGGCAAGCTGCTGCCATCCATCCCCATGGTTCATGCGACACTTCAACAGAATTGGTTTTACTCCTTTCCAACTGGCACTGATGCCACGTCCGTACTATTCTTTCTAACTGTCATACCACCAATTGGTATGGCACATCGTCCTCCTTTATAACATGACATTGGGGTGGAATCTCATGATGCCTTTGAAAATGTGACCTGCATCTCATGAAAATAGTTCTACGAACTCTGTGCTTGCTGAAATGGTACTAAGCAGAATGGTAGGGATGTATAGTCCTGATTGAGTCGGGCAAGGGTGGGTAGGAAACCTATACAGGAGTGAGGTAGGGTGGGGGGATTGGTTCTCACTGCTTTGATGGATGGATCTGCAACTTAAAAAATATTGTCTGAGAAACAGAAAATACTTCATCTTAGAACCAGCAGACAAGGGCAGGGCATTGGCAGAAATGGACAAGGAGTCATACAATGGCAAAATCATACCACGAGCAACGATTATCACTCCATGATCGCATGAGCACGCAGGCTGGGTATCCAGGATTACACTTGGCTCGATTGAAGCAAGAGTTCAGCACCCAGACAATATGGTCTTCCCAAGATCCACAAAGAAATTATCCCCCTGAGAGCCATTGTGTCCTTTGTTTATGCTCCGTCATCCCGACCATCTGGCTTCCGAGCATGCATCATTGGCAGGCTTATAGGCGAGACCGATAAAACAGTCAAGAACAGTGGTGAATTTGTCGAGAGGACAAGAAAGGTTAGAATCTAAGAAGATGTCATAATCTCATCTGGAAGAAGATGAGATGATATCTTTTGATGTGGTTTCCCTCTTCACCAATATCCCAGTCGATCTGGCAATGTGTTACGCTCGATCGGTTGAAATATTCTAACGATTGAAGAATGGCTTGTCAGAACAGCCAGTTAACACCTGAGGATGATGCCAGCCTGCTGAAGATGCGTCTAAATAGCATGACCTTCATCTACGATGATACACATTATCGAAAAACATTTGGCACAATTATGAGTTCACCGGTCTCTGCTGTTGTGGCTATCTTGGTGATGGAGGAACTTGAGCAAAAGATATTTCAGTCTCGTGAGAATTGTCTCCCACGATACTGGAACAGGGACATGGATGACGCTTTTGACATTGCACATAGAGACATGGCAGACGACCTTCTTGGGCAACTTGGCCAGGTATTTCCCAGGATTAGCTTTACAAATGATATTGAAAAATAAAACAAATTGGCCTTTTTGGATGTGGAGGTTTACCGGAAGCCTGATGGGTACCGAAAGATGTCGGTCTACACTGTAGACTCTACAGGAAACCAACCCACACCAACAGATTACTGGATTTTAATTCCCGCAACCCAATCTCCCACAAACGCAGTGTAGCAAGGGCTTTGGCAGCGTGGGGATGGACATTGTCATCTTCTAAAGCCGATGCAATCATATTAAAATACGCCATTTGTGTCTGTCTGATGATTTTTTTGACGCCAATACATTCTGTCGTTACTTATCCAATCTCAACCAAACTTGACAGGATGACGAAGGGTTGTACAATGAAAGTTGTAGCGCATTCATTTGCCCCCCTCCCCAAGGGGGTTTTCTCACCCCGAGCAGGTTTGCCCGCCATTGCCGTCAATGGGGTTGCACATTGAGGTGTACATATAAATGTTAAATTAGCCATATCATGGCGTATTTACAAGTCCGCTTCGAATAACAAAACTAAGGACAATAGCATAATATTAATGTTATTACAAAACATTATTAATACTAATAATATCCCACCTCCCAAAAGTGTATTTCCTCCTTGAACAAACGTCAAGTCAACGTTATAAATAGCTTATTGTGGTGCTGTGCACACACGACTCGATTGCCAGAGAGGTAGGCCACAATGCGTTGATACAACAAGAGTCTTTATTCAGAGCTCGCACTTCAGCACTGCGCGGGCCCGAGCTTAGAGCCCGCATATATGTCCCGAGGCCACGCCTTGCCCCCGGGCGTGGCCGATCGGCCGAAAGGCGGGGCATGCATTTCAGTTCCCCGCCTGGACGCTCGCGCCACCCACTGGTGTGTGGAATTATTGTCCCTTGTGCCCGCCACATGCGCCCCCCCCCAGAATTCCCGCGCACCTGAAGGGTGAGCTTGCGGGGAAGCCGGATGATCCGGCCGAAACGCCCCCTGGCGATGCGTGTAGGCCTGGGGGGTAGCGGGACGGCAGAGCTGGGGGGTGCCGGGGGTCTGACCACCGGGGGGCGGCCTCGACGTGGAGGCAGAGCTGCTTGCGGGGGGTGGTCCAGATCGAGGTGGGCCGGCTTGAGGCGGTCCACGGAGATACGATCTGGGGCACCGCCGATGTCGACGGTGAAATATTTGTCCCCTGTCTCCAGCACGCGGAAGGGCCCGTCGTACGGGGGCCGTAGCGGTGCCCAGTGGGCGTCGTGCCGGACGAAGACGTACTCCGCCGTGGCGAAGCTCCGGGGCGACGTGGGAGGACAGGCAACCGTGGTGTGCCGTCGGCACCGGGGCGAACCTCCGGGCGGTCTCCTGCAGGGTGGAGCGCTGTTGCGCCGCGGACCAAAGAGCCGTGGAGTCGGGGATAAATTCGCCCAGTACCCGCAGTGGTTGCCCGAAGACCAGCTCCGCCGAGGACGCGCGCGGGTCGTCCTTGGGCGCCGTCCTGAGGCCCAGCAGGACCCAGGGGAGCCTGTCGGCCCAGCTGCCGTCGCGGAGGCTGGCCCGGAGCGCGGCCTTCATCGAGCGATGAAAGCGCTCGCACAGGCCATTGGCCTGGGGGTGGTAGGCCGTGGTGCGGTGCAGTTTGATGCCGAGCCCTTGCGCCCCAGAGCTCCGAGGTGAACTGGGGGCCGTGGTCGGACGGGATGTCCGAGGGGGCGCCGAACCGGGCAACCCAAGTGGCGATGAAGGCTTGCGCCACATCCGCCGCAGACGTCACCGCCAATGGCATGGCCTCCGGCCACCGTGTGGTGCGGTCCACCATGGTGAGGAGGTGGGTGAACCCCCGCGAGGGGGGCAGAGGTCCCACCAAGTCGACGTGGACGTGGTCGAACCGACGCTCGGGCACCGTAAACGGGGCCAACGGGGCCTGGGTGTGGCGGTGGACCTTTGCGCGCTGGCATGCGAGGCACGTCCTGGCCCAGTCGCGGACGTCCTTCCTGAGGCCATGCCAGACGAACTTCGCCGTGACGAGCTTCTGGGAGGCCTTCGTCCCCGGTGGGACAGGCCGTGGATGGCGTCAAAAATCGGGCGCTGCCTGCCAGCCGGCATGATGGGGCGAGGCCGGCCGAGGGAGACGTAGCACAGGAGGGCCGCGCCCATGACGTCGAACGCCACCTCAGTGACGGGGAGGTCCGTGACGGCGGTCCGCAAGGCCTGGACGCCGGGGTCGGCGGTCTGGTCCTCCGCCATCCGGGCATAGTCGATCCCGAAGTGGACCGCGTGCGCGACGGACCGGGAAAGACAATCCGCCACCGAGTTGTCTTTACCCGCGACGTGACGGATGTCCGTCGTGTACTCGGACACGGCAGAGAGGTGACGCTGCTGCCGTGCCGACCATGGCTCGGCGACCTTGGCCATCGCGAACACAAGGGGCTTGTGGTCAACGAAAGCCGTGAACGGGCGGCCCTCGAGCAGATGGCGGAAGTGTCGGACCGCCAGGTGGAGCCCGAGCAGCTCGCGTTCGAAGGTGCTGTAGCGGCATTCGTGCGGGCGAAGCTGCCGGCTAAAAAACGCCAGCGGCTGCCAAGCACCACGCACCCACTGCTCGTGCACCGCGCCCACCGCGTAGTCCGACTCGTCGGTGGTAAGGGTGACCGGTGCATCGGGCGCCGGGTGCGCGAGCATGGTGGCGATGGCCAGGGCCAGCTTTGCGCCCACAAACGCCGCAGCCATCGGCTCCGACCAGGCGATGTCACCTTTGCCCGGCTTGCCCCGGAGGGCCTCATGCAGGGGGCGGAGGAGCTGGGCGACGTGGGGCATGAAGCGGTGGTAAAAATTTACCATGCCCAGGAACTCCTGGAGCCCCTTGATCATGCGGGGGCGCGGGAAATCCCTGACCGCCTCCACCTTGGTCGGTAAAGGGACGGCCCCGTGCCTGGTGATGCGGTGCCCCAAGAAGTCGATGGCAGCGACACCAAAACGGCACTTTGCGGGGTTGATGATCAGGCCATGCTGGCCCAGGCGTTCAAAAAGCGTGCGGAGGAGGAGCAGGTGCTCCTCCCGGGACGCGCTCGCGACTAGGATGTCGTCCAGGTAGACATAGATGAAAGGTAAGTCACGCAATACGCTGTCCATAAGCCTTTGGAACGCCTGGGCCGCATTCTTCAACCCAAAAGGCATTCGCAGGAACTCAAAGAGGCCAAAAGGGGTGATGACGGCCGTCTTTGGGACATCGTCCGTTTGGACGGGGACCTGGTGGTAGCCCCGGATAAGGTCCACCTTGGAGAACACGGTCGTGTTTGCCAACCGGGCGGAAAAGTCCTGGATATGCGGGACCGGGTAGCGGTCGGGGGTGGTGGCATCATTGAGCCGGCGGTAGTCACCGCACGGCCGCCATCCTCCGCCGGGCTTCGGCACAATGTGCAGAGGAGAAGCCCAAGCACTGTTGGAGTGCCGTACGATCCCCAGCCGTTCCAGCGTGGCGAACTCCGCTTTCGCCATGGCGAGCTTCGTGGGATCGAGTCGGCGTGCCCGGGCGTAAACCGGCGGCCCAACCGTGGGGATATGGTGCTCCACCCCGTGTTTGACGGCCACCGCTGAGAAGGTGGGCCGCGTGAGGGCCGGGAAACTGGCGAGGAGGCAGTACTCGTCCGCTGCCGGAAGCATGCAGACTAACCTCGCTGGGACGGAACCTTTCAGCAAGCCGCTCGGTGAGCCGCTCAGCGAGCTGCTCAATGAGCCGCTCAGCGAACAAGCGAGCGAGCTGAAGGTTTCGGCCTGGACGAGACGTCTGCGCTTAACGTCGACCAACAGCCCATGCGCACGTAGGAAGTCCGCGCCGAGCAGGGCCATTGGCATGCTGGTGGTAACGAACGACCACTGAAAGCGCTGCCCTCCGAACCGCAGTGAGAGGTGTGGAAGTGTAACTCAGTGTAACTTATTGATTGGCACTGGTAACTCATTGATTAAGACTGGTAACGATTTCGTAAATGAATGCCAAGAATGTGCACGAACATGGTAATCTCTTGTCCACCTGGTCACAGCCCCAGGCTGGAGCACCCCCCTATCGTTTGGTAAATGGAACTCGCAGCAGGAGGGGAGCGAGCTGGTGCCAGGACTCGGTGCATGCATGACCTCGGGGCATTAGCGGAGAAAGGATTAGCGCGACAAGGCCCATAAAAACCAGAGCAAACTATGAGTCAGGAGACTTGTCACCAGAAGCTCTGACCTACGGAACGGAACGGAACCCTGTGAACAGCGCTGAGAGAGAGCACTCATACTCAGAACCTCTGCCCGACGGGAATGGCGGAGGAACATCGGCCGAACGAGAAGGACCATGCGAATAGAGTTAACCTGGTCCATTGAGTTAAACGGTATTATTTGGTAATGGAATGAAGTGAATAACCAGTTAATAAACCAGACCTTTTGTAAAACCTGTTTCCGACCATTGGCGTCTTGAGTCTCCCCCACCACTTCCCCTACAATTTGGAGGCACCGCTGAGATCAATTGGACACATACAAGACCTTTAAAGGTGAGTGTGTCTTGTTTTTGTCCAGTATGATTTACGAACTTGGGAATAGTTATGTGTATATACATGGAGGATTTGGTGTGTGGGACTTGTGATTGTCCATAGGTAATCCAAGGATGGAACGTTTTAAATGATTCTATTATTCGTGAGCTTGCGAGGATATGTACAAAAGCCTTACTCTGGTCTGCAGGCAAATCGGCTCATGAAGTGCACCATGAGGCGATTTGTTTGCCGGTTCGGTAAGGTTCGGTAAGGTCCGTACACGTGTACAATCGTGTACACCCGTTTTAAATAAATAATTTTTTTTCAGTTTTCCCGCCATGTCTAAAACTCGTTCGATCAACAAATAAATTCATGACAGACAACCCCATCTCATACCGGTCCAGAATTATTATGAAAGATGGCGATTGGATGAAAATTGCATCAAATTTTGTCCAGGTCCATCACTAAGCCTTTGAGACATGCTTCACGGTTTAATGAAAGACAATAATTAAGTGCTTTTGTGGAAAAGCAATGGCAGACCACCCATTGTCACCACTTTCATGAGCTCAGAGAAATAAAAATTCCAAATTCCACTCTGATGGCTCAATGGAAATAGGCAGCAGAATGAAAATCAACAGACAATGGAACAGCTAGCGACGAGTGTTTGTGAGTAACAACCACCCTCTGGTCGAGGCTCATAGGAAAAGTGATACTTATTGATTCGGCACGCTTACAATAGATATTAATGGCGAAGGTTGTGGTTGGTTCGATTTTGCGAAATGAACGTTCTTTGAACAAGTTTAATGGGATTGTAATGTAAGGATGTAAGGTAAAATTGAGTTATGAAATTAATTGCTTTCAACAATGCAAAGGGTGACAAGATATGGGATTGTAATGGGATTTTAATGGGATAAATATAAAAGATATTTGTTTTTGTCAAGAAAAAGTGACAATTAGCGGAGAAGGGAAGGAATGGAAAATTTGAAGTATTAAAGAGTTTTATGGGATTATAAGGTCATATCGCGACATCATGGGAAAGCTAATGTTAATTGTGGGATGTCAGAGGTAATGGTGTAGTTTAATGTTCACACTGTTTTGGAAAATAATGCTCGATGCAACATGATCCTAAAAAGAACCCATCCCTACATCTAAGGATCAGGAAGGGAAGGAATGGAAAATTTGAAGTATTAAAGTTACGGAACTCAAAATATCTAGGTTTGGATGTGCAGTCATTAAAAAAAAATTGAGTCATTCATTGGTTTGATGATAATCCTAATATTTTGATAAATATTTGATAATAATCCTAATAATTTTAATCCTAGGAATAATATTGCTAATAGTTTGTCTGAAGGCTTTGATAAGTATTTGTCTAAAGCAAACAGCGACTTCTAAGATGACAGACGTGTGAGGTATTTGGCATCGCCAGACTAGCTTATTGGTTTAGGAATGTTTAGAGGTCATTGCAATGTGATAATTACTTGTGATCATTTGTTGTTGGAACGTTTTGGGAACATTCAAATGTTGTGGTTTGCTAACGTTTCCACAACGTCGCCACAACGTTTCACTTTCGTTGTTGCAACGTTTTGCTCCAACGTTTTGGGAACATTCAAATGTTGTGGTTTGCTGACGTTTCCACAACGTCGCTACAACGTTTCACTTTCGTTGTTGCAACGTTTTGCTCCAACGTTTTGGGAACATTCAAATGTTGTGGTTTGCTGACGTTTCCACAACGTCGCTACAACGTTTCACTTTCGTTGTTGCAACGTTTTGCTCCAACGTTTTGGGAACATTCAAATGTTGGGTTTTGCTAACGTTTCCACAACGTCGCTACAACGTTTCACTTTCGTTGTTGCAACGTTTTGCTCCAACGTTTTGGGAACATTCAAATGTTGTGGTTTGCTGACGTTTCCACAACGTCGCTACAACGTTTCACTTTCGTTGTTGCAACGTTTTGCTCCAACGTTTTGGGAACATTCAAATGTTGGGTTTTGCTAACGTTTCCACAACGTCGCCACAACGTTTCACTTTCGTTGTTGCAACGTTTTGCTCCAACGTTTTGGGAACATTCAAATGTTGGGTTTTGCTAACGTTTCCACAACGTCGCTACAACGTTTCACTTTCGTTGTTGCAACGTTTTGCTCCAACGTTTTAGGGACACTCAAATGTTAAGTAAATCAGATAAGAATTCACGAGTTATTTAATTATTAGCGATTAAGGAAGTACTTATTTAATTAATTACATTTCGTATTACATTACAGTAATTACCTGAGGTAATTACAGTAATTACAGTTCCGGTAATTACAGTAATTACAGTAATCATTACAGTAATTGCAGTAATCTTATTACAGTAATTACATTACATTAACTCAGGCACCTTTTGAGTAAGGAAGCTGATATTTGGACATGACACTGACCAAGTGATGTGGCTGTCAAGAAAAATTTTGATTTATTGATTAATCATTTAATAAATTAACTCGTTGATTTATAAATGACTTATTTAATTAAAATTCCTCAGAGATACATCTTCGGATGAGATACTTGCAGATTGGTTATGCTATGAGCCAATTGATTAAGGAAAATATTTTGTGATGGCCATATTGGCAATTTCGTGGCCATATTCGTGGCAACTCAGTTAGTGCCACTGCACCTTTAAAATGCATCCCTGCGTTCATTTTTCGATCGATTGAGTTGAAATTTTGAACAATCGGATCTGGACTGTCGTTGTTAACGACTCTAGCATGCACTCGTCCAATCAGGATGGAGCGGTATGGTCCCCGGATCATCACTGCCCGCAGTTTTTAATTAATTTTACTTTTTCTCTTGGTCATATAATTTTGAAGACATGCATGTCATGATATAGGAAATGTTTGTTCTGTTGAACGGAATAAATGTTGTTTATTTTTTGTGGGTGTGTATTTTTGTGTATTTTGGATATATTTTCACGACTAATTCCAGTTAACATCCTGCAAAATTTGCTCGTTTTCTGGCCGAGTCGGAATTGCGTTGAGTTCCTATGGCATGCGCCATTAAAAGCGCTGTGTAATGGTTGAGCTCCCTTTATTTCGTTTTGGTCATGCGGATGAGCAGACAAAGTGACGAATGCTGCGGCTGGAGCAGTAGAAGCGATGTTTTTTTAATTGAAATGATGTAATTTAATTCAACGTGGTAGGTGGGCAACACCGCAAAGCATACCTCTTTTAAGGTGTGTTCAAACCCATGAACATTTCAGCAATCAATACGATGCTGAAATGATGTAATTTAATTCAACGTGGTAGGTGGGCAACACCGCAAAGCATACCTCTTTTAAGGTGTGTTCAAACCCATGAACATTTCAGCAATCAATACGATGCTGAAATGATGTAATTTAATTCAACGTGGTAGGTGGGCAACACCGCAAAGCATACCTCTTTTAAGGTGTGTTCAAACCCATGAACATTTCAGCAATCAATACGATGCTGAAATGATGTAATTTAATTCAACGTGGTAGGTGGGCAACACCGCAAAGCATACCTCTTTTAAGGTGTGTTCAAACCCATGAACATTTCAGCAATCAATACGATGCTGAAATGATGTAATTTAATGAGTAATTTAATGAGTAATTTAATGAGTAATTTAATGAGTAATTTAATGAGTAATTTAATGAATAATTTAAGGTCTAATTTAATTGTGTAATATTGTCGACCTTGGGTTTGTTTGGGTTTTGTTGTTTATTTTTGTGGGTGTGTATTTTTGTGTATTTTAGATATATTTTCACGACTAATTCCAGTTAACATCCTGCAAAATTTGCTCGTTTTCTGGCCGAGTCGAAATTGCATTGATTGATCCTATGGTCCTATGATCCTATTGATCCTATGGTCCTATCCTATTGATCCTATGGCATGCGCCATTAAAAGCGCTGTGTAATGGTTGAGCTCCCTTTATTTCGTTTTGGTCACGCGGATGAGCAGACAAAATGACGAATGCTGCGGCTGGAGCAGTGGAAGCGATTTTTGAATTGTTCAATGATTATTCGATATTGTTATGACTTATTGTCAATAGGTATACTAAGTGGCCATGAGGTAGCCTGTTGCTATGTACAGTTTTATTCTATTGTTGATTATACCACATAGCTGTGGTGATAAAGGAAATGTTCGTTTTAAATAGATGATTATGATAGGACCATGACTATAAAATCATGATGATTATTATGAATGATATCATAGGGTTCAAATGCAGAATGATTGCATGAACTTGGGAAAGAACTTTCAAGCCCTATGGGATAAATTGGGTGTTACAAGCGATGGAGTTTCAAAATTTAGCATGATTGAAGGAATTTTACAGTCTTATTTCAGGAGTTTTACGAAATTTATATTGCCAAGAGATTTGGGTACTATTAAAAGAAAAATGATGAGATATTTTTCCCAAAGAACTTTAATATCTGCCATCCATTTTGGCTGTCTCACGAATGAAGGATGAGTTGCCTTTAGTGGTTGCAAAGAAAATTTTTGGAGACCAGGCAAAATGGGGAAATATGTCAGATATGACCCTAGGACAGGACGGTGATTCATCAATTGACATGAGGTACGAACCAGAGGTGACGACCGATGAGATTCGATCTCAGTCAATGGATGGACCTGTCCTGACATCATTGGGGAAAGGGCTTATGCAAGGAGTCATCCAAAATGATTAATTTGATTTATTGATGAATATTGATGAATTAATTGAAATTGAATAATTGATTGAATTGTTGATTGATTGAATCTAATTGATTGAATTTAATTGAATAAATTTAACTGAATAAATTGAACTGAATAAATTGAATTGAATATATTGATTGTTTGATTGATGAAAATGCGGTCTCAAGAAAGAAGCTTTGATATCTTTGTGAGATATTATCAATGTGAAGACAACCTTGGAAAATTGAGCAAGGTGGTGAGTTTATATACAGATATATATGTGCGGTTACCATTGTGTGATTTCCACGTCAACAGAGCGGACACCTGAGGATTCACCCATTTCATACTGACCCTCTGGCTCATCTGCAAATACTGATCTGTGAGATTGGATTGTGCAAAAGCCACAGGTGAGGGAGATTCTCTGGAAATCACCATTTGAACAGGTGGAGAGATCCTTCCTGGAGGTACGAGTGAAGCTTTAGAGGAACAAACTACAACACATCCAACGCTACTTTGATAAAAGGCAGAATGGGAAATGGAGCCTGCAAGAATACACAAGGACAACCAGAGATTCCACAAAAAGGTACTTGTACACATCATATGTACGACCGTTATGGTGCCGAAGCTATAAGGCAGGTCGAGAATTGGTATTTGTGGACAAAGGGACATGATGAGGAGTTTCCAAGAGATGGTACATTTGAGCAAAGTCGATTGGAAAGATTGGAACAAAGATTGAAAGCCAGGAAGAGACAGAATCTAACGGTAGACTGGCTTGCATTCCATCTTTGGGATGGTGAATCCAGACAACGGGAACAGCAAGAATGGATAACGGATCTAGAACTTAAAATAAAAAGGATACAGGATACAGTGGAGGAGACAAATGCACAACTGCCCTCGAAATTAGGAATGAAAGGGACAGTTGTCCCATCTGATTTCCAGTTGTCTCCCCAAAAAGGACGGTACAGAGAATTTTTTCGTGTTTCAGGAGATAACGAGAGATTGCAGTGGCAACTCAGGGATGTAGAGATGCAGCCCAGCAATACAAGTGCACAGGTGCACAGACCAGGCAATGACAGAAACCGGTGTTTCAAGTGTGGACGGATGGGACATTGGAAAAGAGGATGTCCGTATACCAAAAGGAAGACAAGTTCATAGGGTAAACCAAGATGAAGGGTACCAGTGCTGACCGATACCTCAGACAATGATTAGGCCTTCATTGCGACAAATCCCAAATGACGATTGGCCTCAACAAATTAGATTACTGGACAAACATGAATAACTGTCGATGATTCTTGGGTCTGAAAAGTTTTCGGAGCAAGAATTATTCATTTTTTCTTTTGCTTGTAAGCAAATTGATAATTAATTGATCAAATGCCGAAATTGGATCTTTTATGTTGGGCACAAAATTATAAATTTACAAAGTTTGGAACAATTGCTTGCAATTTTTTTGGCAAACCAAGTGACAAGAGTCACATGATGATCAGGTGGGAATTTCGGACTATTGTTCCACACGATTGATAGGTCAGTGGTCGACTGACATACAAATGGGTGGGTAGTCAAATTTGGATAAATTATTGTGGGAACTGAAAGGGTAATGTCAATGTGACGTCATAGGGGTTTTCTAAGAATAAACTTTTTGGTCCATTTGTGTATTAGCACTTATAAAATTGAAGGACAAATTTTGAGAACTTGAAATAAAGTTGACACCCATCCGGATCTGTAAATAAGGGTTCCAACGCAAACAAATACGCATAATGCACATGTGTGTGGGTATTTGTATGTGTGTGGCTATAAAAGAATGTGATAGGGATAATATCCTCAATTTGTACTAATTATTTGATTGTGGGTAAAGGAATTAATTTATCGTAGTGGATTGTTAACAGCAGCCTGAAAATGTCCTGAGAGTGTGCATCCATGTAATCAGAAATCCCAGATTTGTTTTTACAAACAACATTTTGGTAGAGGTCTTCTGTGGACGAACACTTCCTTGGTAGATAAAAAACGGTACTGCATGCTGGCAGCCACTTTTGCGGCCAGTTAGGCCAAACAAATTGAGAGGAAATTGTAGTTAAACACGTAAGTTACACATGGCTATTTGTAAAAAAAAAGGAAATTTGTTGAGATGGGAAACATTTTTCGAAGGTTTATTAAAGTGTTATAATATGACATGTGGCAAGGCAAACTATTGGATGGGAAAATTAGATCTGGTTATAGAATAAATTTATTGACCCCTTGAAGTTAATTCCTCGAATCATTGTTTCACTGGCATTTTTTTGTTCACATTGGAAATAGTTTGGTAGAGCTTTGGTTAAAACCTTTGGTTGCGGTATCTTGGAACGAATTGATAAACCATAGGAGATTGATAAGAATAGAAACAAATATGGACCCAAAATAGAAAGTTGCATTCATGCCTCTCATTGCAAGCAAGCACATGGGGCTAAGGTGGATGATCCCACAGAAAATGAGGCTGCACCTAGCAGCCCAGCAGAACATTCAGTGGCGGATAAATGATACTCGTGATTTACATTCATTTGAATTACATTTTAACGCCCCGTGTAGTGATTGATTATTTCATCATGTAGTAGTCCTACTTGAGATAGTGACATTTATTTGCCTACATGACATACAATTACCTACTGATATTAGTACAGCATCAGTGATAATGTAGCACAATTACACTCATGATCAATGGAGTTAGGTGGACCCCGGGATATAAGGGAATCAGGGAAAGGCAAATAATCAGATTTATGTTAAATAATAAGGAATTTTTAGGGATTTTCTTTCATTAACCTGTTAGGAAGTTTGTTAGTTACGATGTTGAATTTTATTGACATGTAATTATGTTATAGGTACGGACATATACAAGGGGTAGCTCACATGTTTTACAGATGGATACAGGTGGGACAAAGGGAAACACCTTATCAAGACAAGCCGACCAATCAAGGGAAACCAGAGACTTCTACTTCAGATACTCCTTGAAAATGGTGATATTTATCCTAGGAATGGGTTCTCTAGTAGTGGGGACTCTGTGTTGTATGGATTATTTTGGGGTAATGAGGGAACAAAACGCAACACCAGCAAATGATATACAGATATATGATCATGCGGAACGACAAAAGCAGAAGAGAAGTTTGATGAAGGATAAAGACACACCTTTAGAACCCGATGGATTACACGGGATTAATACTTTTTTACATTTAGCCCATACAAGGGCTGCTATAGCAAATGAAAGTAATTGTTGGATATGTACACAAATGCCGCATTCTAGTGAGATCGGAGTACCATTGGAGGCAGTTCCTTTTGGTTGGGCGGAGTTATGTAGCCGCTTCCCTCACACCCTGATAGCATCAGATTTTAACGGCCAACTGTCCGGGGAAGTGGGATGGCAAAAAGGGGGATATAATTGTAACCAATTTAAGGACAGTTATAGACCTACATATGATAAGAACAAAATGCCCTCTTACATGACCGTCCAGCAGCAAATGACAGGATTAATGTGTATCACCAGACCCCAAACGCCTACGCATAACAGGTCTATGGGAACCTCTAAATGCCACAATTATGGTCACGAAGAAGGCTGGATGAGAACACCTGTCCCACTAGGACCAAATGGCACGAAGGGTTTAGCTTTATATTGGGAAGGTATGTGGGGAATGGACAACACATGGACATATAATAATACGTATTTTATATGTGGACACAAGGCATATCCGTATCTTCCCTCGGGATGGTTCGGAACATGTTTTCTGGGGTTTGTGCTTCCACACATGCGCCTGTTAACAAAGTCACCAACGCATATCCTGCATTCTAGGCAGAAAAGAACTATTAGCATGGGGGAATGGATTGGAATGGTAATATTTCCATTTTATGGAACCTGGAAGGCAGGGCGAGAACTCAGGCACATGGCATTGGCTATGGAGAAGTTGGCAAATAAAACAGCAAGTGGATTGGAAAAACTTACAAGAGAGCTGGTGGCAGCAACAAGAACGATGGCATTACAAAATCGTATGGCATTAGATATGCTGTTCGCAGAAAAAGGAGGTACATGTGCAGTCATTGGTACAGATTGCTGTACGTACATACCTGATGAGTCAGAAGAAATTTATAACATAGCCGATACAATCAGACAAAAGGGAGCAAGATACCACGATTATATAAAAGGGGGTGCCTTTGCATGGTTGGGAAACACATTTGGAGGGGTGGTAGCTAAGATACTCCAATATTTGTTTGTTGGTTTAGTAGTTATATTGGCAATTGTTTTAGTGGTGGCTTGCTTGAAAGCCTTAGTGACGGTGTGTCTGAATAAGGCAACCAACAACACGATGATAACGCATGAAGTGACAAATGAGGAAAGAAATGTGGAACCAGAAAAGGAAGACTTTTATGGCGACATAAATACTGAGATTAAAAGATTAAATCAAGTGATGTTGCAAATGAATACAGTAGAATTAAGATAATGGCATAACGACAATGTTATGAGTTGTGTCAATTACAATATCAGTGAACTCATATCACCACGAGTGACACACTGTTAGGAAAAAAAGAAAAAAAGAAAATGAAAAGTGGAGAGGAATTATGGTAATAATACATTATGCTTAATTTGTTGGTTTGGGAAAATTGTTGTTGGGAATTAGATATTCCTGTTTGTGATTGTAATCATATACAATTTATTTTCTTAGAGTAGTGCTAAAATACCTGCATGAGTTAATTTTTGAACTATATTAACCTGAAAGCAATTGTGGATGCTATTCTTAGTTTAGTAATAAAATACATACCTGATTGAATATTATTTGTGTGACGCATATAAATGAATATAACTTTTTGTGTTAAGGAAAAACAACAAATTGTTGAATGTGAAACTGTCGGAAGATATACATGATTATGCTGATTTCATGGTAAGATGTACCCTATCTGATTCAGTGTGTGCGGAAAGCAGATTCAGATGTGACTGAGCATAAGGATAAGACGAGATCACATTTTGAAGGGAGTGCTAACGGAATTGGGAAGAAGTTCGAGAAAGAAAATTTGTGGCTAAAAATGAAGTTAATCATGGCATACACCCTCTTTCTCAAAGAATGATGAAGACATTCTCCCGTGTAACTTGGAGATGAATGCTTACCTTCACCAAGGAAATTTATGTGACCATTTGCCTGGATCACACTGCAACATATGAAAGAAAGGCGATCACTTACTCTTGTTTGAAGGCTTCGAACATTCATCACATCAGAAGTTGCAGGACAACGACATTTTACCCGCAACCTCTGTGAAATGCGGGGACATATGTTATTACTTCACCAACTTCCGGGGAGCCAGCATGGAGCTGCAAACCAATGGCTGTGCCTTTTCACAACAGCTGTGCGCGATTCTGCAGGCCACTCCTGGTATGGACCATGGATGACCTGAACACCATGGTCCCAACATCATTGTGGATGCATCCGGCATCCCTGTTCCACATCTTGCTGGCCAATCAACGTCACACCAATACTTGCTGCCCACTCACAATGAGGGAGGAGGCAAGTCGACTACAACTGGGTGAAGGCCTTGTTCAGGAATTACAATGGTTTACAGAAAAAAGTGGCAAGAATGCTACAAGGAGAGCAGGGTCAGTCTATGACTCCGCAGTGTTACCACAACAGCGAAATCCTACACGAAGTAGTGCAGGAGCTATGAAGACATTAGGAGAAAATGTTTCATACCTGGATTCAAACACAAGTGATCAGCCCTTCCTTTCAAACAAAGTCAACATTTGTGTGGAGGCAAACGTTTTTGCCAGATGGTGCAGATGCTTTACAAAACTTTTTTTTTTTCTTTTTTTTCTATACTGAATCGAGGCTCGTGAAAGAGCTGACAACCACGAGGGAAAGACAGCACAGGGGGACCACGAGGGAAAGACAAAGACAGCACATGGGGACCATGAGGGAAAGACAAAGACAGCACATGGGGACCACGAGGGAAAGACAAAGACAGCACATGGGGACCACGAGGGAAAGACAAAGACAGCACAGGGGGACCACGAGGGAAAGACAAAGACAGCACAAGGGGACCATGAGGGAAAGACAAAGACAGCACATGGGGACCACGAGGGAAAGACAAAGACAGCACAGGGGGACCACGAGGGAAAGACAAAGACAGCACAGGGGGACCACGAGGGAAAGACAAAGACGACAAAGACAACAAAAACTTGAAAATGAGGTGAAATTGTTGTATCTTGGTGATGGTGAAGTGTTGTTTTGAAAATATATTTGTGATGCAAATGCAATAGATTGAACAATATGGAAGGAGTCAATGACCAACGAAATGTTTTGTGATTCTTGCAGGATGACGGTGTATGCCTAAGGGAATTTGATTACCAAAGTTATGATTATTTACTTATACTTGTAATGATGTTTACTTGCAGTGATTGATTATTTACTTATACTTGTAATGATGTTTACTTGTAGTGATTGACTGTTTACTTATATTGATGTTTAGATTAATGGTTAATATAAACAAAAACAAAAAGATGAGGGAATTGTGGAAGTGTAACTCAGTGTAACTTATTGATTGGCACTGGTAACTCATTGATTAAGACTGGTAACGATTTCGTAAATGAATGCCAAGAATGTGCACGAACATGGTAATCTCTTGTCCACCTGGTCACAGCCCCAGGCTGGAGCACCCCCCTATCGTTTGGTAAATGGAACTCGCAGCAGGAGGGGAGCGAGCTGGTGCCAGGACTCGGTGCATGCATGACCTCGGGGCATTAGCGGAGAAAGGATTAGCGCGACAAGGCCCATAAAAACCAGAGCAAACTATGAGTCAGGAGACTTGTCACCAGAAGCTCTGACCTACGGAACGGAACGGAACCCTATGAACAGCGCTGAGAGAGAGCAATCATACTCAGAACCTCTGCCCGACGGGAATGGTGGAGGAACATCGGCCGAACAAGAAGGACCATGCGAATAGAGTTAACCTGGTCCATTGAGTTAAACGGTATTATTTGGTAATGGAATGAAGTGAATAACCAGTTAATAAACCAGACCTTTTGTAAAACCTGTTTCCGACCATTGGCGTCTTGAGTCTCCCCCACCACTTCCCCTACAGAGGCAACGCTTCCCGAATGTGCGGATGGGTGTACCGTTGGCAGCAAGCAAAGCAGGGCCCGGGCCCGCGGGTTGCTTGTCGGACGTGGAGGCAGGGAGGACGCTTACCTGCGCTCCCGTGTCGCAAAGAAAACGATGCCCGGACAAGGTGTCCGTGATGAACAGGAGGCTGTCGGAATGGCTGACACTCAGGGCCACAAGTGAGCGCCGGCCCGGGCGTTTCCCGACCCATCAAAAGAACACGGCGGGCAGCACGTTTAGCCTTGCGGCCGAACCTGGCATGGTAGTAGCACCAGGTTTGCGGCGGCGGTGGCGGCCGCTGCGGCTGCAGTGGCGGTAGTGGGCAGGGCGCAGCAGTGGCCACGAGGGAAGCTGGGGGTGCTGTAGCCTCTGCACCGGGATTCACTATGGCAGCACCGTAAACCGCCTGCTTGTCGCAGGCCGCAAAAAACGTGTCGGCCTCTCCGGCCAGGGCGCGGGGTTCCGTGATGTTGGAACCGGCCAGCGCGAGGCACACCTGTATGGGTAGCTGGCGGAGGAAAAGTTGGCGGAACAAGAAATCCGGGCGCTGGTCTCCAAGCAGAGACAGCATGAAATCCATCCGGACGGATGGTCGTGTGCGCCGAGGGCGGGAAGGTCCAGGAGGCGGTCGGCACGTTCGATCTCTGTGAGCTCGAACGTGGCGAGGAGGAGACGTTTGAGCGCCTCGTACTTGTGGTTGCCCGGCGGGCGCCGAAGGATGGACACGACGCGGGCGTCAGTGCCGGGCCCGAGGGAGGCGACCACGTGGTAGTACCGGGTCTCGTCCGCCGTGATGCCCCGGAGTTGGAACTGAGCTTCGGCTTGCACAAACCAAACGTCGGCTTGCGCTTCTCAAAACTCCGGGAGTTTGATTGCGACGGCGTTGGTAGCCATGGCGCGTTCGGGGGTCAGCAATGGCTGAACCAATCGGGGTCACCAGTGTGGTGCTGTGCACACACGACTCGATTGCCAGAGAGGTAGGCCACAATGCGTTGATACAACAAGAGTCTTTATTCAGAGCTCGCATTTCAGCACTGCGCGGGCTCGAGCTTAGAGCCCGCATATATGTCCCACGCCTTGCCCCCGGGAGTGGCCGATCGGCCGAAAGGCGGGGCATGCATTTCAGTTCCCCGCCTGGATGCTCGCGCCACCCACTGGTGCACGGAATTATTGTCCCTTGTGCCCACCACATTATCACGGTGTTTCCGTGGGAGCAACGGCCCAACAACCTCAACCAGAGTTAAAATATTATAAACCACTATCATGTATGATTAGCTTTTTAAACAGTCACTAATGCTGTTTATAACACTAAATAAAGAAATTTGGAGGAATCCTGACATCCGTGAGGTAAGTTTTACTTGCAGAATTGAGCGAAGATCTACTGTACTCTATATACCACACAACGGTTGGGATAACCTGGTGCTAACGTGCCGTTTTTCGTGGCAGCCTTTTGAAACTCGCTCCTGCTGTTTAACACCAAACTGAAAGGGAGGAAGCCCGGAGTGTGCTCATTTACCAAGCAGCTAGCTAGTGCTTGCCAAGCCAGCCATTCCTTAATAGTTTTGAAGGGAGTGCTTGCTCAAATGCTTAAATCACTTGGCGATCTCTCCACAAGAAACTTGGTAAATGAACACACACCCAATGTTCTTGAGACCCGATCATGATCGACTGTAATCAATATACCCCAAAGAGGAATGACCCTTCCTGCCACTCCTGTAGTGTGCGGGTGTACTAGTTAAATATATCAGAATAATTAGAGGAGTCCTGCTCAGAAATGGGTAGAGCAAAGGGATACTCCTTACCTTGAAAGAACCAAAATGGATCGAACGGAGGGAGCCAGATACGTTTGGGCACTGTGTACTGCCTTACTACCCGGGCCTTTCTGAGAAGATTGGCAAGATAGTATGCAGCACACAGATTGGTGTTGCCTCCAAGCCTTTTGTAGCCTACAATTCTCATGCACCATCCGCAATTTAATTTCAAAACTGAAGGACACAATATCAACTGGTGATGAATCTGAAGCAGTTTACCATTCGTCATGCAGAGACTGTGACCGATTCTACATCGGTGAAACTGGAAGGAATTTGAAACAAAGGCTAGATGAACATGATAGAGCAAGTAGGCTTGGAAAGGTGACACAATCAGCCACAGCACATCATTGCCTGCAATTTGGCCACAAATTTGTCTTTGATGGGACCCGTGTCCTAAACACGAAGTCCAGCAAACGACACAGATTGATACTGGAAGTATGGCATGTTAAGAACCAAGAGGGTGGCATTACTGGGGAGACTATGGACATATCTACACAATAATACACACCTCTGACGCAAATGGGGGAAGCTGATTGGCACAAGCAACTGGAAAAGGTGAACAAGAAACAGTGCTCGGTCCCCAACGACACACCTATGTATACATGCATAACACCAAACACAAACTCCACCAATCACGCAACCCACATGTCATGACGTCCAACCTGAACACAGAACCAGCCATATTTGTGCCTAGGAACACAAAAACAACAATAGCGCACACACACACATGCAACACTAGATGACAAGTAAGTAATAAATAGAGCAGAGCAGCCCATCAATGATGCGATGTAACATTGATTTGCTTGAGGTTTGGAAAAAATAAAAACACTCCCCTAGTCCCCTATTGACCTCACACGCAGCCAATTGACATTAACCAACCCACAGGAAAGGTAACGCGTTTTGTAGGAGAGCGAGAACCCTGCCAGCTTTTCGGGGTATCAATAGGTATTCGTGGTTGACCGTAGAGTTATCCGAGGCTGGTGGCCTGAGAGCCTGAGTTTGGGAGGAGTCAGGGAAGTCCCCTCAATGTAAACCCTGAAACCTGGGTCCATAGCAATATATATATAGTCCCGCAACCGCCGAAATTAATATCAGGCGGTCGCGGATGCCGATCACGAAGGCTTTAGCCCCTGAGGCGGAAACTCAATGGCGAACTCCGAAACCGAAGCTACCCAAGCGCGCGGGGTGGAGGGGGGCGACAAGAGCCCTGCAGCCTTATCTATTAAATTAATCACATGGAAAACTGCGTTCAAGTATGTACAGCAAATAATATAAGGGTTTATTAAATGAAAAGCAAGGACAGGAAAAGCACGTGCCGGTCATGAAATAAGGTAGCTAAATTTGGGATCCCACACACAACAGATATCAAATACAAACGAGGGAATCTGAATTAAGGAAAAGAACACGTCATGTACTGGTGAACGCACAACTCGGTCTTATCTGCTCTTTGTCGTTGGCTTTGGCCGCCGTCCAACACGCGGCTCCTTTCGTCCTGTGGCACGCCTCGCTCCAAGTTCCAGAGCACCAAGCATCGATCACCACGAGGTTGACCGTCGTACACGGTCGACAAGCCAACTCGGATCTCACCGGGACGGCCAACTCAGGCCGTGGATCTTCCAGGGATCTGCCAAGAATCTCACTGGAATTCGGGATCTCTGAACGACTCTTGCACTCGAACCAAAGTGCGTCTCACGTCTCTGTCTCTCCAAGCAACTCAACTCGGGATCCAACTCGACTCAACTCCAACTCGCACCGGGACTCGACTGCTCATGAAAAGTCCAACTCTGCTGCCCAAACAAACTGCCCTCTCAACTCGGGATCCAACTCACAACTCATTTCGGAGACGAGACGAGGGGATATGAATTAATAAAAGAAACACGTTCATCGTTATTGTGAACGCGGAGCTCGGCCTTATCTGGTCTCGTCATCTTCCAGTGTAACACGGCCCAGCTCGGCCCCGCTCCAAGCCTCTCACCGCTCCCACGAGGTCCGTGCACCAAGCTCCAAAGCACAGAGCACAAGCACCAGCACCGCTCCAAGCACCACGAGGTCCCACAGCAGGACAGCGAGCTCCACTCGGGTACACCTCAGCCCAACTCGGGCTGCGCAAGACGAAAAAGAGCTGCAATAGCGAGTCACTTTTCTGCATCTCTCGAACCACTGCAAGAAGCAACTGCTCTGAACAAACTACGTGCACTCCAGTGAACTCTCCACTCACTGCGCTACTCAACTGCTGCGCAACAACTATCCACTCGTCTGCTAGGAATCCACTCAACTCTCCGAAAATGGCGTCCAGCGCTCGTTAATATCTGCCGGCCCGTGACGTCAGCCCTGGCGCACTGCCAACCAATCGGTCTTCTCCACCGACTCGCCGGCCCACCCAGGTCCACACCCACTGCGTCACTCCCACTCGCGCTCCCTGCTCCTTGTGTCATATCACGTGCTATTTGAGGTGGACAGGCCTCTCGGAGGTGTAAATGGTGGCGGCCACTCGGCGGTGTCCTGGCCTGGTTTCTTCCTAAGTCATGTCAGGGGGGAGGGCGTTATTTAGTGTTGCACTAAGGATCCGTCGGAATGTCTATGTGGTGTGCAGTGCCAAAAGTGACAAAGGTTTGGCAAACCAGGTGAGGCACACAAGGGCGCTACTCCTTAATCCCTACACTAATTATCACTCGAACCTCCTGGTAGATTCACAAGTATACATCTTAACCGACAAAACGCCTACACATGAAGAACTTGTTACAGGTAGTTTTCCTTACCGCGACACACGAAGCATGTTACCGACTCAGATCTAACTGCTCTAAATATTACTACCCACCAGACATAACAGTATGTATGTATGTATGTATATATATTTATTTATATATATATATATATATATATATATATATATATATATATATGTATATATAAATATACACACACACATATATACAGTCACGTGAAAAAGTAAGTACACCCCATGTCAAGTTTAGACTTTTTCAACATATTTCAAAAGACAGCTATTTGATCTTCATTTCAACAATATTGATAGATAAAGGTGATCTAACACAACAAATATCATGAAACATTTACATTTTGTACTCCATTGTATAATTTAAATAAACATAAATGCAAATTTCGCATGTGGAAAAAGTAAGTATACCCCTACATTTATCACTACTTCAAATACCTAAAATTAGAATCAGGTGCACCAGCTCAGGTGCAAATGATGAGAACATCGTTAGAGAGGATCTTGGAGGAACCTGTCTTGTTTAAGCCTCATAGTAAGGGCATTTTATGAGATATTTCACAAATCTGTTAACTAAATTGTTACCAAAAAATTTCTTCACCAATATGTTTGTAAAGGTGTGTAATAACATGTGTTAAAATGTTGAAGTTCAACTCCCGTGGGAAACCCAGAAAAAAAGCTGTTGAATTCGGGTACCGAAAAATTATTTTCGAGAATTTTTATTTTTTTTAATCGGCCCTTAAGTAACTTATGAGGGGTCAAATAAGGGTTTTTCATGATTCTGAGTTGATTGTTAACATTTATATTTTCACTTTTACATTTACACACAAAGTAGCTTTTATTTCACATACATATATAATACTCAAGAGTTATTTCTCATTCATAATGTCAGAAGTTTCAACAGTCATTGTCTATGTCTTCTTCAGACTCAACAACATCATGACTGCAGTTTCTGCATGTAATGCCATTACAGACTCCACAGGCCGAGATGCACGTGACCCCATTCTTCTTGCAGCTGCATCGCCGGTTGCTGCAATCTCCATGACAATTACAGCTCGTGAACTGCAATAGCTCCTCAGGAGCCGTGGGGTCCAGTGTTGGAACTGGCTCATACCCATGCACACCTATTGTCCATCCATAGTCACTGGGGTTCAGAGACATGCTCTGTAGAAGGATCCAGTCCCGGGTCTGCAGGTAGGCACGGAGTGAATGTTGTGCAGCTGCACCCTCTGTTGGAGGTAGAGTCTCTGGTTTGATCACTCCTGCCGCTGCCTTCCTTGAGAACATGTTGTACCGAATTCAATTTCACTGTTTCTCATTCTTCCTCTGCTCAGTCCACCTTGTGACTTGGCTGCCTTCATTAATGTCTGCTCAATGCAAATGTCACACCATGTGCCGGACCACTCATGACTTGAGTAACGGACAACGTGGTTCCCGTGGGCAGTGAGACCTTCTAAGGTGTCTTTGTAAGCAGGCAAAGTTTCTAGTTCCTTCATGAGTTGACAGTACAGCCGTGCGCCCTTGGCATACTGATGATGGCCTGCAGTGGCAAAGATGTGAAGCATCTTGGTAACAATGCAGGACAGATGCCCATTGTGGTCTGCAAGTCGCTCGGTTCTGATAAAGACCTTGATCACATCTACCATGTGGTGGTACTCCACCCAGAGTGCAGGTGTTCTTCCTCCTTTTGCGAGTCGTTTGAAGGTTTCTTCAAACCTTTGCTCAAACACTGGCACTACTGGGTCTGAGTGTCTGGCTCCCATCTTCCCATCAGCCACCTTCTCCATGAAGGTCTTCATGTCACCACGCTCCTCCTCAGTGAAGGCAAGTTTCATGATGTGTTGATAGATGGCTGCATCGATGAGGAGGTGAACACGGATTGCCTTGTCAAAACATCCTCCATCCATGATGTGGTTGGCTGTCGTACTTCCAGGATAGATCAACTGGATCACATCTAGTAGTCCAGAATCTTCCATGATGTTACCCATTGATCCAAGATAAGACTTCAGCAGGTGAAAACCACCCAACCTTGGAATGACGGGTAGATTTGCCTGCTTTATTATATTCACAGCCTTCAGCCAAATCGGAAGATCAAAGGTCACTATAGCGACCCCAGCGTGCCGTATGCACTCTTTCAGAGTGGTGAAGATGGTGTTGAGGTCATTAGGGTCTCCTTCAATAACTGGGAGGAACTCGATCTGTGTGCTCTGCTTTGTTTCATTAGCATGGATTCTCTTCATCCAGCCATTCCAGTTGGAGTGTGGGAACTCAGGATCGTTGGCTTTGATCACCCACCCCGCTGCCCAGAGTGTGTCACCTGGAGTGAGGAGTGGCTGATCATGAGCCAGGGAGGAGGAAAGCTCAGCGAGGGGGAGAAACATGATCGCGTTCGTTCCTATCTGTTTCCTGTTCGTAAATGGAATAATCTTTACTTCAGTTCCTCTCAGGATCTTAGCTTTGTCGAGTGCCTTCAACTTCACCCGGGGGAAAGCTGTTGTTGTCTGTGGATCTGGCAAAGGTGGTGCCGGAGAGGTGACTTCGATCCAACCCATTGAGTGAAAGGGAGTGTTTCCGTGAATAGAGACAATGTTCAAATCTATATTGTCTCCAACAAACTGAGTGACTGCATTGTTTGTTTCCCCAACCTCCATAAAGACCACCTGATCATTACTTGACAATTCACTTTCACTGGCTGGCACTTTGGCTGTCATCACTGATTGATCCTCAAGCGCAGCATCAACCGCAACCTCATCATTGATCTGTTCATCGGTTTCCTCCACAATGGTGTCAAGAGTGCCAGAAGTATCTGGAACATCATCTCCAGTCCTACTATTAAGGAAGCAGTATTTGTAGTTTTGTGTCTCCGTGTAAGACTCAGTGTATCCCAGCCGGTTGAACTTGTTGAGCATCCATTTTGCCCCAAATCTATGATCAAGTTGTATGGCAAGCCCCATTTGGTGTGGCAATACTCCAGACCGAGGTCGACAGGCCTTAATAAAATTCTGCCCCCAAACGGAAACTCTTTCGTCTGTCTTGACAATCGGTCTCAAGAACATCTGAAGGCTTGCAGGAACAAGTGTCAGCTGACTATCGATGTCAGTCATACTGTGTGTGGTGGGGTATGACTTTGGACCTAAATCAATCAAGGCAATATCATTGGATATGAACTTGAGTGCCGTCTTTATGATCTGAGTCTTCTCATCTCCATGGTCAAGATTAGCATGATGCCCTCGCAGAATATTGTCGGTGCCATCTTTGAGACAGAGTACATCTGCCCTTCTTTCCTGTGTTGTGAAATACAAGGTGTCTTCGTATTTCTCTAGAAGTTTTATCTTTAGCCAATGCTTTCAATAAGAAAGGCTCTTCTCCGGTGACTGATCAAACTCCTGCAGCTTTTCATGGACTTGGTCCATGTTCATTACCCCATGCTCTAATTCTGAGTCTAACCATTCGCAGAATTCAATAAAAACTGCCTCTCGCTCCTCATCAATACCCCTCTGTCCTCTCTTCCTTTTTCCTTCCTCATCAGTCTTGGACAAACTGTCACCTCTCGCAAACATAAGTTTGCATCGCAAATGGTACAGTGTTTCTTCTGCTACCAAGTCGTTGATCCCTTCCAGGCGTCCAGTGACTTCAGTACCCCAGTCATCCCCGCGACTCCGTGCTGTCTTCAGCAAGCTTGCCTCAGTGTATCTGCAGTCAAATTATCTGGCACTCTGTATTTCTTTCTAGCTTGTGCTGGATTATTTTTGTAGAGCTGGGCTGGTTGGTTGCAAAGAATGCATACATCCTTATACAGGAGGTCAACTGACTGTGATCTTCTAGAACTGCAGCCAGTTGATGAACTGAACTCACAAGTAGTGCGTCTTCTCTTCAACTTTGATGACTCTTTCTCTGCCTTTGATGCTTGAGCTGACTTCTTGGTGGTTGCAACAAAGTTGTTGTACAGATCATTTTTACACTTCTGGTGGTACCTCAGTTTTCCTTCCTTTTGAGCCTCCTTCATACGTTCCACAACAGTAACATTTTCGACAGTTTCTGCTTGTTTCAATAAAGTTGAGTATCCCTTTGGAGTTGCCTGTATGAGCCTTTCAGCTGGTGTATCCGAGCGTGCACAGATGAAGCAATTGAGCACAGGTGGAGTAACGTCTTCATCCATATTGCTAGACTCCATGTCCTGCAAAGTCGAAAATGAGAAATATTTAGAAATTATTTTTCCACAAAGGAGTGTCTGTGGTGAAATATAAATGTTAACAATCAACTCAGAATCATGAAAAACCCTTATTTGACCCCTCATAAGTTACTTAAGGGCCAATTTAAAAAAATAACAATTCTCGAAAATAATTTTTCGGTACCCGAATTCAACAGCTTTTTTTCTGGGTTTCCCACGGGAGTTGACCTTCAACATTTTAACACATGTTATTACACACCTTTACAAACATATTGGTGAAGAAATTTTTTGGTAACAATTTAGTTAACAGATTTTCATATGTTTCCCTTACTATCAGACATTTCGTTTGGTTTGCGCTTTGTTGTTGAAGTGTGCGGCGTCACCATGCCTAGATCAAAAGGGCTCTCTGAGGCCTTCAGAAAGAACGGTATAGATGCCTACGAGTCTGGGAAGGGATTTTAAAAGATCTCCAAACAATTTGAAATCAATCATTCGACTGTCCGGAAGATCATCTCCAAGTGGAGAAGATTCCAAACAACTGCCAACTTGTTCAGGCCAGGCTGCCCCGGCAAGTTCAGCCCGAGAGCAGATCACAAGATGCTGAAAGAAGTCTCTAAGAACCCCAGAATGTCGTCACGGGACCTACAGGTAGCGCTTGCCACTGGTGATGTCAAAGTGCACGAGTCTACCATTAGAAAGAGGCTGCACAAATTTGATCTCCATGGGAGGTGTGCCAGGAGGAAACCTTTGCTGTCCAGAAAGAACATCAGGGCAAGATTAAAGTTTGCCAATGAACACCTAGGCACTTCTGGAACAATGTGCTCTGGACAGATGAGTCAAAGGTAGAGCTATTTGGCCAGAGTACCAGAAGACATGTTTGGCGAAAACCAAAGACAGCATTTGACCACAAGAACCTGATACCAACTGTAAAGCATGGTGGTGGAAATATTATGGTTTGGGGCAGCTTTGCTGCATCAGGGCCTGGGCAGCTCACCATCATAGAATCCACTATGAATTCTTTTTTGTACCAGAGGGTGCTTGAGGATAATGTGAGGCCATCTGTTAAATAGATGAAGCTCAACCAAAGGTGGACCTTGCAACATGACAATGACCCTAAACATACCAGTAAATCCACCAAGGAATGGCTGAAAAGAAAGAAATGGAGGGTTCTGGAATGGCCAAGTCAAAGCCCGGATCTAAATCCTATCGAGATGTTGTGGGGGGATTTGAAACGAGCTGTGCATGCAAGAAACCCCTCAAACATCGCACAGCTGAAAGAATTCTGCATGGAGGAGTGGGCAAAAATTTCTCCCAGTCGATGTTAGAGACTGGTAGACAGTTATAAGAAACGCCTACTTGAGGTTGTTTCTGCCAAAGGGGGCAACACCACCGATTAGAGTCAAGGGTGTACTTACTTTTTCCACATGCGAAATTTGCATTTATGTTTATTTAAATTATACAATGGACGACAAAATGTAAATGTTTCATGATATTTGTTAAATTATATCACCTTTATCTATCAATATTGTTGAAATGAAGATCAAATAGCTGTATGTTGAAAAAGTCAAAATTTTACATGGGGTGCACCTACATTTTCACGTGACTGTATGTATGTATGTATATATATATATATATATATATATATATATATATATATATATATATATATATATATATATATATATATATATATATATATATGTATATATGTATATATATATATATATATATATATATATATATATATGTCGGTGAGAGACCTCAAGGGAAGGAAGGAGAACAAGGATCAGAGCAGCAATGTTTAATGAAATCGATTACAAATACACAATGTGGAGCAAGGCTCAAGAATGCACTGCCTGACATGCAGCAGGGCACTTTCAAGACACTCGCTCCAGAATCAGTAAATAGGCATTTCATATATAGCAAGAAAATCAGATAAGAGTCTGCGCTAAAGACAAAGGAAAATAGGGCCGTAAAGACCCCCTACCATCGTCCCTTCCTGCAGAAGGCCAAACTTAGACTGAAAAGATGTGAGCATAGGATAGGGTGACCTTTTCTGGCTCTTTATCTAAACACATCAGACCCGAGCTTAGGCCGAAGGAAATGTTCTCATAATACCTTCAATGGTTTTCTTGACACCAAGCATAATAGTAGATTAATGATTGAATACACATGCTGAATACATAACAATCAAAGGATATGTAATGACTATATTCCTCCCAAGGTTGGTTATGTCCTTGATTTAGGAGACACACTGGGAACTACAAAGATATATAATTAATTATTCCCTTTGTGAAGAAGGCGTTTGGCAACATGTTTTTCCCTGTACGTGGGTTGTGGGCTCCTTATCTCTGTCTGGCACATACATTCAAGGACTTGTTTACTGGGCTAAGGAACCACAGGTTTTTCCAGTATCCTGCACCTCGAGCCTGGAAACCACATTTTGTCCACCAGCCTCTGCAGCTGAGTTCAAATCAGTTTACAGAAGCATAATATATAATTTCAGATGTTATGATCAATTGAGTCATGGGGTTTAAACCCTAATGGCTGACATTTCCTCCCTTTGTCTTTACAAGACAACTCCTTGGAAAGACACCATATACCCCAGTGGTCAGCATCCCAATCAGTCACATGCCAGGCGCGACAAAGCGTCACGCATGCTCAGAGAGAGATACCGGCCCTAATTGTGGCCGTCTAACATTCAACGCATAAATTGTTAGCCATAATTCGCGACGAAGGCGCCTGGTTAGGAGATAGCTGCCGCCCGGCCGGATTCCGAATCCACCCTCGACCCGGCGTAGGTGCGACCCAGTCGCCAGCCAGATTAGGGGCCCTCCTTATGCAGGTGTGGTCCTCGCGAATCAGGGCAAACAATCGACGTCCAATGCCATCAAGCCTTGTACGTGTGATTGCTCTGTGGAAGAAAAGGAGGCACATTCATCAACACCAATCTCCATCTCCTCATAATCACAAATCTCCATCTCCACATAGTCTGTATCAACGTCAGTATTCAAAGTGTTGGGTGCCTCAAGCTGAGACGATCCCAAATTGCTTGTTACGGGTGGTGTGGGTGGTGGTGTAAGTGGTGGTGAAGGTGGTTCTCCCGGATATCCCGGATACATGTTTGCCATCCGCTCCTCACTACTGGCATAATAGCAATAGCTCTTAAAAGAACCTACACTACTTAAATCACAGGTAAAATCATCCCAATCAAAATCATAATCATTGTCAGAATCCCACGCATCAGCAGGTTCATTGATTTCAAGCCAGGAATCATAGACCCCTAAAGCCACATCCTCTTGCCACGAAACGTCGAGGCCGTGAACCCACTCGTCGGGGTCCGAGATGATAGAGTTGGCCGGTTCACCAATGGCCTTTGGATCCTTCCCATATAGTGAAAGTAACATCTCGGTGGTGGCGGTGGATGGGGTCCATCCTGTGAAACATTTTCTCACACAAATCATGACTAGGGATTTCATTATAATCACGGCGAGTACGATTCCCACGACTATGGCCAGGCCTGTCAACAGCCATTTTACAATGACCCCTGTCCATCCTCGGAACCAGGCTGTTATGCTGGACCATACATTATTGGCTTCTTCCCTTCCCCTTCAGCTATCCGTGAGATCCTGGGTCGTGGCCTTAAGCCGAATGATTGAAGCCTCTATTCCTTCCGAGTGATCGGGGATATATGTGCAGCATTTTCCATCGATTACCCCACATACTCCTCCCTTTTCTGCCAACAACATATCTAAAGCCACTCGATTCTGCATCACCATCGTTCGCATATGCACTAATTCGTCTTCCAATTGTAGTTCTGCGATTCGGGTTTCGTTTCCAATTCGTTCCATTACTAATGCAAGACTATCTATTCGCCAATCATTCATAGTCACTCCCGCCTGGGGAAAAAATGCTCCTAGTAGGACCTGCCACCAACGTCCGTCCAGTCTTACTGTTTCATCTGGGTTCCAAAGAGAGAATCGTTTCTTCCTCTCGTGGGTCGGGGTGTACCCTGTCTCATTAAAATGATCTACCAAATTTACCTTGGGGAAGATGGATCCCAGATAACAAGTCCCTCCCCACTGTTCGGGCAGGTATGGATATGCCTTATTTCCGCAAATAAACATCACTCCATGGGGTGGGATAAGGGCCGAGGCCATGCACTTACTAATTTCAACGCGGGTGGCGCTTGGTGCTCCCCAAGATATTGTTAGCTTGGTTACGTTATGCTGGGCCTGGTCATCTATGGTTATTACAAGGGGGCCTCCCTTTTGTCTCCCTCTGGCGTCGGATGGCAGATTAGCGGATGGCAGGGTATGGGTGCATTTCGAGGTTCCCATCTGGACGTGTCCCTTTCCTATAAGACACACCCGTCCCTTTTGCTCTGTCACCCAGACTGGGTCAGGTGGTTTGTCTAACAAAGCCTGCTTAATGGGCGGGGTATATCGAAACTCCCGGGAACATACTGCTGGGGGTTTTGGGCCTATCAGCTCCAAGGTTGTGGTCAGACATGGGGTACGCAAGGGTCCTGAGCACATATCTCGTAGGGACAGGGGCAGCACTACCATTTCTATCCCTGTCGTACTGGTGTGAGGAAAATGCATACACACCCAACAACGTGATCGGTTTTGTACCTTCGCCATTGCACGGGTCACTGTCCAATACGTGTTTTCCTTTGGCTTTTTCTTGCTTTCTATCCGTGGGTGCGGAGTCAATATGTGTGAGATGCATGGTGGCCTGTAGGCGTAGGGGGAGCTCTGTGAGGTCATAAATTCACATTGTAATAACAGGGTAGTGTCGCTGTTCAGTAATACATGCGTGGTTAAATTGTTCGAGTCCTTTCCCCATTTGTAACCTGCCCTGGCCATGTTTACTATTGGTGTGCCGCCTCTTTGTGGCGCTTGCTTTATATGACTGAGGGCAGCAAAACCTGTCTTCCTTCCATGTGAGTCTGTGTACAACGCCCTCCACATTATCCGTGTCCATACGTCTTCCTTTACGTAATCTCCTGCCTCGAAGGTGTGGATAGGCTTGCTTGTTGGCTCCGGCAGGGCCTCCCGAACACGTTCATGTATGCTGCGCGCCACATGGGACAGACCTATGCAAAACTTTAAAAGCATGTCATCCATGATAGGTAATTCAAGTGCTGCCATATCCACTGGCGCCGATACCGGCAAACTCATGGGCCGACCCATCAATATCTCGTGCGGAGAGAGACCAGTGGTGCACCCTGGAGTGGAGCTCACGCTCATTAACGCTAGCGGAAGGGCCTCCGGCCACTTGAGGCCTGTCTCGTCGCAAATCTTTGCCAACTTACCTTTCAGTGTGCCATTCGTTCGTTCTACAAGTCCCGCCGACTGGGGGTGGTAAACACAGTGGAACGACTGTATCACCCCCAAGGCCTTTAACACGGCCTTAATGACGTCCCCTGTGAAGTGCCCGCCCTGATCGGACGACACTTTCTGCGGGACTCCGAATCGACATATGAAGTGCCGCAAAAGGCACTTGGCCACCGTTATAGCGTCAGCCTTGACGCATGGGTAGGCCTCTACCCACTTGGTGAACATGTCCACCACTACCAGTACATGCTTAAAGGACATACAAGGTGGTAAATTGAAAAAATCGAACTGGATATGACAGAACGGCCCGACCGGAGCCGGGTGGCCCGCGTTGTGGCGGTGCCTGGGGGGAGCCCCCCTATTGTGCCGTTGACATATAGCGCAAGAGCGACAGACCATGGTAACCACAGCCGAAAGGCCTGGTGCTGCCGACGTGGAAGTAACCTGCCTCATCACCCCCCTATGGCACACATGGCCATTTTGATGCGCCATGCGTGCCAACCATGGCAATAAAGCTCGCGGTGCCACGGGTTTGTCGTTAATCGTCCACATTTGTCCTTCCGCGGGGCGCTGAGCTCCCAATTTAATCCAATCTTGATGTTCTACGTTTGAGGCCGCGGCTTGTAATTGTATTACATCGAACTCTGTAGGTGCGGGTGTCGGAACGTCTACCTGGGCGGTTGCCTTAGCGCCCTGTTTGCACGTAACTACTGGCATATTATACCCAACCTGTTGGTTTGCCGCTTGTCCTGCTGCTTCATCGGCTCGGGCGTTTCCACGGGCCACAGCGTCGTCTGTACGCTGGTGACCTCGGCATTTAACTACAGCTATTTCACGTGGTAGCATAATACTATGAAGCAGATTTCGCACTAAGTCCCCGTTTTTGATGAGTGCTCCCGCTGAAGTGAGGAACCCTCGCATTTTCCATATGGCCCCTTTGTCATGGACCACTCCGTGTGCGTATGCCGAGTCAGTATAAATTGTGACTGCCTTTTCCTTGCTTACTTCGCACGCCCTCGTGAGTGCGTACAGTTCAGCTTGTTGTGCTGACCAGGTGGGCAGGAGGCGGCCGCTTTCGACCGTCTCTGTATCCGAGCATACTGCGTACCCAGATAACAGGGATCCGTCCCATGCCCGTTTGGCTGAACCATCGACGTAATAGGTGTGATCGGCTTCCTGTAGCGGAGTGTCCTGCAGGTCAGGCCTTACCGTCGATATTAACTGGACCACGTCCGTACAAACGTGCGGGACTCCCTCCTCCTTTGTTGGCAAAAGTGTCGCTGGGTTAAGAACGATGCACCGCATCACCGTTACGTTAGGTGCCATAATTAATGCCGTTTCGTATTGCATCAGTCGAGTGGCTGTGAGGTGCTGTGTGTTTCGCTGTTGTAGTAGCGTATGAACGCAATGCGGTACCTGTAAAAGGACCGCATGTCCCATTACTATGTCGGCCGTCCGCTCAACTGCGTATCGGGCAGCCGCCACGGCTTGTAAGCACAGCGGAAAGCCTTGTTCTACCGCATCAAGCTTTTTGCTGAAATAGGCTACCGGACGTTCCTTATCTCCATGAGTCTGAGTTAACACGGATTGCGCGAATCCCCCTACTGCATGGGTGAAAAGTGTGAAGGGCTTTTTATAGTCGGGAAGGCCCAAGGTTGGGGCCGTTACCAGGGCTCGTTTGAGCCCTTCGTAGCAGCGTATTCGATTGTCAGTCCAGTTCACCATCCGTGGCTGGTCGTTTTTCGTCGCCTCATACAGAGGTTTTGCTAGTAACGCATAGTCAATTATCCATGTACGACAGTACCCTGCCATTCCCAAAAATCGCAACACCTCCCTTTGTGTACGAGGCAACGGGGTTTCCATGATGGCAGTGACCCGGCTCGCGTTGAGCTCGCGTTTCCCGTGCGAAATTGCGTGTCCCAAGTATGTAACTATCTCCCGCACAAATTGCAATTTCTCCCGGCCTACCTTGTGGCCTTTCTCGGCTAGCACATTTAACAGCGCTAGTGAATCCGTCTCGCAGGCTGCTTTGGATGGAGAGCAGATTAATAAGTCGTCGATGTACTGCAACAGCACCGAGCCGCCTTCCAACTGGACATCCGCGAGATCGCGATGCAGCGCCCGTGAAAACAAGGTGGGGCTATCTGCGAAACCCTGCGGAAGCACTGTCCAGGTGAATTGTCGCCCCCTAAAGGTGAAAGCGAAGAGGTACTGGGACTCTGGAGCTATTGGCACTGAAAAGAAGGCGGAACACAAGTCTATGACTGTAAAATGTGTAGCCTCTGGCGGAATGGAAGTCATCAGAACTTCTGCATTTGGTACAACCGGATGAATACCCTGAATTATTTTGTTAATCTCCCGCAAATCCTGCACAAATCGCCACTTTCCTGTCATTGGTTTTGGCACTGGGAAAACTGGGGTGTTACATGGGCTGTTGGTTTCGATTATTATTCCCTGCTGCACGAGCGATTCTATCACCGGGAAAATGCCTGCGTCGGCCTCGTGCCGAAGTGGGTACTGCCGAATGTGTGGTAAAGGTAACCCTTCTTTAATTGGAATCACCAACGGGGGTGCATCCCTAATGCGCCCCACTTCATTCTCGTGTTGCGCCCATAGTGACGCCCATAGTGACGAGCAACCCATCGGAGTCCCCTGGGGTCGTGGGGACCGCTCTAACCATGTGTGCCGCTTTGGGTGGTAGTTCCACCATCTCAAATTTAACTCGTCTGTCCTGTGGTGCCAAATTGATTATGAACCCTTCATTGTTGTCCAACACATGGACCGTTCGGTGTTCAACATCGTATCGATACCTTACTGGCGTTTTCCGCAGTCGGCCCATCATCCATCCAATGCTCTCGGGTGGCCATCCTCTGGCGGTGCTAAGGGTAACATGCGCTACCATCCCCTCGGGGTACTTAGCCTTCGGTCTCTGGCGCGGCGACAAGGTTACCGCAATTCCGATTCCCTCTCGGCCAATCCATATGTGTGATAATTGGAGATCAGAGGTTTCCCCTAAGGCTTCCGCAGCCATGTCTAAATAATAATCATCGCTCCCAGTCACGTCGTAACATGCGGTGCAGTGCGGCGGGTTGTATTTCAATTTTGTGGCTATGTGGTGTTCTTCAAGCCAATCGCGAATTTCTTGCGTCTGCGCGCCAACCATGTCGATCACATGGGTCCATGTTGCTAGAGCCCCTTCCTCCAACCGCCACCAATACACGGTGGGGCCGGCTCGCTGTAATGCCATCATTAACAAATCGCGGTTCGATTCTCCGACGTCGACGTATACGCCTTCTTCGGTGCACGCAATGTTACAACCTAATCGACACAGCAAATCCCGTCCTAGTAAATTAGTTGGGGCAGTAGTGGTCATGAGAAATGCATGCTTAGCTTCTAGCGGTCCGAACATTACTCGGGCTTCTTTTGATACGGGGAGAGCTTCTAATTTTCCCGAAACGCCCTGGATTTGGACGCTCTTGTGTGTGGGTTTCAAGGTAGGTAGTTGTCCCTTATTGATAGTACTGCGAGTCGCGCCGGTATCCACTAAGAACTCTAGTGGCTGTCCATTTACATCTAACGTCAAGGTCGGTTCCTCATCTGGGGTCATCGTTATCAATGGACATTCCTTTGGCGGCCCGCATTCGTCCCGTCAATAGGCGTTTCCATATGACGGCCCTTGCTGTCCCTGGGGCCCTCGTGGTCCCCTTGGACAATTTGGACAATCCCGTCTCCAGTGGCCCATTTGCCCACATTCGAAGCATGCCCCTCTCCCTTGGGGTCCCTGTCCTGGAACCCCCTGTTGGTTTTGTTGGTTTGGCCTTCGCCCCCCTTTGTAGGGAGGTGGGCGCCCTTGCCCTCCCCTCGGCATCTGTTGGCCTGGGGCACAAGGCCCATATGGCATGCCCGAATTGGGGGAAACCCATGGGGTGGGGCCCATATTGGAGGGTCCCCATTGCGGTGCCCATCCTGGCATGGGTGTTTGCGGTGGCCAATAGGCCGGCGGGGGACCTAGCACAGAACATGGTGGAGCGGCCTATTGGGGTTGTTGGGGTTGTTGGGGTTGTCCCCAAGTCTGATTCCCTGGCCCACTAGGCCCTTGTGGTCCCCGGGGTACTTGCATCACAGCTGCCTGCAGTGCCGGACCGGGTGTCTCGTCATCACTTGACCCATTCTCACTATCACTTCCCATTATTTCTGCCCCCTTTTGTTTCTTCTTCTTGCTCCCCGTTGTGCTTTTTGCTTGTTGCTGGGCCAATTTTTCCCTTACCAACATCTGCAACATTTCCTCCTTAATTTCCTTCTTTTCCTCCGAGGAGGAGCCCGGACATTGTTCGAGTTTCGTACATAATTCATTGGTCCCCATTCCTTTCCAACCGAAAAGGACGGCGTGCACTTGTTTCTTCAGTGCGGGCCGAAGCCCTTCTACTAGATAATTGTTCACCAGGGGAGCGGGTAGGTCCCCGATTTGGATTAACCCTAATCCGCCCCATCGAGCTATTGCTTTTTCTATTCTCTCTCGGTAATCGCCGATTGATTCTCCTGCCTTTTGCTTTATGTTGCCAATTTTTCCCCAATCTGGTCCTCCAGGTGGCGCTAGCGCCTGGCCAATGCTAGCCAGGAGAACATTTTTCAAGTTGACCCACTCGGGTCCTCCCAGGGGTGGCACTCGAGCTATGGGGTCGTCTGCTGGCCATAATGAAAGAGTTTTGGCCTTCTCCCATACCCTCGGTGGTAAGACGGATGCTCCCAAATGACAAATATCTCTCCAATCCGGGGCATCCTCTGTAATCCAATCGCGAAGCAAGTGTATTATCTCCATGGGTTGGTCGATTAACATATCCTGAACCCTCTTTTTCATGGCCGTTAAATCAGATTCCTTCCAAGGCACCCGTACCCTTACTATGGCACCGTTTGCATCTATTCCCGCGCATCGCATGGGGAACACCCCCTTTATTTCTATCGCACATTCCACTGGTGCCTGATACTCCACTAGTGAAGGGTATACTTTCCGACCTGGACCTATCGGGGGTGGAAACCCCGGGGTGTCTGTGCCACTATCTCCATCGTCCTCGACCTGAGGGGCTGATGGTTGTGGGGTCTTTTGGGCTCGAGGGGGTCTCCCATTTGTTTCCCCTACAGCGCCCTGGTGTCGGGTACGTGCCTTAGATCCTGGGACTGGACCATGGGGGGAATAGGAAACAGGGATTTCATCTTCCTCATCCTGTTCCTCCTCATCGGAATTAATCCGGGCTACCATTAGCCTCTGGCTTGTCTGCGCCGCAAGCTCCTTCATCTGTTTATCCTGCTTCTTTCGACCCTGTTTTCGCTCATCCTGGTATTTCCCCCAACTCTCCTCGCAAACTCGCTTGTCTGGAGGCTGCCTGTCTCTTCAAGGCCTCCACCTTCCACCAACTATAGACCTTCCATGAATCAGGTGGGAGACTCTTCTTCTTCTTCTCTAGGGCATCTAAAGCCCCATATAGCACTTCCAACTTGTCTATTGCAAATGACCCTTCCTCTGGCCAAGGCGTACTCAGACCCTTGGTTAATACAGCCCATGCTTTGCCCGGTTGCAAAGCAGCATACCCATGTTCTCTTTTCATGTAAAACGCTGGAGTGTTCTTCAAAGGCTCTCACTCCTTTCCTACCTTATTACCCATCTTCCTACCTTCTTTGGGTTAATCCCTCCTGGTAGTCCTAAGATCGGGTCGCCCCCCGATCTCTAACCTTAAACACAGTTCTCACGCCGGAGTAAACTTAACACCTATTATCTATCACCCACGTAGGGGTCTACCTGCTTCCCACGCAGGGGTCTTACCTGAGGGGTATCCCTCCTTATCTCGGGCGCCCTGTATAATCGATTCGTTACCCACTACTGCTCTGGTTAAACGAAATATGGTTCGGAATACAAGCCAGGTAGTACAGTCGACAGAGGTCCACACATCCAAAGTAAGGCAGGAGGCTTTCAATTTCGATGTGCAAAAACTGCTTACCCAATTAGATGCCGGCCGGCTGGGCCTCCTGCCCGACCTGGAACGTGAGGAACCACCTCGTCTGCACACCTGGAAGATCCCACCGCTGCCACCAGGTTTGTCGGTCAGAGACCTCAAGGGAAGGAAGGAGAACAAGGATCAGAGCAGCAATGTTTAATGAAATCGATTACAAACACACAATGTGGAGCAAGGCTCAAGAATGCACTGCCTGACACGCAGCAGGGCACTCTCAAGACACTCGCTCCAGAATCAGTAAATAGGCATTTCATATATAGCAAGAAAATCAGATAAGAGTCTGCGCTAAAGACAAAGGAAAATAGGACCGTAAAGACCCCCTACCATCGTCCCTTCCTGCAGAAGGCCAAACTTAGACTGAAAAGATGTGAGCATAGGATAGGGTGACCTTTTCTGGCTCTTTATCTAAACACATCAGACCCGAGCTTAGGCCGAAGGAAATGTTCTCATAATACCTTCAATGGTTTTCTTGACACTAAGCATAATAGTAGATTAATGATTGAATACACATGCTGAATACATAACAATCAAAGGATATGTAATGACTATATTCCTCCCAAGGTTGGTTATGTCCTTGATTTAGGAGACACTGGAAACTACAAAGATATATAATTAATTATTCCCTTTGTGAAGAAGGCGTTTGGCAACATGTTTTTCCCTGTACGTGGGTTGTGGGCTCCTTATCTCTGTCTGGCACATACATTCAAGGACTTGTTTACTGGGCTAAGGAACCACAGGTTTTTCCAGTATCCTGCACCTCGAGCCTGGAAACCACATTTTGTCCACCAGCCTCTGCAGCTGAGTTCAAATCAGTTTACAGAAGCATAATATATAATTTCAGATGTTATGATCAATTGAGTCATGGGGTTTAAACCCTAATGGCTGACATATATATATATATATATATATATATATATATATATATATATATATATATATATATATATATATATACATACATATATATATACTGCATATATATATATATATATATATATATATATATACAGACTTGGCATTTAATATAGAATATTTTTATGTGGGGGTAAACTTACTTTTCAAGATGACTTAGAACCAAAAGTTCATTGGAATTATGTTAAAATTATTATAGATTTTGTTAATGTGACCTTTAAAAGAAACAAAAACCACATTTGCCTTTTCCAAAACCAATAAATTGAACCTTGAAAGTGATGTAAAGTGATATCGAACTCAATTCATGGACAGTACTGTGTTAAACTTCTGTACGTTTTCCAGAAGTATCTCTTTATTTTGCACATTAGCCAATTTTTTTTTTAACAAAAACAAAAGTTAAATTACGACTGGGATTACTGACAGTAAAATTACAGTTCAGTACTTCGTGTAACCCCCACGAGCATTCACGGGAGCACCTACACGTTGAGGCATGCTGTTCACGAGATTTGCCAAGGTTTGGACAGGAATCGCTTGCCATGCAGTGACAATAGCCTGCTGCAATTCACGCACAGAGGTCGGCTGCTGGTCCAAGTGGTCGATTTGACGTGTTAATTCTGCCCACAGGTTCTCTATCGGATTCATATCTGGGAACATGGCAGGCCACTCCATATGCTCTACACCACAGTCAGCAAGAAAGTGTTGGATCATGCGAGCACGATGAGGCCGTGCATTGTCATCTTGGAAGACAGTTTCCTCGAAAGGCTGCACGAGCAAATGGAAGCAATGTTTCTTCCAGAATGGCCCTGTACTTGAACTGGTTCAGGTTTCCATTCAGAACAACCAGGTCAGTTTTGCCCCCTGCATGAAAAGCAGCCCAAACGGTCACCCCACCACCTCCATCTTGACGATAGACCAGAAATCTAGACTCGTCACTGAAGATCACGTGATTCCAGTGTCCTGGCTGCCATTGACGGTGCTCTCTGGCCCACTGCAATCGGCGCTGGCGGTGTTGTCTGGTCAGGCCTGGCTTTCTCAGGGGACGCCTGGCACAATAGCCTGCTTGCACCAGTCGTTGGTTGACTAGCCTTCTGGATACAGGCACATTTGTCAGTTGCTGCCACTCAGCCCTAAGCCGATTAGCTGACTTGGTACGGCCATTGCGGACTAACCGGTGCAGCTGGCGATCATCCCTCCTTGTGGTTCTGCGGGGATGTCCTGGCCTCGGTATTGGAGTAGGGACACCCCTCTCAGCATTTCGTTTCAGGATCTTTGACACCTGACCTTGAGTGATGCCATACTGCCGAGCAATAGCACGCTGTTTCATGCCGTAATTTCGTAAAGCCACCACTCCATGACAAACAGCATTGTCGAGTTGACGGACCATCTCCAGAGGAAGCGGCAATAACTTTTGGAGACGTGCAGCAGTTGTTTTCCACTAATACAGAACACAACAACCCTTGTATACCCGACTGTGAAGCCAATCATCAAATGCACCTGTCCGTACATTTTGCCACGCCACCTGTGATATAATCCTGTTGTTGACTTCTTGCTGCGACAGACAATCAGTGACATGGTTCTTTTAACAAATAAATCACCAAAGTGTAAAAGAAACTCACCAGATTGATATACTTAGTTAAGAAAGTAAACCCAAGTCAAGAAAAAATATATATTCCATATTAAATGCCAAGTCTGTATATGTATATACTAGCAGAAGTACCCGGCATTGCCGGGTGGGGGAAGGGAGCGGCGGGGAAAGGGGAGGGGAGGGGCACGGGGGGGAGGGGAGGAGAGGGTGGGTAGGGGAGAAGAGGGGGGGAGGGGAGAAGAGGGGGGGAGGGGAGAAGAGGGGGGGGAGGGGAGAAGAGGGGGGAGGGGGAGGAGCAGAGGGGAGAAGAGGGGGGATGGGGAGGGGGCGGGATGGGAGGGGGAGGGGGAGGGGCAAGAGGGAGGGGAGTGGAGGGGGAGGGATGGGAGGGGGAGGGGGAGGGGCAAGAGGGAGGGGAGTGGAGGGGGAGGGAGAGGGGGGAGGGGAGTGGAGGGGGAGTGGAGGGGGGAGGGGGAGGGGAGGGGGAGTGGAAAGGGGGAGGGAGGAGGGGAGAAGGGGAGGGGGTAGGGTGGAGGGTGGAGGGGGGAGGGGGAGGGGGGAGTCAAGTCGGAAGTCATTGTCGTCAATTGAATGTCGCATTTATTTTTTATTCCCTGTCAAATGGCATTGGTCCCGCATTCCGAACCCGGAAGTCGGACGTCATTGTCGTCAAATAAATGTTTCACTCTCTGTCACATGCCGTTGGTCCCATGTCAATCGGATGAAGTTGAAAAATTAACGTTACTAAGTTTCTCTGGGACGTACTGATTCCGAATATGAAGTTTGTTACGAATTCATGTGAATTACTATTCAGGTCTTTGCTTATCAATGTGTAGTCGATTAAAGGTTGTTGTGATTAAAGGGTCAGGAGCCCTTCTGGGAAAAAGGAGACCGGAAACGGAAGGAAGAAGACACGAGGTCCTGGAGAAGCGACGATCTTCTTCCTCTTCCTCGCCGAGCTCCGAGGCGAGGGTATCGATATTGAGCAGCGTCTGACGCTGCGTTGGAAAGCCCGTCTGGCGAAAGGAGTTACCTGCGCGGGGTAATTACCCCTTGACACATCAAGTTGCCGTGGGTTCGTGCACGGAACCAAGCGTCCGGCACAGTTCGCCTCACCGTCTACAAGGACGCGTACGGGTCGCACCTTGGGCCTCGCGTGCTGGACAAGCCGCGCGTTGCTTTGCCCGCTTTGCTTGGCAAGGAGGTGTGCTCTGCAACCGTTGTTCCCGGTACGTGACGTGCACGTTTGGGAGCACGTCAGCCAGGGGTTCATTCAACCGCCCATCTGCGGAGAAGCCGACCTTCATCTTGGTCAGGAGGGGCCCAGAGACATTGTGAGGGACAGAGACAAAAGGGGTCGTGAGTACCCAAGGGGTCGGGAGTGGGGAAAGGGGACACACATATATAAGATGGCCATCTTAATAATATTGGGGATTGATTGTTGATTGTTGATGGTTGTTGATGGTTGTTGATTGTTGATTGCTCGGGGAAAATATTATTGGTTATTCCGGAGCCTTGGTGTGGGGTTTCTTATTGACTGGAATTCATATTGATTGCGTTACTAAAGCGTATAAATCATTGATCTTTCTGGCGGAGTTCCTCTCACGGTCCGGGGGTCACCGAGACCAGGTAGTTACCGGGAGGACCACGTAACAAGTTGAAAAATTAACGTTCCGAAATACGCTGATGACGTCATAATTTTTTAACGCGAAGTTTTTTTTAATTTTAAGGTGTGCTGTAGTTGCTCTGAGACGTACTGATTCCGAATATGCCTTTGGTTTTGCTCTGCGATGAGTAGTTCTCGAGTTATAAGAGGACAAACAGACAAACAAAAATACTTTACTGCTTTATCTATCTATAATTCCAGCAATCTCTGTGTGTCTGTGTGTCTGTGTGTCTGTGTGTCTGTGTGTCTGTGTGTTTGTCTGTGACCGCTGTTTCTCGACAACCACGGGTCCGATATACTTGAAACTTGCCAGGTATATTGCTGGGGACCCGAGGATGTGCCTTTTCAAGGTTTTAAATTAATCGGACAAGTACTTACCGAGCTATGTCCAAAAAACGCTTCAACCAATCAGAGAGCAGCGAGCTATCACGTGTGCCGAACGTGGCGATCAGACTCTGCCTCGGACGGCACATTTGACAGCGTATTCATTTATTTCACGTTGGAAAACTATGTTGCCGTTAAACTATGTTTTAAAACGAATTCAAACTGCGATTAAATTAAAACGATTCATCGTAACTGCGATTTGCGAACTTCCGGACAGTGACGACTTCACTTCCGGCAGCCAATCACAGAACGCTTTGTTGCATAGGCGTGGCCGATGTGAGACGAGCGGAGCTGAGCGCGTTACGAGCTGACCGCCATTACGGTACGTAATTCGATTTCTTATGCGCATTATTTCTCCCAATTCAGTCAGAGCGAAGGGCGGAAGCGAAGAGCGTTGTTTTTTTTGTTTACGGGCGTACGGGCGGGGTAGAGCGTACGGGTAGCGTTTTTTTTTTTTTTTGGCAAGGAACGGGCACCCACATACGGGCAATGCCCTAGTAATAATAATAATAATAATTCATTTATTTTGTATAGCGCTTTTCAAGTAGCCCAAAGGCGCTTGATAAATATATATATTGTTGTGGATATGAGGACTGTATATATATATTTTTTATTGTGTGCTGTATGATTATTATTATTGTTGTTGTGCTGTGCCTCCTGCCTCCGGAGCTGTGTAAGATCAAAAGGGCGTCCCATAGTCCACAAGCATACACGTCAGCCAATCATAGGATATTCATGTTCGATAGTTATATCTTATTCTGTGTTTTAGGATAAGGCTGTGTCTCCCATTAATTGAAGTACTCCATTGCACCAGTGAAAGAGAATAGATCCCCTTCCATTCCCATCCCCAAAAATCCCCATTTCCTTCACATCCCCCCCTTTCGTGATTGCCGACCCTCGATTGCCATATTACATCCCCTCTCGTCATTGCTGAGCCCTCGATTCCCAATCACCTCCCCTCCAATAACCGCCATTGACCACGAGGCTCGAGTCAGGGAAGAAAGGCGTGTCTCCACCTCGTCAGAGGAGGGGAGGGGCGCGCCCGCCCGTCGTCGTCCGGGGCGGAGCCCGAGGGTCGTGCGACCAGCCAGGGCCGAGGTGAGCGCCCCGATGGGCGTGTCCAAAGCGCCGGGGGCGTGATCGCTGGGGGCGCTATAAAAGGGCGCAACCGGAAGTGGAGAAAAAGAAGAAGAAGAAAGGGAGATGCACTCTGGGTTGGTCGGAGAAAGAGAGAGAGAGGAGGAGTTGGTTGCACCGAGAGAGAAAGAGAGAGAGAAGAGTTGGTCTGAGTCGGGTGCCAAAAAGGAGGGTCAGTGGTCACAGTTGGTTGCGGTGGTGAGAAGTCGGTGGTGAGAAGCGAGTAAGACAAGGCCTGGCAAGGCAACTGCAGGCCGCCGCAGCAGCGACACCCGGCAACCGCAAAAGGGGGCAGGAACGGCGGCTGCTGAACGCGCCGGTTGTGCAGCGGGACCCCCCCTTGGACCTCTCCCTCTCCCTCCAGCCATCCACATCCTGCGATTCCTGCAATTCCCCGTGTGAGTCGTCTTTGTTTGTTCTGTCCTGGGTAATAAGTTAAGTCTGTAGATAAGCTAAATTTGCACTGTGTCACCTGCGTCTTGTACTTGTAAATAAACTGAATTGCTTTTTGTTGCTTGTGTGTAAATAGTAGAAATAAATTCAGTAGTAATATTTCAAACCTTTTTTTTGTCTCCGTTTTCCTCTTGCATTGCGTCGCTTTTGTCTTTTCCCTCATTGAGCAGCTAGGGTGCGATACAACCAACGTTCGGGTGGAATCGGGTGAGTTTTGTTAGGTCGCGGTTTTAAACCACCGCTCGGTCTATAACATCCTAACCGCGCTCTATAACAATTGGTGTCGGGGAGTGAGATCGACCCGGAGCGCGCTTCACGCGCTCAAAATTATAAAGTACGAAATTTGTTTTGTTTTAAAGGAAAAGCCCGAATTTTGAAATCGCGCCATGGCTGTCCAAGGCGACGGGATGCCGGTGGGAGAGATAGAGGGGTTGGAAGTAACCCAGGACTTCGGGGAAGAAAGGGAGGAGGAAAATGGCAATGTGGTTGCGGGAATATCAGGCGCGCAAAATGGCGCGCTCGCTCACATGGTTGAAGGGTCCCAAAATAGCGGCGCCGCGGAGGGCGAGCCTGCGGTGGCGGCTGGGGACGCTGGGCAAACCGGGTTTGACCTCAGATTATTCTTGACCCAACTGAATGCAAAAATGGATAGGATGGGGGGCCAAATGGGGGTAATGGGAAACCAAATGGGGGTAATGAGGGACGAAGCAAGGGGTACCGTTGAGGGGTTAGACAATAATTTTAAGGAGTTAGACAAGAAATTTGAGGGGTTAGACAATGGGATAGAAGGGGTGAAACATGGGTTAACGGGGGTGGAAAATAGAATGGCTGCCCAGGAGAATCAGTTAGAGGGGGTGAAAAATGGGTTAATGGGGTTAGAAAATAGGATGGAGGACAAATTGCGGGAAATAGGGGAACAATCCGCCCGGGAAATCGAACAGATGGGGAACCAGATGGAGGAAATACGACGAGGGGTGAGTGAGGAGGTCTCGGGGCTGCGCGAGGAGGTAAAGCGAGGCGAAAAGCGTATAGAGAAAGAGGTGAGGAATAATACGGCTAAGTTACAAGGGGGAATAGAAGATCTGACGGAGGAGGTGGAGCAGCTGACAGAGGGACAAACTAAGTTAGTGGAGCAGGTTCAAAAGAACACTGCGGTACTAGGAGGGTTAAAGGCGACACAAAAAGAAATTAAAAACGAATTAATAGCGACGCAGAGGCAATGTCAGATGGTACGGGAGGAACTGACAATGAGGGTGGAGGAGGTGACAGAGATAATGGAGACAAAGGACCGGCAGGTGAGGATGCACATAGAGACGGTCACGGTAGCCTTAGAGGACGAACTTGAGGGGACGCACCGAGAAATAAAAGAGGTTAAACAAAAACTAGAGGAGGTGGGAGAAGAGGTGAGTGAAATTAAGAAGGGACGAACAGAAACTAAAAGAGAAATCCAGGAGGAGGTGATGGAATATGTGCAAGGTCGGTGCTCAACTCATGATGTGATGCTCACTAACCGAATAAAGAGTTTGCAGGTGGCAGAGGAGGTGCGGAGACGAAGTACGGAGGTGAGTGGCAATGTATATGATGTGAGGAAAGCTTCAGTCGGCTTGGGGATTGGTTTGGATCCGGGGGTTCGTGAAAGGCCGTTGGTGAAGTGTGTGACAGGTCAGGTGTGCGAAAAAAGAGGTGTGCGAGAATGTCCGACCATGGGGTGTGTGAGGAAAAAGTGCACGCCGAGGAGTGAGTGTGCCGTCAGGAGTGAGCCGGTCGTAGCGCGTGTGCGAGGGAGCACAGGGAAGCGCGGTGTGGTGAGTGTTACGGAGGAAGTAACGAAAAAGTGTGCGCGAGAGGATGCGCGAGAAAGGTGTGTAACGGACGGGTGCATGAGGAAAGAGTGTGCCGTCGAGAGTAAGGGTGAGTGCGCGACCGAGAGTGGAGGTGAGAGTAGTGAGAGTGAAACGGAGCGTGAGTTGGTTGTGGCAGGTGAGCGAGGATGTACACCTGGAATAGAAGGATGCACACCTGGAATGGTAGAGCGTGAGTGGGAATGCACGCTGGAATTGGTAGTGAGACACGTGGTTGGGTGTGCGGGTGAGAGCACACCTGTGATTGTCACAAAGGAAGTGACCGAGAAAGGGGCGCGAAGAGGTGTGTTAGTGAGGTGTGCGAGCGACGAATGTGTGCCAAAGTGTTCGGTGGTCAGGTGTGTGACCAAGTCGGTGAGCGGAGTGAGTGTACCGAGGTGTGAAAGAAAAGGTACGAGGAGAATGGGAACGGCTGCATGTATGAGCAAGAAAGAGGTAGCGTATGCATGTAAGCCTGCAGGTGAAGCGTCGACGGTAACCGGGTTAAAGGTTAGGTCGACTTTTAGCCGGATCGGGCCCTCGGTGCGTGCCGGGCTTCGCGTGCCGCGAGAACCAGCGGAGATCCGAGCCACGGCGGGTTCGAAAGGACCGCCGTGCGCGATCCACGCTGGGCCTCGCGTGGAGCGGCCGCGTCCGGGCTCCACTAGGCGGAGCGGGCAGCCCGATAGGAAGGGTCGTCATGGCGACCACTTTCTGTTGAGACGTGCCGGCAGGTCGAGATCGGGACATTGGATGGCTCCACGCCGAGGTGGTGCATGGGATCTCGGCCCGGGTAAGCCTCCGTCCCTGCCCCGAATGCGGGACGTATCCAGCCGCTGGCACAAAACGACCCGCGTTCATTGCTCGGCTGTACGAAGCCGGGCTGTAGATGTGAATTGGCGCACCGAGAGGATGTAATAAGTAGACGGACTGTGATAGTGATAGTGATTTGATCCGAAATTTAGAAAAGTGAATAGAATTGGCAGTAAATGGAAAATTTTTGAATTGGTTGAATTTGGACGAGCGAAATTGGTAGTGAGAGACCCCCGATGTGGTGGGATGGCAAATCCACCATCCTTCCCATGTGGGGGCAAAGGAGCAATAGCTTATGGGGTGTATGGCAGTGAAAACTAGCCCGGGTGGGTTAGGTTATATTGTGGGGATCTAGAAAGATGACATGAGGTGACGTTAAGTTTAGTTGGTGACTGATACCTGTAGTGGGGACGCGGGTAGTTTGGTGTGGATGATAATGACGTGGGAGCGCAATGGTTTGGAGGGACGGCTGGGAAGCGCGGGTTTCGGAGGGGAGTGGTTGGCTGAGATGATGCCGTGTGTGTGAGGATTGAACAGGTGAGAATGGAACAGGTGTGATTGCACAGGTGTGCAACTGAACAGGTGTGTGGAGCAGTGTATGAGTGAGTGATGGTGATGTGTGTTGTGTTGACCAACTGGTCCAGGAAGAGGAGGAGGGTGCAGGTGGCACCAGGTAGGATTGCACAGGTGTGCAACGACAGGTGAATGAAAGACAGGTGTATGGAATAAATGGTATGGAGTATTGGAATGGATGGTCGTGGAGTGGGTATGGTGGAAATTGTGGAGTGGAGTGGATGGTGCGAAGGTGTGAATGGGGGAAGAGTGGACCCCCCATCACGGATACCCGGGGCGGGTAGTGTAAGAGTTAGGTAGAGGGTACAGGTAAATTGTGGTTGGATATTGGCATCTGTGGTGCGGTTGGAAGAATGATGTTTGGATGGGTGCATTAGTGTTGTGGAAATGGCTGGGCGTGTAGCCTGTTAGTGTGTGTAGTTGGTTTGGGCACTCCACCACTGTAAGGATGTCGGCCAGGTGAGGCCGCAGGTGGGCTCTGGGAGCCGGTAGTAGTTGTTGTGGATGGGGCCCGAGGATCCGGAGGACGGACCCGGGTAGCCCAGTGCCAGAGGGCACCATGGGGTGACAGAGCCAGGAGAGGGGCTGTCCCCAGTTAGTTAGGTTAGGGTGAGGAGCTAGGTAAGCTCGGGTGGCAACTACAGTGGTGGAGGTGTGCAGGTGGGTAGACCTGTTGGGAGAGGTACACGTCGCAGCCCAGAAATTGTGCTAGAGCACCGGGAGATGAATCGGGGGAGTGAGACCCCAAATTGAGAAGCACCACAGTTTGGCCAATGGGAATTGGTTATTAGAACCCCTAGTGTAAGAGGGCCAATGGTTTGGCCAGAGAAAGACCCCGGGTAGTGTAAAGTGTGTTAAAATCATTTAGAGGATAGTTAGGATGAAGGATCTCCTCGCACCATCTGCATCCACTCACCTGAGGTGACAGGTACTCCGCACCATGCCATGTTTAATTATTTTTGATGCAAATGTTTTGGATTGTGAGACGCATCATGACGTGGGTGTGACATTGTGCTTTGATGTTCCATCTCTGCCTCCTTATGAGGATTGATGATGAATTGATGATGGCAAATTTTTGAAGTAGAGGGATTGTGGTGACGAATTTGATATAGGGGAAATATGGGGAAGACGTGACAGTGGTGACGAATTGGTAATGTGTAGGTTTTGTACATATGGGGTAAGGGCAAGGGTGGGCTAGGTAACAGGGGGGTGACGTACGGTAGGGACGAGCTTTCTCACTGCGCCCTCCGTACGCATTTCGCCTTGCATTGCCTTTTTGATGTGTACCCTTGAGACCTTACCCCTCGCTCATTTGTCTTGTCCCCCTTTTGTCTCCCACATGACCTGTGCGCCGTTGGGCGCCGAGGGGAGCGTGCGTGGGTCGGCCATTGTGCGCCCGAAATTCCCAGAACCAGCTGTCTGCATCGATGCACCACATTATGGACCACATGTCAGTGGCCGAGCACCACTTATGGACCCCATGGGTTGGGGCATGGCCCCTCTGCTGGAACCGGCCATGAGGGCCCGAAATCTTGCTGGCGGACCTTGGCCACAGGGCACCAATGCCCCACAGGTGAACCATACACATAGTCGGCCTGGTGGGCCATAAATAAATAAAAAGGACACATTGGGTGCAAGTTTTATTGAAAATAGGCCGCCAGTAAGCAAAGCAAAGGAAATGACAACATCTGGAAGAGAAATATTAATAACCAGCAGAGGGAGCCGAAGAGCCAGAGACACCTGCAGGGTTAGGGGTTGTTGGTTTTATTTTATTCATTGAACAATGGTGACTGCACCGATTGGTGCTTGGGTGTGTATTGGTGCGTTTTTGGGTGCTTTAATGGTGCATTGATGCAGAGCAGACTGTCCTCCCCCCAGAAAGAACAATTACAGGTCCTGGGTTAGTTTTGTAAATAAAAGCAGAGTCATTGTAAATAATGCTCCCCACCGTCAGTGTATAGTTTGAAGACCATTCCGCAATTCGGTTAACTGGGGGCGAAAGTCTGTTAGGCAGGGTGCAATGGAGCAGCGGGACACATTTATTTATGTTTAAACTGTCGCACTCAGGGTCAGGTTAAAAATAGAGGGAACTACACCTACGTGTCACGCTAAAGCTAAAAGTTGTAGGCCCGGGACGTGCCTAAGAGGAGGAGAGTGCAGTGTTGTGGATATGAGGACTGTATATATTTTTTTTTTATTGTGTGCTGTATGATTATTATTATTGTTGTTGTGCTGTGCCTCCTGCCTCCGGAGCTGTGTAAGATCAAAAGGGCGTCCCATAGTCCACAAGCATACACGTCAGCCAATCATAGGATATTCATGTTCGATAGTTATATCTTATTCTGTGTTTTAGGATAAGGCTGTGTCTCCCATTAATTGAAGTACTCCATTGCACCAGTGAAAGAGAATAGATCCCCTTCCATTCCCATCCCCAAAAATCCCCATTTCCTTCACATCCCCCCCTTTCGTGATTGCCGACCCTCGATTGCCATATTACATCCCCTCTCGTCATTGCTGAGCCCTCGATTCCCAATCACCTCCCCTCCAATAACCGCCATTGACCACGAGGCTCGAGTCAGGGAAGAAAGGCGTGTCTCCACCTCGTCAGAGGAGGGGAGGGGCGCGCCCGCCCGTCGTCGTCCGGGGCGGAGCCCGAGGGTCGTGCGACCAGCCAGGGCCGAGGTGAGCGCCCCGATGGGCGTGTCCAAAGCGCCGGGGGCGTGATCGCTGGGGGCGCTATAAAAGGGCGCAACCGGAAGTGGAGAAAAAGAAGAAGAAGAAAGGGAGATGCACTCTGGGTTGGTCGGAGAAAGAGAGAGAGAGGAGGAGTTGGTTGCACCGAGAGAGAAAGAGAGAGAGAAGAGTTGGTCTGAGTCGGGTGCCAAAAAGGAGGGTCAGTGGTCACAGTTGGTTGCGGTGGTGAGAAGTCGGTGGTGAGAAGCGAGTAAGACAAGGCCTGGCAAGGCAACTGCAGGCCGCCGCAGCAGCGACACCCGGCAACCGCAAAAGGGGGCAGGAACGGCGGCTGCTGAACGCGCCGGTTGTGCGGCGGGACCCCCCCTTGGACCTCTCCCTCTCCCTCCAGCCATCCACATCCTGCGATTCCTGCAATTCCCCGTGTGAGTCGTCTTTGTTTGTTCTGTCCTGGGTAATAAGTTAAGTCTGTAGATAAGCTAAATTTGCACTGTGTCACCTGCGTCTTGTACTTGTAAATAAACTGAATTGCTTTTTGTTGCTTGTGTGTAAATAGTAGAAATAAATTCAGTAGTAATATTTCAAACCTTTTTTTTGTCTCCGTTTTCCTCTTGCATTGCGTCGCTTTTGTCTTTTCCCTCATTGAGCAGCTAGGGTGCGATACAACCAACGTTCGGGTGGAATCGGGTGAGTTTTGTTAGGTCGCGGTTTTAAACCACCGCTCGGTCTATAACATCCTAACCGCGATCTATAACAATTGGTGTCGGGGAGTGAGATCGACCCGGAGCGCGCTTCACGCGCTCAAAATTATAAAGTACGAAATTTGTTTTGTTTTAAAGGAAAAGCCCGAATTTTGAAATCGCGCCATGGCTGTCCAAGGCGACGGGATGCCGGTGGGAGAGATAGAGGGGTTGGAAGTAACCCAGGACTTCGGGGAAGAAAGGGAGGAGGAAAATGGCAATGTGGTTGCGGGAATATCAGGCGCGCAAAATGGCGCGCTCGCTCACGTGGTTGAAGGGTCCCAAAATAGCGGCGCCGCGGAGGGCGAGCCTGCGGTGGCGGCTGGGGACGCTGGGCAAACCGGGTTTGACCTCAGATTATTCTTGACCCAACTGAATGCAAAAATGGATAGGATGGGGGGCCAAATGGGGGTAATGGGAAACCAAATGGGGGTAATGAGGGACGAAGCAAGGGGTACCGTTGAGGGGTTAGACAATAATTTTAAGGAGTTAGACAAGAAATTTGAGGGGTTAGACAATGGGATAGAAGGGGTGAAACATGGGTTAACGGGGGTGGAAAATAGAATGGCTGCCCAGGAGAATCAGTTAGAGGGGGTGAAAAATGGGTTAATGGGGTTAGAAAATAGGATGGAGGACAAATTGCGGGAAATAGGGGAACAATCCGCCCGGGAAATCGAACAGATGGGGAACCAGATGGAGGAAATACGACGAGGGGTGAGTGCGGAGGTCTCGGGGCTGCGCGAGGAGGTAAAGCGAGGCGAAAAGCGTATAGAGAAAGAGGTGAGGAATAATACGGCTAAGTTACAAGGGGGAATAGAAGATCTGACGGAGGAGGTGGAGCAGCTGACAGAGGGACAAACTAAGTTAGTGGAGCAGGTTCAAAAGAACACTGCGGTACTAGGAGGGTTAAAGGCGACACAAAAAGAAATTAAAAACGAATTAATAGCGACGCAGAGGCAATGTCAGATGGTACGGGAGGAACTGACAATGAGGGTGGAGGAGGTGACAGAGATAATGGAGACAAAGGACCGGCAGGTGAGGATGCACATAGAGACGGTCACGGTAGCCTTAGAGGACGAACTTGAGGGGACGCACCGAGAAATAAAAGAGGTTAAACAAAAACTAGAGGAGGTGGGAGAAGAGGTGAGTGAAATTAAGAAGGGACGAACAGAAACTAAAAGAGAAATCCAGGAGGAGGTGATGGAATATGTGCAAGGTCGGTGCTCAACTCATGATGTGATGCTCACTAACCGAATAAAGAGTTTGCAGGTGGCAGAGGAGGTGCGGAGACGAAGTACGGAGGTGAGTGGCAATGTATATGATGTGAGGAAAGCTTCAGTCGGCTTGGGGATTGGTTTGGATCCGGGGGTTCGTGAAAGGCCGTTGGTGAAGTGTGTGACAGGTCAGGTGTGCGAAAAAAGAGGTGTGCGAGAATGTCCGACCATGGGGTGTGTGAGGAAAAAGTGCACGCCGAGGAGTGAGTGTGCCGTCAGGAGTGAGCCGGTCGTAGCGCGTGTGCGAGGGAGCACAGGGAAGCGCGGTGTGGTGAGTGTTACGGAGGAAGTAACGAAAAAGTGTGTGCGAGAGGATGCGCGAGAAAGGTGTGTAACGGACGGGTGCATGAGGAAAGAGTGTGCCGTCGAGAGTAAGGGTGAGTGCGCGACCGAGAGTGGAGGTGAGAGTAGTGAGAGTGAAACGGAGCGTGAGTTGGTTGTGGCAGGTGAGCGAGGATGTACACCTGGAATAGAAGGATGCACACCTGGAATGGTAGAGCGTGAGTGGGAATGCACGCTGGAATTGGTAGTGAGACACGTGGTTGGGTGTGCGGGTGAGAGCACACCTGTGATTGTCACAAAGGAAGTGACCGAGAAAGGGGCGCGAAGAGGTGTGTTAGTGAGGTGTGCGAGCGACGAATGTGTGCCAAAGTGTTCGGTGGTCAGGTGTGTGACCAAGTCGGTGAGCGGAGTGAGTGTACCGAGGTGTGAAAGAAAAGGTACGAGGAGAATGGGAACGGCTGCATGTATGAGCAAGAAAGAGGTAGCGTATGCATGTAAGCCTGCAGGTGAAGCGTCGACGGTAACCGGGTTAAAGGTTAGGTCGACTTTTAGCCGGATCGGGCCCTCGGTGCGTGCCGGGCTTCGCGTGCCGCGAGAACCAGCGGAGATCCGAGCCACGGCGGGTTCGAAAGGACCGCCGTGCGCGATCCACGCTGGGCCTCGCGTGGAGCGGCCGCGTCCGGGCTCCACTAGGCGGAGCGGGCAGCCCGATAGGAAGGGTCGTCATGGCGACCACTTTCTGTTGAGACGTGCCGGCAGGTCGAGATCGGGACATTGGATGGCTCCACGCCGAGGTGGTGCATGGGATCTCGGCCCGGGTAAGCCTCCGTCCCTGCCCCGAATGCGGGACGTATCCAGCCGCTGGCACAAAACGACCCGCGTTCATTGCTCGGCTGTACGAAGCCGGGCTGTAGATGTGAATTGGCGCACCGAGAGGATGTAATAAGTAGACGGACTGTGATAGTGATAGTGATTTGATCCGAAATTTAGAAAAGTGAATAGAATTGGCAGTAAATGGAAAATTTTTGAATTGGTTGAATTTGGACGAGCGAAATTGGTAGTGAGAGACCCCCGATGTGGTGGGATGGCAAATCCACCATCCTTCCCATGTGGGGGCAAAGGAGCAATAGCTTATGGGGTGTATGGCAGTGAAAACTAGCCCGGGTGGGTTAGGTTATATTGTGGGGATCTAGAAAGATGACATGAGGTGACGTTAAGTTTAGTTGGTGACTGATACCTGTAGTGGGGACGCGGGTAGTTTGGTGTGGATGATAATGACGTGGGAGCGCAATGGTTTGGAGGGACGGCTGGGAAGCGCGGGTTTCGGAGGGGAGTGGTTGGCTGAGATGATGCCGTGTGTGTGAGGATTGAACAGGTGAGAATGGAACAGGTGTGATTGCACAGGTGTGCAACTGAACAGGTGTGTGGAGCAGTGTATGAGTGAGTGATGGTGATGTGTGTTGTGTTGACCAACTGGTCCAGGAAGAGGAGGAGGGTGCAGGTGGCACCAGGTAGGATTGCACAGGTGTGCAACGACAGGTGAATGAAAGACAGGTGTATGGAATAAATGGTATGGAGTATTGGAATGGATGGTCGTGGAGTGGGTATGGTGGAAATTGTGGAGTGGAGTGGATGGTGCGAAGGTGTGAATGGGGGAAGAGTGGACCCCCCATCACGGATACCCGGGGCGGGTAGTGTAAGAGTTAGGTAGAGGGTACAGGTAAATTGTGGTTGGATATTGGCATCTGTGGTGCGGTTGGAAGAATGATGTTTGGATGGGTGCATTAGTGTTGTGGAAATGGCTGGGCGTGTAGCCTGTTAGTGTGTGTAGTTGGTTTGGGCACTCCACCACTGTAAGGATGTCGGCCAGGTGAGGCCGCAGGTGGGCTCTGGGAGCCGGTAGTAGTTGTTGTGGATGGGGCCCGAGGATCCGGAGGACGGACCCGGGTAGCCCAGTGCCAGAGGGCACCATGGGGTGACAGAGCCAGGAGAGGGGCTGTCCCCAGTTAGTTAGGTTAGGGTGAGGAGCTAGGTAAGCTCGGGTGGCAACTACAGTGGTGGAGGTGTGCAGGTGGGTAGACCTGTTGGGAGAGGTACACGTCGCAGCCCAGAAATTGTGCTAGAGCACCGGGAGATGAATCGGGGGAGTGAGACCCCAAATTGAGAAGCACCACAGTTTGGCCAATGGGAATTGGTTATTAGAACCCCTAGTGTAAGAGGGCCAATGGTTTGGCCAGAGAAAGACCCCGGGTAGTGTAAAGTGTGTTAAAATCATTTAGAGGATAGTTAGGATGAAGGATCTCCTCGCACCATCTGCATCCACTCACCTGAGGTGACAGGTACTCCGCACCATGCCATGTTTAATTATTTTTGATGCAAATGTTTTGGATTGTGAGACGCATCATGACGTGGTTGTGACATTGTGCTTTGATGTTCCATCTCTGCCTCCTTATGAGGATTGATGATGAATTGATGATGGCAAATTTTTGAAGTAGAGGGATTGTGGTGACGAATTTGATATAGGGGAAATATGGGGAAGACGTGACAGTGGTGACGAATTGGTAATGTGTAGGTTTTGTACATATGGGGTAAGGGCAAGGGTGGGCTAGGTAACAGGGGGGTGACGTACGGTAGGGACGAGCTTTCTCACTGCGCCCTCCGTACGCATTTCGCCTTGCATTGCCTTTTTGATGTGTACCCTTGAGACCTTACCCCTCGCTCATTTGTCTTGTCCCCCTTTTGTCTCCCACATGACCTGTGCGCCGTTGGGCGCCGAGGGGAGCGTGCGTGGGTCGGCCATTGTGCGCCCGAAATTCCCAGAACCAGCTGTCTGCATCGATGCACCACATTATGGACCACATGTCAGTGGCCGAGCACCACTTATGGACCCCATGGGTTGGGGCATGGCCCCTCTGCTGGAACCGGCCATGAGGGCCCGAAATCTTGCTGGCGGACCTTGGCCACAGGGCACCAATGCCCCACAGGTGAACCATACACATAGTCGGCCTGGTGGGCCATAAATAAATAAAAAGGACACATTGGGTGCAAGTTTTATTGAAAATAGGCCGCCAGTAAGCAAAGCAAAGGAAATGACAACATCTGGAAGAGAAATATTAATAACCAGCAGAGGGAGCCGAAGAGCCAGAGACACCTGCAGGGTTAGGGGTTGTTGGTTTTATTTTATTCATTGAACAATGGTGACTGCACCGATTGGTGCTTGGGTGTGTATTGGTGCGTTTTTGGGTGCTTTAATGGTGCATTGATGCAGAGCAGACTGTCCTCCCCCCAGAAAGAACAATTACAGGTCCTGGGTTAGTTTTGTAAATAAAAGCAGAGTCATTGTAAATAATGCTCCCCACCGTCAGTGTATAGTTTGAAGACCATTCCGCAATTCGGTTAACTGGGGGCGAAAGTCTGTTAGGCAGGGTGCAATGGAGCAGCGGGACACATTTATTTATGTTTAAACTGTCGCACTCAGGGTCAGGTTAAAAATAGAGGGAACTACACCTACGTGTCACGCTAAAGCTAAAAGTTGTAGGCCCGGGACGTGCCTAAGAGGAGGAGAGTGCAGTGTTGTGGATATGAGGACTGTATATATTTTTTTTTTATTGTGTGCTGTATGATTATTATTATTGTTGTTGTGCTGTGCCTCCTGCCTCCGGAGCTGTGTAAGATCAAAAGGGCGTCCCATAGTCCACAAGCATACACGTCAGCCAATCATAGGATATTCATGTTCGATAGTTATATCTTATTCTGTGTTTTAGGATAAGGCTGTGTCTCCCATTAATTGAAGTACTCCATTGCACCAGTGAAAGAGAATAGATCCCCTTCCATTCCCATCCCCAAAAATCCCCATTTCCTTCACATCCCCCCCTTTCGTGATTGCCGACCCTCGATTGCCATATTACATCCCCTCTCGTCATTGCTGAGCCCTCGATTCCCAATCACCTCCCCTCCAATAACCGCCATTGACCACGAGGCTCGAGTCAGGGAAGAAAGGCGTGTCTCCACCTCGTCAGAGGAGGGGAGGGGCGCGCCCGCCCGTCGTCGTCCGGGGCGGAGCCCGAGGGTCGTGCGACCAGCCAGGGCCGAGGTGAGCGCCCCGATGGGCGTGTCCAAAGCGCCGGGGGCGTGATCGCTGGGGGCGCTATAAAAGGGCGCAACCGGAAGTGGAGAAAAAGAAGAAGAAGAAAGGGAGATGCACTCTGGGTTGGTCGGAGAAAGAGAGAGAGAGGAGGAGTTGGTTGCACCGAGAGAGAAAGAGAGAGAGAAGAGTTGGTCTGAGTCGGGTGCCAAAAAGGAGGGTCAGTGGTCACAGTTGGTTGCGGTGGTGAGAAGTCGGTGGTGAGAAGCGAGTAAGACAAGGCCTGGCAAGGCAACTGCAGGCCGCCGCAGCAGCGACACCCGGCAACCGCAAAAGGGGGCAGGAACGGCGGCTGCTGAACGCGCCGGTTGTGCGGCGGGACCCCCCCTTGGACCTCTCCCTCTCCCTCCAGCCATCCACATCCTGCGATTCCTGCAATTCCCCGTGTGAGTCGTCTTTGTTTGTTCTGTCCTGGGTAATAAGTTAAGTCTGTAGATAAGCTAAATTTGCACTGTGTCACCTGCGTCTTGTACTTGTAAATAAACTGAATTGCTTTTTGTTGCTTGTGTGTAAATAGTAGAAATAAATTCAGTAGTAATATTTCAAACCTTTTTTTTGTCTCCGTTTTCCTCTTGCATTGCGTCGCTTTTGTCTTTTCCCTCATTGAGCAGCTAGGGTGCGATACAACCAACGTTCGGGTGGAATCGGGTGAGTTTTGTTAGGTCGCGGTTTTAAACCACCGCTCGGTCTATAACATCCTAACCGCGATCTATAACAATATATATATATTGTTGCGGATCTCGGGCCCGTCGACGTACAGAGGGGGGTTAAACTCTTTTCCCCCTCGGGCCTTCGAGTCCACAAGGCCGCAACCCACTTTACACTCATGGGGCGGATTGCGGAGCAATTCCAGCCGCCACCCCCGTAGCGAGCGTGCGGAAGGGTATCCGATCGAATCCCCAAGTACCTTCTATACACACGCCGCCACGAGAACGGGGACTGGACCTCGCACGAGTCACGCTAGTCTGATACGCCCGAGCGGTTTGCGTGTCATGTGACTCGTGCCGTGAATGATTATGAACCCGATTGAGCGGTTTTATTCGTACAGTGCGAAGCCAATAGTGGGAAATGACGTGAACGGCCAAATGGATGCAAAAGAACACAGGTTTATTAGAATGTACATTTTACAATGATCAGGGCAAAGAGACACAGGGCAGAAACTTATCATCCTTAACTTAATACCCGGACAAGGGCCCTTTCACTCACGCGGGGAAAGGAAGGAAGAATGACGCGCTCAAAGCGCGGCTGTTGGTGCCGTTCGCCCCGGTCAGCTCGTTGGGTGTGTCCCTGGGATGTTCGTGGCACGTGCAGGGAGCTCCGGCAGGGAGATCGTTGGCGTCTGTGGCCCCGGGAGAGATTGTCCTCGCAAGCGCTATTAACAGGCAGCAGAGCGCAGGGCAGGGAGAGTTCGTGTTTTCGATCACACACACGGTCCTTCCGAATCCCGGGACAGAGAGCTCTGAGACAGACAGCGCGCTGGGAGCTTGGCCACGGAGGAGCGGGGAGAGAGAGACTCGATCAGAGAGAGAGAGTTCCAACCACACCTCTTCTTCGGGGGGCCCTGGGCAGGGTTTTATAGCCCCTCCCAGAGTCCCATTAGAATGTTCCAAGCCCCTCCACTGGCTGTCGTTGTTAGCCACTCCCCTTGAGCTTCCATTAGCTGCTTGCCGCTTACCGGCCACTCCCCTGTAGCTCCTCCCTCGGGCCGCCCAGACTTGTTCTGGGCGTAGCACATGGCATTCCAGCCCAATGAGCACATGGCATTCCAGTCCAAGGAGCACATGGCATTCCAGCCCAAGGAGCACATGGCATTCCAGCCCAAGGAACAATGAAGCCTGCACTTATAGTGGGGCGGCTTAGCCCAAATATTCAAAAGAATTGTGCATTTTGTGATACAAGCACCAAATTTGGCACAAATGTACATTAATATGTTGCGAACATTTTCAGATATTGGGCCACTTGAAATTCCGTAATTTTTATTTTCAAATTTTTTCAAATTTCGTAATTTCAAATTTTTCGGGTGACACCGTCACAATTTCGGTCTTCGAGGCCGGCCGATAGGCAAAGTGTGACCGGAAGGGACGAGGTTCTCCTGACCACGTGGCCCTCGATCTGGGAAGCGAGAGGCGTTCCATTAGTGGACGCGCCCCTCACGCCCGACTTTTGGGCGGCCCCGGCAGGCCGTTTGTTTTGACGTTCCGTGACAGGCCCCGCACCCCCACCTCTCCGGGCCGACCGGAAGCTTGTGCTGAGTACATCATACCTGAACAACTCAGTGAGGCAGAACACAGCAGTGCACACCAGGGTGACCCCTTCAGTGCATAAACCAATTAACCTGTCCACTGCAGGGCATATAGAAATGAAGTTATTTTCTGCATATAATAATAATATAAGTTCAGTTCTATATAACAATTTCTGTTATCACCACTACCACTACAATTACCACTACTACAAGCTTTGTCTGGAATTTTGTGGACTAACAGACAAACAGACATACAGACAAGCTGGGATCAAAACATTACCTCCTTCCACCATTGAGTGTAGAGGTAAACATCATGGAAATTATATCATGCCCTAGATTTAATTCATGCTTACCCGTGTATTTGCTTCACTGGTTCACAAGGTCTTTTGCATACATGTAATTCAGACTCTCGTCTTCATTGCTGACCACACAATGTTCGCAACATATTAATATACATTTGTGCCAAATTTGGTGCTTGTGTCACAAAATGCACAATTCTTTTGAATATTTGGGCTAAGCCGCCCCACTATATCGGCCGGCCTCGAAGACCGAAATTGTGACGGTGTCACCCGAAAAATTTGAAATTACGAAATTTGAAAAAATTTGAAAAAAAAAATTACGGAATTTCAAGTGGCCCAATATCTGAAAATGTTCGCAACATATTAATGTACATTTGTGCCAAATTTGGTGCTTGTATCACAAAATGCACAACAGGTTTGCTATGCTGCTACACTATTACTCGCCTGCTCAAACGCATACTAACACAGGAAAGGAGACTATGCTTACATTTAATAAGAAATAACTGAACTAAGCGAGGCTACATGTTGTAGTTCAACTAACTAAGAGGGGGGCTTGCCTTTATTCTCAAAACTGCAACAATATGTATGTATGTATGTATGTATGTATGTATGTATGTATGTATATATATATATATATATATATATATATATATATATATATGTATGTATGTATGTATATATATATATATATATATATATATATATATATATATATATAATATATATATATACATATATATATACATATATATATACATATATATATATATATATATATATATATATATATATATATATATATATATATATATATATATATATATACATACAGACTTGGCATTTAATATGGAATTTTTTTTTTTTCTTGAATTGGGTTTACTTTCTTAACTCAGTGTATCAATCTGGTGAGTTTCTTTTACACTTTGGTGATTTATTTGTTAAAAGAACCATGTCACTGATTGTCTGTCGCAGCAAGAAGTCAACAACAGGATTATATCACAGGTGGCTTGGCAAAATGTACGGACAGGTGCATTTGATGATTGGCTTCACAGTCGGGTATACAAGGGTTGTTGCGTTCTGTATTAGTGGAAAACAACTGCTGCACGTCTCCAAAAGTTATTGCCGCTTCCTCTGGAGATGTTCCGTCAACTCGACAATGCTGTTTGTCATGGAGTGGTGGCTTTACGAAATTACAGCATGAAACAGCGTGCTATTGCTCGGCAGTATGGCATCACTCAAGGTCAGGTGTCAAAGATCCTGAAACGAAATGCTCAGAGGGGTTTCCCTACTCCAATACCGAGGCCAGGATGTCCCCGCAGAACCACAAGGAGGGATGATCGCCAGCTGCACCGGTTAGTCCGCAATGGCCGTCCCAAGTCAGCTAATCGGCTTGGGGCTGAGTGGCAGCAACTGACAAATGTGCCTGTATCCAGAAGGCTAGTCAAGTGCCTGTATCCAGAAGGCTAGTCAACCAACGACTGGTTCAAGCAGGCTATCGTGCCGGGCATCCCCTGAGAAAGCCATGCCTGACAAGACAACACCGCCAGCGCCGATTGCAGTGGGCCAGAGAGCACCGTCAATGGCAGCCAGGACACTGGAATCACGTGATCTTCAGTGACGAGTCTAGATTTCTGGTCTGTCGTCAAGATGGCCGCATCCGAGTGCGCAGACAAGTGCATGAAGCCTACAACAAAGATTGTATAGTGCCAAGAGTCCAGGCTGGAGGTGGTGGGGTGACCGTTTGGGCTGCTTTTCACGCAGGGGGCAAAACTGACCTGGTTGTTCTGAATGGAAACCTGAACCAGTTCAAGTACAAGGCCATTCTGGAAGAAACATTGCTTCCATTTGCTCGTGCAGCCTTTCGAGGAAACTTTGTCTTTCAAGATGACAATGCACGGCCTCATCGTGCTCGCATGATCCAACACTTTCTTGCTGACCGTGGTGTAGAGCATATGGAGTGGCCTGCCATGTCCCCGGATATGAATCCGATAGAGAACTTATGGGCAGAATTAACGCGTCAAATCGACAACTTGAACCAGCAGCCGACCTCTGTGTGTGAATTGCAGCAGGCTATTGTCACTGCATGGCAAGCGATTCCTGTCCAAACCTTGGCAAATCTCATGAACAGCATGCCTCAACATTTACGTGCTCTCCTGAATGCTCGTGGGGGTTACACGAAGTACTGAACTGTAATTTTACAGTTCGTAATCCCAGTCGTAATTAAACTTTTGTATTTGTGGAATTTTTTTTTTGCTTATGTGCAAAATAAAGAGATACTTCTGGAAAACGTACAGAAGTTTAACACAGTACTGTCCATGAATTGAGTTCGATATCAGTTTACATCACTTTCAAGGATCAATTTATTTGTTTCGAAATGTCAAATGTGGTTTTTGTTTCTTTTAAAGGTCACATTAACAAAATCTAGAATAATTTCAACATAATTCCAATGAACTTTTGGTTCTAAGACATCTTGAAAAGTAAGTTGACCCCCATAAAAAAAAATTCCATATTAAATGCCAAGTCTGTGTATATATATATATATACACACATGGTACTCAAAATATATATATATACACAGACTTGGCATTTAATATGGATTTTTTTTTTGTGGGGGTGAACTTACTTTTCAAGATGTCTTAGAACCAAAAGTTCATTGGAATTATGTTGAAATCATTCTAGATTTTGTTAGTGTGACCTTTGTGACCTTTTATGGTCATATTGACCTTATATGGTCAATGTGACCTTATATATATATATTGTTACGGTTCTTGTTAAAGATATTGTTAAAGGGGGGGATTAAGCCCCTTGTTCTTTCTGGGCTTGGCGGAACCGAGAGACGTAGAACACCTCTTCCAGGCAATGGCAAGGTAGGGTTTCGGGACCAAGTCTCGCTCGTACCTAAATCCCTGCGCCGCCACGGAAGCGGGGAAGCAAGCCTCACATGAGCCACGTGTGATTTGGGTACACCGAGCGGATTGAGTACCACGTGGTCCGTGCAGTTTTCTTGTAGTGGAACCCGAATCAAGCGATTCTACTCATACCACGTTTAGTCAATGAGGAAAACGCGAGAACGATCGAATAGAAGGAAGAACACAGGTTTAATTATTATTCCCACAAGTATGTACAATGATTGGTAGACGCAGACACAGAGCAGAACGTAAACATTCTTATTCTTAACACCCAGACTCGGGCCCATCACACTCACACAGGGAATTGCAGGCAGGATGATGTTCAGGCCAAACGCACCGACGTGGTCATCCAGGAACGGCCCCGTCCGGCTCTCCACGGTCCCAGCACGTCCCGCGAAGAAGGCAAGCAGGCGGTCGAAGGATCCTCATAGCGCGTCTCCCGAACAGAACAGATGATGAGGCAGGAAGGCAAAGTACGCGTCTCTCAGCGCGGCTGGCGGTTACACAGCGCGTTATCACTCGCGTAACTCAATGCACTTTAGTGGCTCGGCTTCAAGCTCAACCGAGCGTCACTTTCATGCGAGCGCATATCCTGGTTCATGCGCGTCTTTCTCCACTCAATGCCAACTCAGTCCTCGTACCTCAATTGCTGCTCGAACTCCACCAACTGCTCACCGCACTCTCTGAATTCAACTGCTGCCGGGGGCTTTGCGCAACCGCTTATATCTACATGCCCCGAACCTTCTCGAACCTTCTCGAACCTTCCAACCATGCCCTGTGACGCAGTGCTGCCGCCACACCCTCTGAGCCCTGATTGGCGGCTCGCGCTTACCGTCAGCTTCTCTGCCGCCCTCATTCGGTCCCGCCCTGACCCTCCAGGTCGGCCTCGTGTTAATTCGCGCCAAAAAGCTAAAGGCAGCACTAAGAGACGTAAGGCGATGGAGGCGGCATAGGACAATGGAAGCGATGAAAGGACCTATTCTCCTTACACTACTCAATGCAAAACTACCACAGGAAAAGGACTAAGCTCACAAATACTAAGAGATAACTACACTATCGCGAGGCTACATGTTGCTTGTGTGACTAACTATGAGGGGGAAATTTAACCTTTATTATACAACTGCTACCAAAACTCAAAACCGCAACACTACCCCTCTCCCTCGTCAGACTCGTCCCCGAGTCGAACCTACAAAAATTGGAACGACCAGTTTTGAGAAAGATCTGGGAATTAACTTTTACCTTTACATGTGACATATAGATGTGGTTCCCTCTAACATTTACTCTAACCCGTGTATGCAACAGTTTTAAAACACGAAATATGTCCCCCCTATTGCGTTGAGTAGCTACTCTAACAGAATCACGCCCACAATTAACCGAATCCGGAATTTGTCAAACTAAACATAGAGCCGGTGGGCAGCATTTTTATATACAAGCACAAAAACTTACTTATTTACAGTTCTATGACCCAGGACCTGTCCTTTTTGGAAAGAAGATTGGAGGGGAGAGAAAGCACAGCAAAATACACAAAACACACTTAAAAATTCACATTTGCTGCTTGCTTCTTGCATCTTGCTTCTTGCATCTTCTGTGTGCATATATCAAACTGGCTAGCCCCCGGACCGGCATACAGGCCATTCCTGCTCTTCAGGGCTAATTAAACTTACAACTCTTCTCGTCCCTAGCACACCATAATAAAAACACACAGAGAATTCGTTTTATTTCATTGCCAAGCAGGGCCAACTTTAGGTGGTCCGACTGCGTGACATTGATGCCACTCAAAACAAGTGGTCTGAAGATGCAAGGTGAATTTGCAGCAAGGTTCTGCACAGTAGAGGTGTAAGGCCACAAGACTTGTGGTCCATAAGTGTAATATGTGCAGCAAAGTGTTTGTGGCAGCAAAGTGCTGCACAGGTGCAGCAAAATTACAACACAAAGACATGGCAGCAAAGTGCTGCGCAGTTCGGCTTCACAGATGTAGTAAGATGCAGCAGGAATGCTGCACAGGTCGATGGTGCTGCACAGTTCCACCTCCAAAATGGTCTTGGGGGGGGGGGGGGGAGACAAAGCATGACCAGCAAAGCGGAAAGGGCACAAAGGTACACAAAAACACAAGGTAATGCAGCGTGAGGGGCGCGGAGGAGCGAGCAGAGCAGGCTCGTCCCTAGCCGTTTGTACCCCCTATCGTCGGCTTACACTACCATAGCCCTTTTTTATATTTACAAATTCGTCTCTACGTCTTGTCTCCCATATCCCCCTCTATACCAAATTCGTCTCCCAATCCCTCCCAGGAAGGAAGGAATGGAACAAACACAATGTCCCATTACGTCATGATGCGTCTTACACTCAAACAGTTCACTTGGTCTTGGTGTGGAGCTTCGTCCTCCTCGGTGCATGGCTGTGGATGGCGCGAAGGGAATTTCTCTTCCAAACTACACTAATGACATTAACTCATTTAAACTACCTGGGGTTGTACCCTGCCAATCGGCCATCCTTAAACTATGTGGTTCTAAAAACCGAATTCCCATTGACCACTCTGCGGCGCCCTTGAAATTTGGGTCTCACTCCTACAAATTTTCATGCTGTGCCCTTGCACAATTTCGGGGCTGGGTCGTGTGGCTCCATTAGCAGGTCCAACTACCTGCGCACCTCCGCCACTGAAGTCACCACCCGAGCTTACCTGCTCCTGCGACTACCTAAACTGGGGAAGGCCCCTCCTGGCTCTTTACCCCCTGATGCGCACCTTGGCATTGGGCAACCTGGGTCCTTCCTTTGGATCCTCGGGCCCCACTCAACAACTCACAACTACCCTAACTGGCTCCCAGAGCCTACCTGCGGCCTCACCTGACCGACAAACTACCAATGGCGGAGTGCCCCAATAACCACATGCACCAATTAAACCACACGCCCAGCCATCCCACAGTCTCACGCACCCTCCAAAGCACTACTTGGCCACTACCTGCACCACAGGTGTCAATATCCATTCAAATTTTGCCTACGCCCTCTACCTGACTTTACACTACCCCCCCCCCCCACCCCCCAGGCTTTCGCGAATGGGTTCCACTCTTCCCCCATTCACTCCTTCACACAATGCATTCCACACCTTTTATTCCACACCAAATATTCCGCACACCATTTATCTCACACCTCCTTTGTCTCGCACACCTTTTTTGCTCACAGTCCTTTTGTCTCGCACACCTCAAACACAATTCCTTTTATTCTCAACAACACAACTCCTCACACACACAGCATCATCTAGCTAGCTGCTTTTCCCCTAAAACTCGTGCTTCCCCGTCATCCCATTAAACTATGCACTCCCTTCATCATTATCATCCAGCTAAGCTACCTATGTCCCCACTATAGGTACAAATGTCGCTACTTAAATCTCATGTCCCTAAGGTCTTCTAATTCCCTATCAATTATCCTAGCCCTCCCTCGGCTAGCTTCGGTGCCCCATGGAGGTAACCATCACTGGCCCCCCATGTGCCTATCACTGCCATCCCCCTAATCTAATGCTCATGGGCCCTGAATCATGTGAGGAATGGTGAAACCACCATTCCTTCACGTAGGGTACACTCCTTTCACCAGTCCGCTATAATTGAGCCTCTCCGTGTGGAAATACATCGTCATCACGGCTCGACCTCGAGAGGCCGAGCGATCCATGCGGTGGTTAGTCTACTGTAGGTTGGGTCCGTCCGGCATTTTTGATCCAGGGGAGGAGGCATGGATGGGCCGAGGTTCAGAGCTCCATCTCTGCGCGGGGCCTCGCGGTCCCATGCATGATGGCCCAACCGCCCACGGTCGGAGCACCGCATCCGCAAAGGTGCGCAGCTCCGAAATCTCCAACCTCCCCTTGAACCTCGCCGTTCGCCTTTCCTGCCACGGCGCGGCACCAACCATACAGGGCGGGGTCCGGCACGGGTCGTGCATGGCGGTCCTTGTGAAACCGCCGCACCACCGATCCCGGCCGGTCACTGCCGCACACAACTCACCGAGGGCTCACGTCGGCTATCCGTTGCGCTAAACACTACCCCGGGCGGTGTCGATGCTTGAGCCGCGTTCTCACCACTCGCGACCCACCCCGCACTCGCACACCTTGGCGTCCCTGCGGCCCCCATACATTCTGTTACCGCACACTCTCCTTCCATGTCCTCTGGTGTGCATTCTCCCTCGCACACCGTACTCGCACCTGCACACTAGGCGCACTCATACTTTCCACACACTTCATTATCACACACTTTTCTGTTACGCTCTCTGTAACACACTCTCCCCGCAGACAGTCCGGTGTGCATTCTCCCTCACACTCTGTAACACACTCTCCCCACACACAGTCTGTAACACCCAAGGGTGTGCACTCTCCTGTTGCACACCCAATCCTCGCACACTTTTTTCCCACTCTCGGGTGTGCACTCCTTCGCACACTCTGTAACACACTCTCCTGTTACACACTCTTTCCGCACACATTCCGTCATACACTTTTTTCGCTCACACTCACGCTCCGGTGCACACTTTTCTCTCACACGCGCGCCAGTCGCCCTCGTACACCGCACAATGGACCTTCCACGACCGCCCGTGTTTCGTCTCTTTCCCAAGCGCGTCAAAACCCTTTTCGCGCCAAACACATTCCCGCCATTAATTCTACTCACCTTGGGGACCTTCTTTCCTGCCAGCACCCGCAAACTTTCCATTTGGTTAGCAAGCCCGACATCACGGTGCAAATACAAACTTTGCGTACATTCCATTTCTACCTTCCCATGATATATTTCCTATTTCTCCCGTCTCCTCAATTTCAATTATAATCATTTCTTCGACGACCACCGGCACGCATAAAATTTCCTTGTCCAATTCGGCGGCCGTCGGCTCTTCTACACCCCACATCTCATCCCTTATAGCCCTGGTCAACTTAGCTGCGCTCTGCTCTACCTCGCTCCACGTGCTCCTCACACCGCGTCACCTCGTCGTGTCCCAATGCGACCTCCTCGCTCAACCTGCGCCTTATGTCCTCCCCTGCTTTTTTCGTGTCCTTCTTTGACGCTGCCATAAATTTTTCCAATTCCCGGGTGGATTTGTCCCCCATTTCTTTCCTTTCCCGGGTGGATGTGTCACTGTGGGTGTCCATTTGTTTTTCCAATCGATCCGCCTCCATTTTTATGGATGCTTGTATTTGCGACATAAACAATTGCATGTACCTTGGCACCGCGGGCTCGGCTTCTGCCGCCACGTGCGAGGCGCCGCCATTTTCTACCCCTGCTGCCGCACCCTTTTCAGCTTCCATTACCAACTGTCTCTGCATTTCGTCCTGGGTCATCAATTCTACCTTATCTACCCCCACCGGCATTCGACCGTCTTGGCTGGCCATGGTACGAATTAAATTTTGATTCTTAAACTAAATTTCGGCCGATCGTAATTTCGAGTGCGTGAAGCGCACTCCAGGTCCAATCTCACCCCCCCCCCCCCCCCCCCGACACCAAATGTTACGGCCAATTTGTAAATTTGGTGTCCAAAATTTTGGTGTTCAAAAATTTTGTGCAGGGTTCCAAATCCCCACTCCTGACTACCAAATGTTATGGTTCTCCACCGCCCTTCTTACCCTTACCAAAGGGGGTATTAAGCCCCCTGTTCTTTCTCGGCTTGGCGGAACCGAGAGACTTGGAACGCCTCTTCCGGGCAAACGCAAGGTAGGGTTTCGGGATCAAGTCTCGCTCGTACCTAAATCCCTGCGCCGCCACAGAAGCGGGGAAGCAAGCCTCGCATGAGCCACATGTGATTTGGGTACACCGAGAGAATTGAGTACCACGTGGTCCGTGCAGTTTTCTTGTAGTGGAACCTGATTCGAGCGATTCTACTCGTACCACGCTTAGTCAATGAGGAAAACAGGAGAACGATCGAATGGAAGGAAGAACACAGGTTTAATTATTATTCCCACAAGTATGTACAATGATCGGTAGACACAGAGACACAGAGCAGAACTTAAACAGTCTTATTCTTAACCTCCAGACTCGGGCCCGTCACACTCACAAAGGCAATTGCAGGCAGGATGATGTTCAGGCCAAATGCGCCGACGTGGTCATCCAGGAACGGCCCCGTCCGGCTCTCCACGGTCCCAGCACGTCCCGCGAAGAAGGCAAGCAGGCGGTGGAAGGATCCTCGTAGCGCGTCTCCCGAACAGAACAGATGATGAGGCAGGAAGGCAAAGTACGCGTCTCTCAGCACGGCTGGCAGTTACACAGCGCGTTATCACTCGCCTAACTCAATGCACTTTAGCGGCTCGGCTTCAAGCTCAACCGAGCGTCACTTTCATACGAGCGCGTATCCTGTTCATGCGCGTCTTTCTCCACTCAATGCCAACTCAGTCCTCGTACCTCAATTGATGCTCGAACTCCAACAACTGCTCACCGCACTCTCTGAACTCAACTGCTGCCGGGGGCTTTGTGCAACCGCTTATATCTACACACCCCGAACCTTCTCGAACCTTCTCTAACCTTCCAACCACGCCCTGTGATGCAGTGCTGCTGCCACACCCTCTGAGCCATGATTGGCGGCTAGCGCTTACCGTCAGCTTCTCTGCCGCCCTCATTCGGTCCCGCCCCGACCCTCCAGGCCGGCGTCGTGTTAATTCGCGCCAAAAAGCTAAAGGCAGCACTAAGAGACGGAAGGCGATGGAGGCGGCATAGGACAATGGAAGCGATGAAAGGACCTATTCTCCTTACTCTACTCAACGCAAAACTAACACAGGAAAAGGACTAAGCTCACAAATACTAAGAGATAACTACACTATCGCGAGGCTACATGTTGTTTGTGTGACTAACTATGAGGGGGAAATTTAACCTTTATTATACAACTGCTACCAAAACTCAAAACCGCAACAATATATGTATATCAAAATCAAATATATACATCAAATCAAAAATGATGGATTGGAACAGTTTATTTGACGGTGCAGCCACTTGCCAAAGTCTGAAGCCTGGGCCTATTGTCAGGTGTGCTTATATCTTCTTTATTTATTAGATATCCTGTAGACGTAATTGAACACTCAGTTTACTCTGCGCACTCTACACGTCACGTTCAGCGAATGTCACCTCCCTGTTCCTTGTATTTATTGTGATTTAAAAAAAAAAACGCTTCCATACACCGACCTTGGGGTTCGGTTTGCAAGCTGCCATCTACAATTCCAATGTAAGAGACATAATTACTCTTATTTTTGGTCTTCGGAGTCCTTGGGGTCTTTTGGGTCCTCTGGTTCATTTGGGAGTTTTGGGTGTTCAAGCTCTTTTGCATCCTTGGGATCTTTTGGGTCTTTTGTGTCCTCTGGGTCATTTGGGTCCTCAGGGTCTTTTGGGTAATTTGAATCTTTTGGGTCCTCTGGATCTTTGGGGTCCTCGGGTCTTTTTGGTCATTTGGGTCTTTGGGGTATTTTGGGTCTTTGGGGTAATTTGGGTCTTTGGGGTTCACTGGGTCCTCAGGGTCTTTAAGGGTATTTTTGGTGTTTTGGATTGACATCCTACAGACGTCAATGAACAGTCGGTTTACTCTGCGCACTTTGCACGTCATGTTCAGTGAATTTCACCTCCTTACGCATGTATTTATTGTAATTAAACAAAAAAAACGCTTCCCTACACCAACCTTGAGGCTCGGTTTGCAAGCCACAGTCTACAATTCCAATGTAAGAGACATACTTACTCTTATTTTGGGTCTTCAGAGTCCTACGGTTCTTTTGGGTCCTCTGGTTAATTTGGGTCTTTTGGGTGCTCAAGCTCTTTTGCATCCTTGGGATCTTCCGGTTCATTTGGGTCTTCAGGGTCTTTTAGGTCATTTGTGTCTTTTGGGCCATCTGCATGTTTGGGGTCCTCGGATCTTTTCAGTCATCTAGGTATTTTGAGTCTTTGGGGTAATTTGGGTCTTTGGGTTCCACTGGGTCTTCATGGTCTTTAAGGGGCTTTGGGGTATTTTTAGTGTTTTGGATTGTTTGGTTATGTGAGGTCGTTTCGGGTTTTTGGGGTATTTTGGGTTTTCAGGGACTTTTTGGTCTTCTGGGTCTTTTTGATTATTATTTTTTGGTCCTTGGGATGTTTTGGTTATTTAAGGGTCTTTGGAATATTTTGGGTCTCTGGGGTCTTCGTGGTCTTTTTGGTGTTTTGGGTCTTTGGTGTATTTTGAGTCTTTGGGGGTATTTTGGGTCTTCGGGGTCTTTTGGGTCTTTGGGGCCTTTTCGGTCTTTAAGGGTCTTTGAGATATTTTGGGTCTTTGATGTATTTAAGGGTCTTCTGGGTCTTTGGATCTTCAGGGTCTTTTGGATCTTTGTGGTATTTTGGGTCTTTAAGGGTCTTGGGGTCTTTTCAGTGTTTTGGGTCTTCAGGGTCTTTATGGGTTTTTAAGGGCCTTGGGGTATTTTCAGTGTTTTGGGTTTTCAGTGTTTTTCTGGGTCTTTGGGGAATTTTGGGTCTTCAGGGTTTTTTGGGTTTTTGTTGTCTTTTGGGTCTTTAAGGGTCTTGCAGTACTTTGGGTCTTTTGGTTCTTCTGGATATTTAAGGGTGTTTTGGTGTATTTTGGGGTCTTTGGGGTATTTTGGGTCTTCTGGATATTTAAGGTCTTTGGGTTTTTTTTGGGGGGTCTTCAGGGTCTTTTGGGTGTTCGTGGTCTTTGGGGTCTTTAAGGATATTGGGGGGGTCTTTTACATCTTCTGGTCTTTTGAGTCTTCAGATTTTTTGGGTGTTTGGGGTCTATTGGGTCTTTGTCATCTCCTGGGTCCTTGGGGTATTTTGGGTCTTACCAAAATGTTGGGTCTTTGGGGGGTCCATTGGGTCTTTAGGGTTTTTTAAGTATTTTGGGTCTTTGGTATATTTTGGGTCTTTGGGGTATTTTGAGTCTTCGGGGTATTTTGGGTCTTCAGAATCCTTGGGGTCTTCTGGGTCCTTGGGGTCTTCTGGGTCTTCATTATCTTTTGTGTCTTTAACAGTCTACAGGGTATTTTGGGTCTTTGGGTATTTTGGGTGTTTGGGGTTCATTGGGTCTTTTTGGTCTTTTGGGTCTTCGGGGTATTTTGAATCTTCAGAGTACTTGGGGTTCTTCTGAGTCCTTGGGGTATTTTGGGTAATCTTTGTCATTTGGGTCCTTGGAGTTGTTTGGGTCTTTTGGATCCTCAGGGTCTTTTGGGTCTTCAGGTTCTTTGGGGTCCATTGGGTCTTCAGGGTCTTTTCAGTGTTTTGTGTCTTTGGGGTCCTTTAGGTCTTTGGGATATTTTGAGTCTTCGGGGTATTTTGGGTCTTCAGAATCCTTGGGGTCTTCTGGGTCCTTGGGGTCTTCTGGGTCTTCATTATCTTTTGTGTCTTTAACAGTCTACAGGGTATTTTGGGTCTTTGGGTATTTTGGGTGTTTGGGGTCCATTGGGTCTTTCGGGTCTTCTGGGTCATTGGGGTCTTTTGGGTCCTCAGAGTCTGTTGGGTCTTTTAACTGGCGGACACACAGTCGTGTTCAAATATTGCCCCTTATACCCCCCTCCCCCCACCCTCCCACCCCCCCCCCCCCCCACTCAAATCCCTCCTAAAGCACGACTCAGAGCCTTTAAAAACCTACTCTTATGAAGGGGTAGGTTTTAAACCCCTTCATAAGGGTAGGTAGGACATACACACACACACACACACACACACACACACACACACACACACACACACACACACACACACACACACTGTGTTTTTTTAATGGTATATACTAGCAGAAGTACCCAGCATTGCCTGGCGGGGGAAGGGAGGGGGGAGGGGAGGGGAGGAGAGGGGGGAGGGGGAGGGTGGAAAAGAGGGGAAGGGGGGAGGGGGGCGGTGGAGTGGTGAAGGGGAAGGGGTAGGGGGGAAGGGGAGGGGGAGGGAGGGGAGGGGGAAGGGGAGTGGGAGGGGGGAAGGGGAGGGGGTAGGGTGGAGGGGCAAGGGAGGGGGGAAGGGTAGGGGGAGGAGGGAAAGGGAGGGGAGGGGGGAAGGGTAGGGGGAGGAGGGAAAGGGAGGGGAGGGGGAGGGGGAGGGAAGGGGAGGGAGAGGGGGGTAGGGGGAAGGGGAGGGGAGGAAGGTTTAGGGCCAGTCAACCATGACGTTGCAGTTCTCATGGGAGGGGAGCAGCACAACAATCGCGACATCGTCCTGCATCTTCGCAACAACAGCACGAAGCGGCTTTTGGAGACTCACCGATCCTGTGACGCCCTCCAGTACCGGCGTTGCCGGGCGGGGGAAGGGAGACCCGTACATTCCCAACCCGTACATTCGCCCTCTCGACTCAAGCACACTCGGACAAAAGCCTCGCACAAATTACACCGTGAAGGCCCAATGGCCCATGTCTATGCCACAAATCAAGTACGTGAGCGAGTCTGGCGCACTGAATTGAAAATATATAGAACGCTCATACTCCGTGAAAAGTGTAGCCGCCGTGTCGCCATCTTGGTTAGCACGACTCGACCAACTCGCTTCGCGGATCTCGTTTGTTTTAAACGTGTCCCAGATTTTAAAACCGAGACAACTGTTAAAATGCCATTTTGTGCGGCAATAAACTGCTTCAATCGGTTAAGGAAGGGTTGTGGAAAGACGTTTCACAGCTGTTTCAAAGACGTTTAATTCATATCGCACAAAATCGACAAAAATCGACACAAAACTCGATCGCACAAAAGGTGAAAAAAACGCAATCGCTTTTCGCTCTGAATTACGTGCAAACGCATGACGGTAGCTGCATCTCCACCTATGTGGTGTGAATGGCAATGGTCATTCTATATATTTTCCTTTCAGTGATCTGGCAGCGAGGATGGAACATCACGTGATCGCTCTGAGCGAATCAGCGAGCTGCTCTGGCACCGGCTGAGATTCTGTGTATATGTTCTTCGCTGAAATGCGCTGAGGTAAATATGAATAAAAAATATGGATCTCGTCAAATATTTTTAGGGAGGCCATGTCCTTCCCAGGCTCAATGGCCATGTCTATGCCAAATATCAAACACGTGAGCCTCTCCGTTTCGGAGTCTATCGGTATTAACATACATACACACACACACACACACACACACACACACACAAACTGTTTTATTTATATGGATATATACTTTTTTTTTTGGAGGTTTTCCCAATTTTTATTCCGTGTCTACCTTCACACCCCGTGTCGACCTCACCGAAACACTCCCTTCACCACACCACCACTTTTCTCTACCTCCCCTGCTCTTACTGAACTCTTTATTTCCTTGCTCATCCAACACAGAAGTATAAAGAAGCCAATTACAGTGCTCACAATGCTGATGTTGTCTTGCCATCCCCAGGCACCATCTCCTGGGCCAGGTTGTAATGGGTCTTCCTGTTATACACTATGGGCAAGCTGCCAAGCTCTGTCAGACTGAGAGTACATATGGATTAATCTCTAATAATTAGATTAGTATAAAGAACCAGAAGACAGGTGCTGTTCCATTTCTGTGACCTATACTGAACGATTCCACCGCTGCAGTCCCTCACACCTGAACCTGTAAGTATTTTCCCCATGCACACTCGGCTTCCTTGTTCTCTCTTCCGTAATTACCTTCACCACCCAAGGTGGATGGAGGTGATGTTTTCACCCTGTCTGTCTGTGAACAGGATATCTCAAAAAGTTGTGGATGAATTCAGGCGAAACTTGATGGACAGGTTGGGTGTGGGACAACGACAAAAGGATGAGACTTTGGTGAAGATCTGGATCTGGATGTGGAGAATCTGGAGATCACCTGGAGGGCCCAAATTTTGGGTGTAAGTACTTCAGAATCTGGGCAATGTTTTAAGCTACCACCACACGTTGGCCTTGACACCCATTTTGAGACCACCAAAGGCTGCTATAAAGTGTATCTTGGGATGTGAGCGTCAGGCAGTGCTGCCGCCAGTTTGTATGTAAAACATAACCACCATGAGGCAAATAACTCCATAGATTTCCAATGCCCAACACGTCCCAAAACCACCGCCAGGAAAAGCTCATCCTGCCGGGCATCACTGGGTATCACTCCCCTGGGCGGCCCCTGCTAGTTGTCCATTTAAAAAAGGAGTAGACACCTTATGTTACGTTTAATTTTGTGGTGCTCACATTCACTACTAAAGCAGTAACAGTTGATTTATAAATGGTCTTGCACCATGGTTTATAATGGTCTTGCACCATCTACGATATGAGAGATGTGTGTGTCTGTCTGTCTGTGTGTCACCATTTTTCTCAGAGATGGCTGATCGGGTCTTTGTCAAACTTTCAGAGGTTCATCAGTGAGTGCCTGGGAGTGTTTTAGGCAAAAAATATATATATATTGAAAATATAAAAGGTTGGTTTTTTTGGAGTTAAAAATAAAAAATCGCTCGATAGTGCCTAAGCCTTTTTTAAATTAATGGCAGTTATAGACAAGTACACATTCGCATAAATAAATACAAAACAATCACCAGACATTTGAACACAAATAAATCAAACAATTCCGGAAGTGTACGAAGTTGGTAGTACCGCTTCTTCTTCCTGATCGGCATCACACTTAACTCAGAAACGTGATGAATGCCACATTCACAAACCAGCATATATATGAACCCCATTCCTCTCCTGCCTTCCCCCTCCCCTCCCCTTCCTCCTCCCCCCTTCCTCCCCTCCAAACCCTCCTCCCCTCCTTTCCCCTTCCCCCCTCCCTCCCCTTTCCCCCTCTCTTCCCCTAACCCTCCTCCCCTTCCCCCCTCCCTCCTCTCCCCCGCCCCTCCCCTCCCTTTCCCCCCGCCCCACCCCTCTGCCCCGCCTGGCAACGCCGGGTACTTCTGCGAGTCTACTATACTAGCGGGGTCACCCGTGGGAATCCCACGGGTGACCCCCGCAAGTTTGCATTGACGTTCGTCGATGGACTCGTTCGCCCGTCTCATTCGTTTTCTTGCTGCATCCTGTTCAAGTCTGCGTTCTTCATCGATCGTCTCATTCATTTTGGAAATAGAAGTTTCCACGCAGCGCATGAATTGTCACGATCCTCAAGAGGAATTTGTCTCGTAATCATCAAATGATAAATGGCAAGTAAATTATATTGTGGAAAATTAAAGATTTCAAATAAACCTATTTAAAGTGTATTCGCACATAACTAATTTTAAAAAACGAAGAAATATCTCTCGGTAATTTCCTGAAACATATTTTACTTCCGGCTAATAATGTTGAATTAAATAAAAACGAAGAAATATATGTCGGCATCATTGTTGACGTTTTTGTGACGACTGTCATCAAACGAAAAAGTAATATATCTTAACGGAAAAGCAAAAGCGAATTTTTAATATATATCGACACGTTGGGCGGTGTATGATACACCATGACGCGATTTATAAAAATATATCTCTGCATTTTCCCGCGTGTGTGGAATGTTCTCAATTATTGCTGACACCGAGTCCAAAACCATCGATAAAAATGAAATCATATGGTGAGTTAGATTGGAGATAAAGGCGTGAGAGAGACTCAATGGCCTTGAAGTTGAAGTTACAGGCGTTTGAGAATTCATTTCGTTCTATAAACGGCAACTTTCATTGGATTTCCTTCCCGTTTTTTTTCAACCGAGTCGAAAACTATGTTAGCGACTGTGAAAAATGAAATGATATATCGAATTTTTAATATGTATCGACACGTTGCCGTCGGTGTCATGTTAGGCGGTGTATGATACACCATGACGCGATTTTAAAAAATATATCTGCATTTTCCCGCGTGTGTGGAATGTTCTCAATTATTGCTGACACCGACTCTAAAACCATCGATAAAAATGAAATCATATGGTGAGTTAGATTGGAGATAAAGGCGTGAGAGAGACTCAATGGCCTTGAAGTTACAGGCATTTGAGAATTCATTTCGTTCTATAAACGGCAACTTTCATCGGATTTTCTTCTCGTTTTTTTTCAACCGAGTCTAAAACTATGTTAGCGACTGTGAAAAATGAAATGATATATCGAATTTAAAATAGATATCGACACATTGCCGTCGGTGTCATGTTGGGCGGTGTATGATACACCATGACGCGATTTTAAAAAATATATCTCTGCATTTTCCCGCGTGTGTGGAATGTTTGTGGAAAATTAAAGATTTCAAATAAACCTATTTAAAGTGTATGCGCACATAACTAATAAAAAAAACGAAGAAATATCTCTCGGTAATTTCCTGAAACATATTTTACTTCCGGCTAATATGTTGAATGAAATAAAAACGAAGAAATATATGTCGGCATCATTGTTGACGTTTTTGTGACGACTATCATCAAACGAAATAGTAATATATCATAACGGAAAAGCAAAAGCGAATTTTTAATATATATCGACACATTGCCGGCGGTGTCATGTTGGGCGGTGTATGATACACCATGACGCGATTTTAAAAAATATATCTCTGCATTTTCCCGCGTGTGTGGATTGTTCTCAATTATTGCTGACACCGAGTCTAAAAGTAAAACCATCGATAAAAATGAAATCATATGGTGAGTTAGATTGGAGATAAAGGCGTGAGAGAGACTCAATGGCCTTGAAGTTACAGGCGTTTGAGAATTCATTTC
>NC_136261.1:236556560-236733630 GCF_964187855.1 Myxine glutinosa | reverse complement strand
ATATAAGAGAGATGTCTGTCTGTGTGTGTCACCATTTTACTCAGAGATGGCTGAACGGATCTTCGTCAAACTTTCAGAAGTTCATCAGTGAGTGCCTGGGAGTGTTTTAGGCCAAAAAAAAAATTGAAAAGATAAAAGGTTCGTTTTTTTGGAGTTAAAAAAAAAAAATCGCTCGATAGTGCCAAAGCCTTTTTTAATTAATGGCAGTTATAGACAAGTACACATTCACAGAAATAAATACAAAACAATCACCAGACATTTGAACACAAATAAATCAAACAATTCCGGAAGTGTACGAAGTTGGTAGTACGGCTTCTTCCTGATCGGCATCACACTTAACTCAGAAACGTGATGAACGCCACATTCACAAACCAGCATATATACGAACCCCCTTCCTCTCCTGCCTCCCCCCTCCCCTCCCCTTCCCCCACTACCCTTCCACCCCTCCGCCCTCCCCTCTTCCCCCCTCTCTCCCCTACCCCCGCTACCCCCTCCCTCCCCCTTTCTCTTCTCCCTCCCCCTCCCTTTCCCCTCTCCCTCCCCTCCCCTTCCCCATCCCTCCCCTCCCCTTCCCCTCCCCCCTCCCCCTCCCCTCCCCTTCCCCCCTCCCCCTCCCCTCCCCCCCTCCCCCTCCCCTCCCCTTCCCCCCCTCCCCTCCCCCACCCCACCCGGCAACACCGGGTACTTCTGCTCGTGGTTTATACAGTGCATTCAGAAAGTATTCAGACCACTTCACTTTTTTCACATTTTGTTATGTTGCAGCCTTTTGCTGAAATCGTTTAAATTCATTTTTCCCCTCATCAATCTACACTCAATACCCCATAATGACAAAGAGAAAACAGGATTTTAGAAAGTTTTGCAAATTTATTAAAAAGAAAAAACTGAAATATCACAATCTTCTTCTTCCGTCTGGCCACTCTGCCATAAAGCCCAGATCGGTGGAGTGTTGCAGTGATGGTTGTCCTTCTGGAAGTTTCCCCCATCTCCACACAGGATCTCTGGAGCTCAGCCAGAGTGACCATCGGGTTCTTGGTCACCTCTCTTACCAAGGCCCTTCTCCCCCCCCAATTGCTCAGTTTGGCCGGGCGGCCAGCTCTTGGAAGAGTCCTGGTTGTTCCAAACTTCTTCCATTTAAGAATTATGGCGGCTACTGTGCTCTTGGAAACCTTCAATGCAGCAGAATTTTTTTTGTAGGCTTCCCCAGATCTGTGCCTCGACACACCCTGTCTCTGAGCTCTGCAGGCAGTTCCTTCGACCTCATGGCTTGGTTTTTGCTCTTCTTCTTCTTTCGTGTATCATCAGATGGCCAGCTCAGTGTCGTGCAGCCATGCCATCGTCTCTGGTCCTACGTCGAAGAGGCCGGCTTCTGAAGGTGGTCTGTATAGGGGGCAGGTGGTAATTATGTGTTCGGCAGTCTGCTCAGGCTCGCCGCACTCGCACGCGGCGCTGTCTGCCAGGCCCCACATCTTCAGCGATGATTTGAAACGGCCGACCCCCGTACGTAGACGGTTCAGCAAGGTCCATTGCAGGCATGGTAGATCTTCTCCTACGACGCCACCTCCTGGGTCCCAGGTGTAGCGGTGGATGCGGGTGGGCCCGGCCGTTTCCCACACCTGCTTCCAAGATGCCGCCAGCCATGCGCTTCTAGACAGGTCCTCAGGGATAGAACTGAGCATCTCTTGTGCCGCCTTGTTGTAGGGATGGCGGGACTTGAGTCTGCTTGGAGGCGCCACTATCGTTGTGGTGTTGTGCAGGATGTGCCAGTCGTGTTTCTGGGCATTCCTTACCAGGGCGGGGGTAGCAGCCTCCCGTCGGAGGCCGGCCGGGGCGATTCCCGCTAGGACTGGCAGGTGGAATGCCGGGGTGGGCTACAAGCAACCAGCTACAATGCGGAGGGCGTTGTTATTAGCAACATCAACCTTTCTCATGTGTGGGCTTCTGCTCCAGGCTGGGGTGCAGTATTCGGCTGCAGAGAAGACCAGGGCTTGCGTGGATATTCGTAGGGTCTTGGCAGAGGCTCCTCAGGTCGTACCAGTGAGACGTCGGATAAGCGAGACCCTTGATGTCACCTTGGCCTTAACTTATTATAGGTGTTGCTTGAAGGACAGTATCCGATCTAGGCGTACACCGAGGTACTTTGGGGCTTGCTGGAACTCCAGGCGTTTGTTGTCAACGAACACGTCCAGTTCCCTTTTTGCTTCTCTGTTGTTAAGATGGCATGCCGCTGACACTGTCTTACCAATACTGAGCTGCAAACGCCACCTCCGGAGGTAGGCTACCAAGGTGCCCATGTCTTGGTTGATACCGTTTTCCATCGCGTTCCATGTTGGTCGTCGCAGCATGATGGCCAGGTCATCCGCGTAACCATACTTTCTGGATGTTGTATCCGGCAGGTCGTAGGTGTAGATGTTAAACAGCATCGGCGAGAGAACAGAACCCTGCGGGACACCATTCCTCAGTCTTCTGAGCCTGCTGCGCTGGCCGTCGCTGGTCTGTAGGACGAAGCTGCGGTTTGACAGCATCTCCATGATGAAGTTCACCATATGCCGGTCCGGGATTGTCCTCGGCAACTTCAGGTAGAGTCCACGGTGCCAAACGGTGTCGTATGCAGCTGTCAGGTCCAGGAACACTACACCAGCTTTCTCATTGTCCTGGAAGCTGTCTTCGATATCTTGTGTGAGTAATGTTACCTGGTCCACAGTTGACCTGCCACGATAGAAACCGGCTTGTGGTCCACCGGCCGGCTTGCGGGAGCTGTGACCGGCTTGTGAAACAGGCTTGCGGGAGCTGTGGGTCCACCACTGGGTCGATGCGGCTGTGGACCATCCTCTCCAGAATCTTAAATGGGATGCAGAGCAACGAGATCGGTCTGTAGGACTTGGGATCTTCTGCAGGTTTGTTCGGCTTGAGCAGGGCTATGACGGAAGCACGGCGCCAGGTCTTCGGGAGCTTGGACCTCCGGAGGCACGACGAGAAGAACGAACACAGCCAACCAGATGTTGTTGTGCTCTGGTGGATGACGAACTCCGGATGAATGTTGTCACGGCCTGGTGACTTACCCAGCTTGAGTTTGCTCAAGGCCGCACTGAGTTCGGCTGCTGTGAAGTCTCCAGAGAGATTGGCATCGGCGCTGGCCGCCCTGGAGAGAGAAGACACCTCACGCAACGTCAGGCGGGCAAAGTTTTTGTCTGCATCCGGTTTTTGCTCTGATATGCATTGTCAGCTGTGAGACCTTAATAAGACAGGTGTGTGCCTTTCCAAATCATGTCCAATCAATTGAATTTACCACCGGTGGACTCCAATCAAGGTGTAGAAACATCTCAAAGATGATCAAGAGAAATGGGAGGCACCTGAGATAAATTTCAAGTGTCATAGCAAAGGGTATGAATACTTATGTCAATGTGATATTTCAGTTTTTCATTTTTAATAAATTTGCAAAACTTTCTAAAATCCTGTTTTCTCTTTGTCATTATGGGGTATTGAGTGTAGATTGATGAGGGAAAAAATGAATTTAAACGATTTCAGCATAAGGCTGCAACATAACAAAATGTGAAAAAAGTGAAGGGGTCTGAATACTTTCTGAATGCACTGTAAATGGTTTATGTGCACCAACTTACTTTTTATTCCTAGCTAAGTCAGCTGCTTTAGTAAAAAGGCTTTGAATTCCATGTAACATGTGAAGTGGATATCAAATAAGTTTACGTTATCTTTTCAATAACTATTTCCTCTTGTTGGCAAAAGCCATTGAGATTAATTGATAAAACTAAAAGTACCTGGTGTTGTCACAAATCACGAGTTTTCACTTTAGCATGACATAACCCTTCAATGGCCTTCACCCTCAGGTAATGGGTATCCAATTAAGGCCGACCTCAGCCGCACATACAATTTTGGGATGATGTTTGATCCTGGCTGGTCAAAGCTCAGTCGATCAATATTTTATTTGTGGAGAAGCAAAAATTCAGCAAAATATACAGTATTGCACGAGTACAACAAAATAACGATTTATATTTTGTTTGTGGAAAACCTCTGAGCAGCTTCTTTTCCCTCTGTTTACCTGTTTGCTATGGTTTCTTCAAATTATCCACGGTATGGTGCTCAGCGATGGATGTCATGAATCATTGGACTTTACTTTGCTGTTACCATTATTGATCTTGAGATTCAATTTCATTTGCACAAGGTCATTATGGTTTCGACTGCCTGCGTTAAATGACATTTCGAAAACTATTTTGGAAGCATCGAATATGAGTTTTAGAGCTATTGTAACATCTTCTCTTTGTGGAGCAGGTGTGTCCTTACGCCTACAAGATTTAACAGGTAGAAATTGTTTTCATGGGCTGTGAATGTGAAATTGGGGGAGCTCAACGTCCAGACTGAATATGCACCACCGCGTTATACACCGGAGAATAATTATATGGATGTGTGTTTTCAGTTTTGGCTTCCCTAGCCAGACATGTGAGGTGTACATGTGTTTCGGGCATTCATGCATATTGTTGAGGTTTTGAGAATTGTACATATAACATCATTAAAGGTTAAAGGTTTGCCCCCCATAGTTAGTCCACAAGCAACACGTAGGCCCATTAGAATTAGTTATGTCAGAGTATGTGTAAGAGTAGGCCATTTCCCTTGCGACATCTGCGTTGTGTAAAGAAATAAGCTTAGGCCCCTTTCATTTTGCGGCCACCCTTCAATTCCATCTATGGGCAAACTCGATCCCGCGCCCCATTTGGCATCCCTCAAGTTTGTTACGCTTTGGCCGCCAGCAGCGTTCGCTGCCCTTGGTTTCGCTCAAAACTAGTCGGGTAACCACGAGGTAGGCCTGAAAAGGGGGAGGAGCGTGAGGGTCGAGGTGTGGCCGCATCAAGCAGCACGTCAGAAGGTGGTGACGGTAAGGGCAACAGCCAACCAGAGCTCGGTGGGCATGGCTTGATAGGGCGTGGCAAGAAACGTCTGGTGAGTTTGAGAGGGTTCCAAGGGCGTGGCAATAAAACCCTTGGCACGAGGCCCTCACCTCAGATGAGAAGGGAGAGGCACTTACGAAGGGATATATGAGGACTCGTTGGGTGAATTGCGCTTTGTGAGAGGACTGGCTGGAAGACGACTGCCATTGAGAGAACTGATCCGGAGCCTGCGTGTGAGAACGGCATTAAGAGGACTGGCGTGCACACGACGCTTTCGAACCTTGATTGCGAAGCGCATTGTTCGTGCTAATTGAACTATTGCGAACTATTCGCTTATTACGTACGCGCCTGAGCCGCAAGTGTAACCGCCGAAGCCAGCCTACCGTCCACCCTATAATAATCCCGTGCGCGCCAAACGACACGTGGAGAGCTCCTGCTGTCTGGTTCATCTACTTCGCGGTGCGAGTTGGGGACCAGAGAGCGAGCTGCATGGACACCATCCCTGGACCATCGACCTGTTCGTCCCAACCCCGTGTGAGTGTGTCTGAGTGTGACGGGCCCGTTTGTCTTGGGATAAGTTAAGACTGTTTAAGGCTGCACTGTGTATTCTTCTTCTTATTATTGTACAAAGTGAAAATAAATCGTGTTATTCCTTTCTTCCAAATTCGACCGTTTCAGTCATTTCCTCCATTGGGTAAGCGTGGCACTATTAAGAACCGCTTGGATCAGGTTTAGTCCTTGATAACGGCTCGGGTCATGGGTCGCTACAGCTCGGCGTTTCCACTAACACCCGTGATTCGTGCGGGGCTTATTTCCTCGTTTCTGGTCAGCGTTAGTACTTAGGTAATAGCGAATTCATAGTCCTAAAACCCTATTTAACGCTGTCCGGGAAGGACGTCATAGGTCCCGGGTCCCGTCGGCTAGTAAAAGACAAGGGGACTCACCCCCCTTGGTAAGGGGAAAGGCCGGCGCTGAGATCCGCAACATTTGGTGTCAGGAGTGGGATTGGACCCGAGGTGCGCCTAACGCACTCAAAATTACGAGCGGCCGAAATCTAGTAGAACATCCAAATTAAATTCGTGCCATGGATAACCAAGACGGTCGGATGCCGGTGGGGGTAAATGAGGTCGAGGAGGAATTAGAATTAATAACCCAGGACCCCCGGGAAGAATGGGAAGAAGAGGAGAGCATTCATGAGGGTGCAGCAGTAGGGGTGGCAGGCGAAGAAAATGGCGGCGGGAGCCGATCCCACGGTGGCAGCTGGCGCCGCTGTGCAAATCGGGTTTGACCTTAGACTATTCCTAACCCAACTGGATGCAAAAATGGACAAATCAAGGGCAGAAATGAAAGAAATAAGGGACAAGGTAAGGGGTAGCAGGGGCGAGTTGACCAAAAGAATGGGTGTCCAAATGAAAGAAATGAAAGAAGGGTTAAATAATTTTGAAAACAAAATGGGGGGCCAATTGAAGGAAATGGGGGACAAATCTACCCGGGAAATAACAGGGTTGAAAAACAAGATGGGGGATCAATTAGAAAAGGTAAAAAATGGGCTGGAAAGCAAAATGGATGCCCAAAAGAACGAATTGGAACAAATGAGGGTGGCATCTAAGAGGGAAATGGAAGAAATGGGGGAGGACATAAGGCGCGGGTTGGGCGAAGAGGTCGCGGGGGTCCGCGACTAGGTAAAGTGGTGCGAGGAGCACCTGGAGAAGGAGTTGAGGAAGTGTATGGCTAGGTAACATGGGGGTATAGAGGAGTTGATGCGGGAAGTAGAAAAGCTGACGGTGGGACAGAAAGAGTTTAGGGAGCAAGTGGGTAAGAACACAGATGTGATAGGGGGGCTGAAATCAGCACAAAAAGAAATAAAAAAAGAACTGATAGCGACGAAGAAAGAGTGTCAAATGGTACAGGATGGGCTGACAAAGAGGTTGGATGACGTGGTAGAGACATTGGGGGCAAGGGAACGAGAAGTCAGGACCCATATAGAGACGACCAAGGTGGCCTTAGAAGAAGAAAATGTGGGGGCGCACCAGGAAATAGAGGAGGTGAAACAAAAGTTAGAAAAGGTAGAATAAGGGGTGAGTGAAATTAAAAAGAGACGGAGGGAGACTAAAAATGAAATAAAGGAGGAGGTGATGGAATTTGTTCAAGGTCTGTGTTCACATCGTGATGATGTGCTCGCTCACCAAATAAAGAGTTTGCAGGTGGCGGAGGAGAAGCGAAGAGGAAGAAGCACCGAGGTGAGTGGCGATGATGTCGGATATGTATATGGTGTGAGGGGAGGTTCGATGAGCTTGGGAGTTGACATAGACCCGGGTGTTCGTGAGAGGCCGATGGTAAGGTGTGCGACTGTTCCGGAGTGCATGGAGAGAGAGTGCGCAGGGATGTCCGACCATGGGGAGTGCGAGAGGTGTTGGTGAGCCGGGGTGTGCGAGGATGGACTGGGTAGCTGGTTGCGACGAGGCGACCCAAGCATCAACACCGACAGGGGTAGTCTTTAGAGGGACGGGGGAGTCACGCGAGCCCCCGGCGAATAGTGTACTATGGGGGCCCGAACGGTTCGGCCCCTCATTAATTCCGCAGGGAGCGACGCATGGGGTCCGGCCTTCGGGCAGCCATAAGGTTCCACTCGTGCCATATGACGGCAAGAGTGATTTGAGGGCGTACCTGGCGCAATTCGACCATGTGTGTAGGGGTAACGGTTGGAACCCGGACGAAGGTGGGGTACACCTTGTGGGGGCACTGCGCAGCACGGTGGCGGAGGTTCTGACGGCCTTACCACTAGGTGCTATCACCCTGCCAGAACTCCGCTCGGCCCTAATTAACCGATTTGGCGTAGAACAGCAGAGCGAGCTTGTTAAAGCTCAACTCACGGTGCGAAAACGGAAGCCCCAGGAGATCATCGGGGAGCTTGTCTATGATATTCGCCACGCAGTGGGAATCGCACACGTGGACATGGCAGCGACCTCCCAGGAAATCCTGGTGCTGGACCATTTTATCCAGGCCTTCCCGGACCCCGAGCTTCGGCAACAGCTCGCCATGTGGCGCCCGGGGACCTTGAGCCAGGCGGCCGACGCTGCGGCGCGTTGGGAAGCAGCAAGGCCTCTGGCCTGGGGAAGCGAGCGCCCACGCAGTGGCGGTGCGACAGGTAGGGCCTGTGGCTGGTGGCGGCCCCCTGAGGGGGTCCACCCCCGAAAGTTGCCCTGACCTGGAAAGCATGGTCCGAAGGCTGGTGGACCAGCACTTGGCGGGATCTGGACCATGGCAGGCGGCTCCGGAGGTGGCACATGGTAGGCCACGGACAAATGCCCCAATTAGGACTTACAGGGGGGGCAATTTGGAATTTAGGAGGCAAGCACCTTACCAGGTGAGGTGCTTTAATTGCAGCCGGCTGGGTCACCGTGTGTGGGAGTGTTGAGCCCCGCGCCGGGATGGACCCCCGCAGCCGGGACCATCAACTCCGCCTGGTACGGGTCGGACTAGCCGACCCCAGACATCCCCTCGCCAGGGCCCGGGAAACTAACATGTGCCGAACATGCAGGGCCTGTTCGGTAGTAGGGGATGGTAAAGAGCCCTCATTGACGTGACAGGTCATCTGTTGTGGCCAAATTGGTACAGGTAGCTTAACAATTCGGTGCAAAATTGCCGGCGTGGGCGTAGACGCCGTAGTGGACACAGGAGCTAGCGCCACGATCATCAGCCCTGCGATCCTTAATTCGAGTGCAGACGGGTGGGATAAAATCCAGCGTCTGGAAAATCATAGTTTGCAGCTGGCTACCGGGGTAACGGCCCCCATCATAGGGTGTGATTTTGTAACCCTCAAGTGGGGGTCGGTAAAGAGGGAGATAGAAGTTTGGTTGGCAGAATTGTGTGACCCATGCCTAATCGGGTTGGATCTATTGACTGCCAGCGGTTGGAAAATCGATTTGTTCCGGGGGACCCTGCAAGTGGGAATAGATGAGCTGCCATTGGGAGGGGTGAGCACGGCCGAGAGGACGGAGCTGGAGGCTTCTGAGGCCGTGACCATTCCCCCCAGGGCCGAGGCAATAGTGCCGGCCCGATGGAGCTCGTCCAACATGGCAGGAGTCCTGCGGCCTGGTCGAACCGGTGGCAGCGCAGTCCATCCCGGGTTTAGTCATGGGCCGCACCCTCGTGAAAACGGACGGGCCGGTGGTGGCCGTCCGAGTAATTAATATTAGTACAGAACCACGCACTATCGGACGGGGCACGAAGATAGCCGGCTGCACCCCAGGTAACCAAGCCGCAGCAGTGAGGGGCGAGAACATCCAGCCGAGCCGGCCCCGGAGGGAGTCTTTAGCAAAAAGTACTAGGAATTGGCCCGATCCCATTTGTGAGATGGTAAACAGGAGTAGTGTAGAGTTGGAGGATACCCAGAGGGAGGCCTTACACAAATTAATTGAGACCCATTTGGATATCTTCTCCTTGTCCTCTGAGAATATTGGACGTACGGGCCTGTTGAAACATCAGATCCACACCGGTGAGGCCCGGCCTATTCGTCAGCCCGCCGACGGCTCCTTTGGAGCAAGAGGGAGGAAGCTGACGAGCAGGTAGAAAAAATGCTCGATGCAGGTATCATCGAGCCCTCGGGAAGTCCTTGGATGTCACCTGTTGTGTTGGTCAAAAAGAAAGATGGGACCACACGTTTCTGTGTGGACTATCGCCAACTGAACAACGTGACACTCAAAGACTCATATCCCCTGCCAAGAATTGACGATACCCTCGATGCCGTTGCGGGCTCAAATTGGTTCTCAACCTTGGACCTCAAGAGTGGGTATTGGCAGGTGGAGATGGATAGGGCAGGGAAGGAGAAAACGGCATTTTCCACAAGTAAGGGGCTGTATCAGTTCACTGTGATGCCGTTTGGTTTGTGTAATGCCCCCGCCACCTTTGAACGATTGATGGAGCATGTACTGGGTGGCATGCCATGGCCGTCATGCCTGGTGTACCTGGATGACGTCCTGGTACATGCTAAAACATTCCCCCAAGCAATAGCTAATTTGGACCAGGTGTTTGGGTGCCTCAGACAGGCAGGGTTAAAGCTGAGCCCGAGTAAGTGCACTTTTTTTGCTAGAGAGGTGGCCTATCTAGGTCACGTCATTGGTCGCGAGGGGGTAAAAACAGACCCAGGCAAAATTACAGCGGTAGAGGAGTGGCCCGCACCACGTACCATCAAGTAGGTGCAGGGATTTTTGGGACTCTGCTCCTACTACCGGCGTTTTGTGGCAAAATTTGCAGAGTTGGCCCGGCCCCTTCACCGGCTTATGGAGAAGGGGACAAGATTTAATTGGACAAGGGAGTGCCAAGAGGCCTTCCTAGCATTGAAGGGGTGTTTGACATCTGCACCCATTCTAGCATACCCCACTAGTGACGGGACCTTTACCCTGGACACGGATGCAAGCCAGGAAGGATTGTGCGCAGTTTTGTCCCAGACACAGGGGGGCGTGGAGAGAGTGATCGCGTATTATAGTCAGGTCATGAGTTGGCCCGAGCGAAATTATTGCGTCACTCGAAAAGAGTTATTGGCTATGCTGGCTGCCATGAGCCATTTCCACCCGTACTTGTACGGGCAGAAATTTCTGGTTCGAACTGACCATTCCTCCTTGCAATGGCTCCTCCGGTTCAAGGAACCTGAGGGCCAAATTGCAAGGTGGTTGGAAAAGTTGCAGCAGTACGATTTTAATGTGACCCATAGGGCCGGGAAGGCCCATGGGAATGCCGACACACTCTCTCAACATCCTTGTTTGGGGGAAAACTGTAAATTTTGTGCAAGACACGAGGAGAGGGAGCAATTGGCAGACTCCACCCCTACCCTCGTAGTCCGTGCAACCTGGGTGAGAGGGCCAATTTTGCCACTAACTGCAGATGAAGAATTTGGAACTTTGGCTTGGAGCACGGCCCAGCGGGAGGATCCCGTACTGGGACCGGTGTACGAATGGGTTCGATTGGGAAAAAGACCTAATGGGGAAGAGGTCACCCCCCCCTCGGGGCGCCAACAAAGGCATATTGGGCTCAGTGGCAAACCCTGGAATTGAAAGGTAACATCTTGTATCGCAAATGGGTAGAGATTCCCTCTGAGAGAACTTCCTGGCTGGTGATAGTCCCAGACAAATTTAAGAACACAATATTACAGCAGGTGCATGGTACCCACTCCAGCGGCCATTTGGGCAGGACAAAGACAGCATCTCCGGTCCGCCTGAGGTTTTATTGGGTAAATATGGGGTGCGATATACAGGACTGGTGTCGGAGATGCGACGCCTGTACTGCTAAAAAGGGACCAGCACGGAGGATGAGGGCCCCCCTTCAATTACACCAGGTGGTGGCCCCCCTTGAGTGGGTGGCTATGGATATTCTAGGCCCACTACCCTGCACCCACCAAGGTAATAAGTACATCCTCGTTGTAATGGACTATTTCACCAAGTGGCCGGAGGCCTATGCCCTCCCCAACCAAGAAGCCGGGGTGGTGGCACAGGCCTTCGTGGAAGGATTTGTATGTAGGCATTGGATTCCGGAGGAGCTGCACACCGACCAGGGTCGAAATTTTGAAGGTCAATTATTAAAAGATGTGTGCAGACTCCTGTCAATTAGGAAGACAAGGACAACGCCCTTAAGACCTCAATCTGATGGGATGGTGGAAAGATTTAACCGAACCCTGGTTCAACAATTTGCATTGTTTACCACCACCCGTCAGGACGACTGGGACAAACATCTCCCATATTTGTTAATGGCCTACCGAACTAGCCAGCACGGGGCCACCGCATGCAGTCCAGCGTTGCTGATGTATGGGCGGAGTTGCGGGCTCCCGCCGACCTGCTATGCGGTCCCGTGCCAGAGTCCACTGATAAGCCGCCGGGGGAGGGCTACCCACGTCACCTGGAGGAAGGCATGGAGAGGGCAAAGATGAAGCGCAGGTATGACCACCGGAGCCAGGGGAGTCAGTACGCTCCGGGGATGAAGATTTGGTTCTTCAATCCCCGGAGGCGGAAGGGTAGGTGTCCCAAACTCACCTCACCCTGGCAAGGCCCGGGGGTCGTCCTGGCGCAAATTTGTGACGTGGTCATTAAAATCAAAATGGGGCCATGAGCCCTCCCTCGGATCGTCCATGCCGACCGGGTAAGACCCTACACTGGCGAGCAGGCGCCCTCATGGATCGCCTCGGCTTTAGAGGCCGAGGCAGGACCCAGTACCTCTAATGACGGGGGCTCATAGTGCGAGAGGACTGGGGGGTGATAGTGTTGGGGAGTGGTGCCCGGTGTGGAGGGATGGTCGTTTAACATCCCTCACTTGGGGCACATGAGCTTTAGATTATGGGGATGGCAGTGTAAACTAGCCGAGGGCAGGCTGGGATATTGTTCGGGATTTAGAGATGACAATAGGAGACTGAGATTTAAGTAGTGACATTTGTACAGGTAGAGGGGACGTAGAGAGATTAGATGGATGATAATGACGAGGGTGTGCTTCATGTAAGGGAAGACGGGAAAGCACGAGTATTAGAGGGAAGTAGTTAGTTAGATGATGCTGTGTGTATGAGCTTGAGATTGAGAATATTTGTGATGAGCTTGAGCAAATGAGGAATTGAATGAGAATCTTTGTGGTGAGCGTGAGCAAATGAGGAATTGGTCGGGAAGACCAGAGGTGATGTATGAGTGGTGTATTGAGGACGAATGGAATTGTGTTGAGTGAATGGACTTGCATGGTGTGCAAGTGGAGAATATTTGGTGTGGAATGCTTGGTGGGAATAAGTGGTGTGGAATGAGTGGTGTGGAGTGCATGGTGCGAAGGAGTGGATGGGGGAAGATGGACCCCTTCACGAATACCCGGGGAGGGTAGTTTAACGTTAGGTAGAGGGTTTAGGTAAATTGTTTGGATATTGACATCTGTGGTGCAGATAGCAGCAAGGTATTGCTTTGATTGGTGCATGAGTGAGTGGAAATGGCTGGGCGTGTGGGCCTTGTTGGTGAGTATAGTTATTGGAGCACTCCGCCACTGGTAGTCTGTCGGCCAGGTGAAGCCACAGGTAGGCTCTGGGAGCCAGGTAGAGTGGGAGTAGTGTTCAGTGGGGCCCGAGGATCCTAGGAGAGGACCCGGGTAGCCCAATGCCAGAGAGGGCATCAGAGGGGTGAGAGAGCCAGGAGGGGCCTTCCCCGATTTAGGGTAGTTGTAAGGAGCATGGTAAGCTCGGGTGGCGACTTCAGTGGCGGAGGTGCGCAGGTAGTTGGACCTGCTTGTGGAGCCACACGACCCAGCCCCGAAATTGTGTGAGGGCACAGTAAGAAAAATTGGGGAGTGAGACCCAAATTCAGAGGGCACCACAGGGTGGGTCAATGGGAATTGGTTGTTAGAACCACATAGAGTAAAGATGGCCAATTGGATTGGCAGGGCAAGACCCCGGGTAGTGTAACTGTGTTAATGTTATTAGAGGATAGGTAGGATAAGAAATCTCTTCGCACCTTCCACATCCACTCACCAAGGTGACAGAACTCCACACCGAATTTTGCAAATGTTTGGAATGTAAGACGCATCTCGACGGGATTTGACATTGTGTGATATTCCATCTCTTCCTTCTTGGGAGGGATTGGATGACGAATTTGGTGTAGAGGGGGGATATGGGGGACAAAACGTGGAGACGGAATTTGTAAAATTGTAAATACGGGGAGTGGCAAGGGTAGTGTAGGCTGACAGGGTACACGAGCTTTCTCCGCTTGCTCTCCCGTTCTCCTCATGTTGCATTGCCTTGTATGGTGTGTACCTTTGCACCCTTTCCTCCGCTAAACTCTCTGCTTTGTCTTTCCTCCCCACCCATGGACCCATATTTTTGTTGAGGGGAGTGTGCAGGAACCCTGAGCTGTGCGGCTGCACTTTTGCACTGCACTCTGCTACCTCTGGCTGCATCAGTACACCTATGGACCACACTTTCTGTGGCCTGGCACCTTTTGCTGGGGCAGACAATTGCTGCAAGCTTTATCTTGCCCTGTGGACCACTGATTCTAAGTGGCGTAAATGTCACGCAGATGGACCATAAGATGGCCCTGAAAATAAAAAACGGACACGGTTTGTGCACTTTTTATTATTCCGGTGTGTCAGGAAGGAAGATCTCAAGTTTTATTATGGCACACCGAAGACGAAGCAGGAAGACGCAAGACGCAGCCAAGCAGCAGCCCAGCAGCAGCCAAGCAGCAAACATTTACTATGAAATGTGATTTATGTGATTGTGCATGATTGTGCATTTTTGTGCATATTGGTTTATGGTGTATTGGTGCGGTGCATTCTGTTTCTCTCTTCCAAAATTTCTCTCCCAGAAAAGAACAGGTCCTGGGTTGTAGAACTGTAAATAATTAGTTAGTCTTGTAAATAACATGCTCCCCACCGGCTTTATGTTTAGTTTGAGAATTCTTTCCATAATTCGGTTAGCCGTGGGTGTGAATCTGTTAGTTAGTACACAACGCAGTAGGTGGGACAATGGGACATATCTAGTGTTGTAAAACTGTCACACACAGGGTGTTAGATTAAATGTAGAGGGGAACCACATCTAAGTGTCACACGTAAGTTAAAAAGTAGTCCTGACCCTTGCTAAAAACCGGTCGTGCTCACTTGTGTGGGTTCGGCTCGGGGACGAGCCTGGTGAAGGAGGGGGGCAGTGTTGAGGTTTTGAGAATTGTACATATAACATCATTAAAGGTTAAAGGTTTGCCCCCCATAGTTAGTCCACAAGCAACACGTAGGCCCATTAGAATTAGTTATGTCATAGTATGTGTAAGAGTAGGCCATTTTCCTCATGACATCTGCGTTGTGTAAAGAAATAAGCTTAGGCCCCCTTCATTTTGCGGCCGGCCTTCAATTCCATCTATGGGCAAACTCGATCCCGCACCCTATTTGGCATCCCTCAAGTTTGTTACGCTTTGGCCACCAGCAGCGTTCGCTGCCCTTGATTTCGCTCAAAACTAGTCAGGTAACCACGAGGTAGGCCTGAAAAGGGGGAGGAGCGCGAGGGTCGAGGTGTGGCCGCATCAAGCAGCACATCAGAAGGCGGTGATGGTAAGGGCAACAGCCAACCAGAGCTCGGTGGGCATGGCTTGATAGGGCGTGGCAAGAAACGTCTGGTGAGTTCGAGAGGGTTCCAAGGGCGTGGCAATAAAACCCTTGGCGCGAGGCCCCCACCTCAGATGAGAAGGGAGAGGCGCTTACGAAGGGATATATGAGGACTCGTTGGGTGAATTGTGCTTTGTGAGAGGACTGGCTGGAAGAGGGCTGCCATTGAGAGAACTGATCCGGAGCCTTCGTGTGAAAACGGCATTAAGAGGACTGGCGTGCACACGACGCTTTTGAGCCTTGATTGTGAAGCACATTGTTCGCGCTAATTGAACTATTGCGAACTATTCGCTTATTACGTACGCGGCTGAGCTGCAAGTGTAACCGCCGAAGCCAGCCTACCGTCCGCCCTATAATAATCCCGTGCGCGCCAAACGACACGTGGAGAGCTCCTGCCGTCTGGTTCATCTACTTCGTGGTGCGAGTTGGGGACCGGAGAGCGAGCTGCCTGGACGCCATCCCTGGACCATCGACCTGTTCGTCTGCAACCCCGTGTGAGTGTGTCTGAGTGTGACGGGCCCGTTTGTCTTGGGATAAGTTAAGACTGTTTAAGGCTGCACTGTGTATTCTTCTTCTTCTTATTGTACAAAGTGTAAATAAATCGTGTTATTCCTTTCTTCCAAATTCGACCGTTTCAGTCATTTCCTCCATTGTGTAAGTGTGGCACGATTAAGAACCGCTTGGATCGGGTTTAGTCCTTGATAAAGGCTTGGGTCACGGGTCGCTACCGCTCAGCGTTTCCACTAACACCCGTGATTCGGGCGGGCCTTATTTCCTCATTTCCGGTCAGCGTTCGTACTTAGGTAATAGCGAATTCATAGTCCTAAAGCCCTATTTAACGCTGTCCAGGAAGGATGTCATAGGTCCCGGGTCCCGTCGGCTAGTAAAAGACAAGGGGACTAACCCCCCCCCCTTGGTAAGGGGAAAGCCCGGCGCTGAGATCTGCAACAATATGAAGCACCTGTCTGCTGGTTGATGTCCATTCTGAGGATACAGCTATGCTTGGGGGGGTGTTTTGGGTCTTTGTCATCTTCTGGGTCTTTAAGGGTATTTGGTGTATTTTGGGTCTTTAAGGGTCTTGGGGTCTTTTCAGTCTTTTGGGTCTTCGGGGAATTTGGGGTCTTCTGTGTCTTTTGGGTTTTTGTGGTCTTTCGGGTATTTAAGAGTCTTCGAGGTCTTTTGGGTCTTCAGGGTATTTTTTGGGTGTTTGGGGTCAATTGGGTCTTCAAGGACTTTTCTGTCTTTTGTGTCTTTGAGATCTTTTGGGTCTTGAGAGTCCTTTGGGTCATCTGGGCCTTAGAGCTATTTTGGGTCTTCAGGGTATTTTGGGTTTTCAGAGTCATTGGGGACTTCTGGGTCTTCATGGTATTTTGTGTCTTTAACAGTCTACAGGGTATTTTGGGTCTTTGGGTATTTTGGGTGTTTGGGGTCTATTTGGTCTGTAGGTATTTTCCCCATGCACACTCGGCTTCCTTGTTCTCTCTTCCATAATTACCTTCACCACCCAGTCTACTGGCACTTACAGTTGACTGAGGACAGTTGAATTCCAATAACTTTATATGTTCCTGGTCTTCAAGCTCATGAAGGGGTCAGGCTGGTGGGGAGGGTTCAGCACTATGCCGTGCCCCATCAACTACAGAACTGACCAGTATATGACCTGAACAATTGACAACTCTTTTCAAAAGGCACCATGGGATCTCTAACATCCACCAGAGAATGCAAGCAGATGGACACCTACTTGCCTTAGCATCCCTCTAAAGGACAGCACCCTCATTTATAGAAAGCCCTGCTTGCGGAGCACTGGGAGGCCAAATTATTGTCAGGGCAGGGATTAAACCAAGACAGCTCATGCTGCCTATGAGCTTAACTGTCATGTATGATGGTGCAAATATTGCCAGTTTTATCCCGACACCATGACCGCGGGTTTATTTCCTTTTCCGGAAGTTACGGCCCAGCTCAGACGGTGCTGGGGTGAATCGGGCCTGTATCTGCAGAGTCAATAAACGTGTGCAACAATCGATCGTAGTCTGTCGAGATACCTTACATGGCGACAAAGGTGGGATCTTTGAACCGACACGTCTCCGGAGGGTGCTTTCCGTTGCACCGAAAACATTTGTTGTGGGTTTGAGACTGCACTGGCTTCTGACGAGGAGACTTGTTCCAACGGTTCTACTACCGCAGCATACACACTCAAAAATGTTCTGGATACGTACCCGGATGTCTTCAAGGATGAGCTTGGAACCTTGAAAGGACATACGGCTAAACTCAGTGTTGACCGGGATGCCAATCCTATATTTTGCAGAGCTCGCCCAGTCCCTTTCGTCTTGCGGGAGCGGATTGACAAGTGTTACGGACTCGGCCTTAATGGTTGTTGTTATGAGTATTGTTGCTGGTTCGCAGTATTCTAGATATTATGCTTATTGTGACTTAAGGGAAAGGGTTGTTGTGAGTAAAAGATTTTAAAACGCTCCTGGTAAAATGTGGCCGGAAATCCGGATCGAGACCGGAAGAGGTGGAGCGAAGAAAAGGAGGTGGGAGGAGATCGGAAAAGGAGGTGGTGGTTGAAGCTCCAGGCCGATCGTTCGCCGCACTGGGCGAGGGAACTTTGCGTCCTTGAAGGGAAGTTCGGTCGATAAGAAATATCGCCGGAGTGCGTGGAGCCGGTGTCGTCGGGTATTCTCCTTGAGGTTCCGGAGGATCCAGGCCTTGAGAATCCGGGTTGGAGCGAAAGCCGTCCTTCATCTTGGCCACGCGAGCACCCGGCCGTGAACCGGCTTTCGTCGTGTCGGCTGGACATTATTCCCTGGTGGATTGCCGGGAACGGCTGTGCCAGAAAGGGACACATGAGTATTATACGGAGGCTCGTGGGTTGAACCGCAACGTGTACGTTGCAGCACATCTTTGTGAGGTTCCTCGCCACCGCTGTGTTGCTGGGGGCTGAGCACGTGACCTCGGGGTCGTCTCGCTCCGAGGTGTTGCTCGTCTACGCCTCAATTGACCACCGGGCCTTGACTCCCCGATCACGGGAGGGAGCGCACCTTTGGGAGGTTCCTCACCACCGCTGTGCTGCTGGGGGCTGAGCACGTGACCTCGGGGTCGTCTCACCCGTCCACGCCTCAATTGACCACCGGGCCTCGACTCCCCGATCGCAGGAGCGCGCACAGAGACATTGGGACTTTGCTTGGATGGGAGCAGAGACATTGGGGGAGGTGCCGTGAGTGGGGTTAAGGGGCTTGACAAGGATATTATCGTAAGATTTGAAAGTAGGGGTGATTGCCCCATTGCTGTATGGCTATTGGTGTGTGATTTATAATATAGTATGGTTTGCTTATAACTTGGTGTGGTTGCATCATTGGTTCGGCTGTTTCATTTGCTGGTTCCACTGAGAGACGTTATCTGCTGGGTTTCAACCAGGGATAACACATCTTTCTGCCGGGGACCCTCTCGGGGTTCGGAGGTCCACCGAGACCAGGGGTAAGGTGGGGGGACCCCGTAACATAAATTGGGGGCTCGTCCAATTGATATTCGTGGACTCGCAATTGGGTCTGCGTCCGGGAGCTAAAAAAATTCCTAAATTTAGTCCGGGAAAGAATTCCCAAGTTTGGAACTTTTTCCAACATTTCCAATTTTTTTCCAAAAACTAACAACAACAACAACAAAAAAAACTTTTGTTTTTGTTTGTTCGAAATTTCTTGTGTGAAGGTTAACAGGTGTTACCAGTAGTCACTATGGCGTTTGACGCAGAGAAGTTTACGGTGACCCCGAGTGAAGCACAGTTCAGAGCGTTAGTAAAATCGGACCTCTGGAAATTGGCCAAACATTTTAGCTTGGAGGTCCGAACTAATATGAAGAAGGCAGAGTTGCAGACAGTGGTGATACAATCTATGGTGGGATTAAAAGCATGGGAAGAGGTAGCCTGGGATTGGTTACCAGAAGAACAAGAAAATGTGGATCTCTGGAAACTGGAGATGCAATTACGGAGCCAGGAAAGGGAAAAAGCACTGGAAAGAGAACTCCAGGAAAGGTTAAAAGTACAGGAAAGAGAACTCCAGGAAAGGTTAGAAGACAAAAAAAATAGAGGAAAGGAGAGTGGAAAGAGAGGAAAGGAGAGTGGAAAGTGACCTCGAAGCAGAGGAGAGAAGAGCCGAAAGGGAGTTAAAGGACCGTGAATTGGCGCGTCAGCAGGAAATTAAAGTCAAGGAGCTGGAGTTAATAAGAGAACGGGGAGAGGTACCATCCCTGCTGATTGGTTCGACACCTAGTCAGAACACCTGGGATGTTGGCAGACAAATGAGGCTGGTCCCACCTGTGGAAGTGTAATTCAGTGTAACTTATTGATTGGCACTGGTAACTTATTGATTAAGACTGGTAACGAAGCAGATACATTTTACCTGCAACCTCTGTGAAAGCCGAGTTCGTAAATGAGTGTCAGGAATGTGCCCGAACATGGTAATCTCTTGTCCACCTGGTCACAGCCCCAGGCTGGAGCACCCTCCTACTGTGTAAATGGAAATCACAGCAGGAGGGGAGCGAGTTGATGCCAGGGCTTGGTGCAATACATGACCTCGGGGCATCAGCGGAAGAAGGATTAACGTTTCAGCGGACAGAGGATTAAGTCCAGTTCGTCCATAAAACTAGAGCAAACGTGGAGTCGAGAGTACTTGCTACGTGAAGCGCTGACCGAACGGGAGTGTCGGATGAACGAGAAGGACCAGCGAAAAGAGTTAACCTGATCCATTATATTATGCGGTATCATTTTGGTAATTGGATGAAGTGAATACAGTTAATAAACTAGACCTTTTGTAACCTGTGTCCGGTCATTGGAGTCCTGTGAGTCCCCCAGTACAAATTCCCTGACAATCTTGGAGGCACCGCTGACATCAACTGGACACAAACAAGTCTTTAAAAGGTGAGTGTGTCTTGTTTGGTCCAATATGATTTACGAACTTGGAAGTTATGGGTACATACATGGGGGAGCAGGTGGTCTGGGGCTTCTTTGCGCACCGATGCCGCGATATAGGTGGCGTGAGCCATCACGAATGGGATTTCGATAAACGACTGTAGCAATTTATTCGTTTTTTTTTCTAAATGATTTCTGTAAATACATATTTTTGCGCTGGTTATTAAAGGGCCTTACTGTGACCTGGAAGCAAACGGAGCAAGTGTGCACCTTGCGACCGCTTGCTTCCAGGACGTGTAAGGCCGGTACACTCGTTTACCCACCCGCACACGTATAAAGTACTACTTTTTTTTTTGCACTTGTTCGAAGCACTTGACTTGCTCGGCGCTCGGCGAGCGACAGGGAACCGGGAAACGGAATTATATTTATATATATATATATTTCCAATATGGTACACCGGCCACAACGATTTTAGCGATTATCCGAGTTTTTTTTTTAACGATTTCTGTAAATACGTATTTTTCCTGCGCTGTGTAATTCTTCTGACACGCGCCACGAAGAAACGCACCACTGATGTGCATGAAGCGACTTGTTTGCCGGTTCGGTAAGGTCCGTCCGTACACGTGTACAATCGTGTACACCCGTTTTAAATAAATAATTTTTTTTCAGTTTTCCCGCCATGCCTATAAATTCATGACAGACAACCCCCCCTCATGCCGGTCCAGAATTATGATGAAAGATGGCGATGGGAAAAAAAATTGCATAAAATATAAAAATTGATCTGCTTGGTGTTAGTTTAAGGGCTGTTCCAAATTTATCCTGATTATGGTATTGCGACAAAAAGGCTTATATCTTGGGAACGACTGGTCGGATTTAGACAAATTAAAACTCGTTCGATCAACAAATAAATTCATGACAGACAATCCCACCTCATGCCGGTCCAGAATTATGATGAAAGATGGCGATGGAAAAAAAATTGCATAAAATATAAAAATTGATCTGCTTGATGTTAGTTTAAGGGCTGTTCCAAATTTATCCTGATTATGAGAGATAATTACAGGAAATGTGTACTGTTCTTGTTTGGAGATTATAAGACAAAAACAGCAGAGTGGGAATCGGCAGACAATGGAACAGCTAGCGACGAGTGTTTTGTGAGTAGCAACCACTCTCTGGTCGAGGCTCATAGAAAAAAATTGATACTTATTGATTTGGCACGCTTACAATAGATATTAATGGCGAGGGTTCTGTGGTCGTTCGTTTTGGCTTTGCGAATGGACCAAACCATTCCATGCAAATAGGAGGGTGGTTCTGTGGTCGTTCGTTTTGGCTTTGCGAATAGACCAAACCATTCCATGCAAATAGGAGGGTGGTTCTGTGGTCGTTCGTTTTGGCTTTGCGAATGGACCAAACCATTCCATGCAAATAGGAGGGTGGTTCTGTGGTCGTTCGTTTTGGCTTTGCGAATAGACCAAACCATTCCATGCAAATAGGAGGGTGGTTCTGTGGTCGTTCGTTTTGGCTTTGCGAATGGACCAAACCATTCCATGCAAATAGGAGGGTGGTTCTGTGGTCGTTCGTTTTGGCTTTGCGAATGGACCAAACCATTCCATGCAAATAGGAGGGTGGTTCTGTGGTCGTTCGTTTTGGCTTTGCGAATGGACCAAACCATTCCATGCAAATAGGAGGGTGGTTCTGTGGTCGTTACTGCCACGTGGTTTCAAAGTTTTGTTGTTGTTGTTTGCACGCATGTTTTTTGCAAGCACGTACGGGCGAGCACGTACGTGCGGGCACGCCCTAGTATATATAAACCAGAGGTAATATTAAGTTATGGAATTAATTGCTTTCAACAATGCAAAGGGTGATAAAATATGGGATTTTAATGGGATTTTTTAATGGGATATTGGTTTAGGAATGTTTAGAGGTCATTGCAATGTGATAATGACTTGTGACCATTTGTTGTTGAAACGTTTTGGGAACATTCAAATGTTGTGTTTTGCTAACGTTTCCACAACGTCGCCACAACGTTTCACTTTCGTTGTGGCAACGTTTTGCTCCAACGTTTTGTGAACATTTAAATGTTGGGTTGTGCTAACGTTTCCACAACGTCGCTACAACGTTTCACTTTCGTTGTTGCAACGTTTTGCTCCAACGTTTTGGGAACATTCAAATGTTGTGTTTTGCTGACGTTTCCACAACGTCGCTACAATGTTTCACTTTCGTTGTGGCAACGTTTTGCTCCAACGTTTTGTGAACATTTAAATGTTGGGTTGTGCTAACGTTTCCACAACGTCGCTACAACGTTTCACTTTCGTTGTTGCAACATTTTGCTCCAACGTTTTGGGAACATTCAAATGTTGTGTTTTGCTGACGTTTCCACAACGTCGCTACAACGTTTCACTTTCGTTGTTGCAACGTTTTGCTCCAACGTTTTGGGGACATTCGAATGTCAAGTGAATCGAATGAGAAATCAGGAATTATTTCATTATTAACGATTAATGAAGTACTTATTTAATTAATTACATTTCTTATTACATTACAGTAATTACATTACAGTAATTACCTGAGGTAATTACAGTAATTACAATTCCGGTAATTACAGTAATTACAGTAATCATTACAGTAATTGCAGTAATCTTATTACAGTAATTACATTACATTAACTCAGGCACCTTTTGAGTAAGGAAGCTGATATTTGGACATGACACTGACCAAGTGATGTGGCTGTCAAGGAAAATATTGATTTATTGATTAATCATTTAATAAATTAACTCGTTGATTTATAAATGACTTATTTAATTAAAATTCCTCAGAGATACATCTTCGGATGAAATACTTGCAGATTGGTTATGCTATGAGCCAATTGATTAAGGAAAATATTTTGCGATGGCCATATTGGCAATTTCGTGGCCATATTCGTGGCAACTCAGTTAGTGCCACTGCACCTTTAAAATGCATCCCTGCGTTCATTTTTCGATCGATTGAGTTGAAATTTTGAACAATCGGATCTGGACTGTCGTTGTTAACGACTCTAGCACGCACTCGTCCAATCAGGATGGAGCGGTATGGTCCCCGGATCATCACTGCCCGCAGTTTTTTAATTAATTTTACCTTTTCTCTTGGTCATATAATGTTGAAGACATGCATGTCATGATAGAGGAAATGTTTGTTCTGTTGAACGGAATAAATGTTGTTTATTTGTGTGGGTGTGTATTTCTTGTGTATTTTGGATATATTTTCACGACTAATTCCAGTTAACATCCTGCAAAATTTGCTCGTTTGCTGGCCGAGTCGAAATTGCGTTGAGTTTCTATGGCATGCGCCATTAAAAGCGCTGTGTAATGGTTGAGCTCCTTTTATTTCGGTTTGGTCATGCGGATGAGCAAACAAAGTGACAAATGCTGCGGCTGGAGCAGTAGAAGCGATGTTTTTTTAATGGAAACGATGTAATGAGTAATTAAAAGTGGGAGGGGGCAACACCACGCATACCTCTTTTAAGGTGTGTATAAACCCTGGAATATTTCAGCAATCAATACAATGCTGAAACTATGTAAGTTAAGTTAATGAGTAATTTACTGAGTAATTTAATGAGTAATTTAATGAGTAATTTAATGAGTAATTTAATGAGTAATTTAATGAGTAATTTAACGAATAATTTAATGAGTAATTTAATGAGTAATTTAATGAGTAATTTAACGAATAATTTAATGAGTAATTTAATGAGTAATTTAATGAGTAATTTAATAAGTAATTTAATAAGTAATTTAATGAGGAATTTAATGAGGAATTAAAAGTGGGAGGGGGCAACACCACGCATACCTCTTTTAAGGTGTGTATAAACCCTGGAATAAACGTGGGAGGGGGCAACACCACGCATACCTCTTTTAAGGTATGTATAAACCCTGGAATATTTCAGCAATCAATACGATGCTGAAATGATGTAATTTACTGTGTAAGAGGGTCGACCTTGGGTTTGTTTGGGTTTGTTGTTTATTTTGTGGATGTGTATTTTTTGTGTATTTTGGATATATTTTCACGACTAATTCCAGTTAACATCCTGCAAAATTTGCTCGTTTTCTGGCTGAGTCGAAATTGCGTTGAGTTTCTATGGCATGCGCCATTAAAAGCGCTGTGTAATGGTTGAGCTCCCTTTATTTCGTTTTGGTCATGCGGATGAGCAAACAAAATGACGAATGCTGCGGCTGGAGCAGTGGAAGCGATTTTTGAATTGTTCAATGATTATTCGATATTGTTATGACTTATTGTCAATAGGTATACTGAGTGGCCATGAGGTAGCCTGTTGCTATGTACAGTTTTATTCTATTGTTGATTATACCACATAATTGTGGTGATAAAGGAAATGTTCGTTTTAAATAGATGATTATGATATGACCATGACTATAAAATCATGATGATTATTATGAATGATATCATAGGGTTCAAATGCAGAATGATTGCATGAACTTGGGAAAGAACTTTCAAGCCCTATGGGATAAATTGGGTGTTACAAGCAATGGAGCTTCAAAATTTAGCATGATTGAAGGAATTTTACAGTCTTATTTCAGTAGTTTTTCGAAATTTAAATTGCCAAGAGATTTTGGGTACTATTAAAGGAAAAAATGATGAGATATTTTTCCAATGAACTTTAATATCTGCCATCCATTTTGGCTGTCTCACGAATGAAGGATGAGTTGCCTTTAGTGGTTGCAAAGAAAATTTGTGGAGACCAGGCAAAATGGGGAAATATGTCAGATATGACCCTAGGACAGGACGGTGATTCATCAATTGACATGAGGTACGAACCAGAGGTGACGACCGATGAGTCGATCTCAGTCAATGGATGGACCTGTCCTGACATCATTGGGGAAAGGGCTTATGCAAGGAGTCATTCAAAATGATTAATTTGATTTATTGATGAATATTGATGAATTAATTGAAATTGAATAATTGATTGAATTGTTAATTGATTGAATCTAATTGATTGAATTTAATTGCATAAATTGAACTGAATAAATTGAATTGAATATATTGATTGTTTGATTGATGAAAATGCGGTCTCAAGAAAGAAGCTTTGATATCTTTGCGAGATATTATCAATGTGGAGACAACCTGGGAAAATTGAGCAAGGTGGTGAGTTTATATACAGATATGTATGTGCGGTTACCATTGTGTGATTTCCCCGTCAAACAGAGCGGACACCTGAGGATTCACCCACTTCATACTGACCCTCCGGCTCATCTGCAAATACTGATCTGTGAGATTGGATTGTGCAAAAGCCACAGCTGAGGGAGATTCTCTGGAAATCACCGTGCGAACAGGTGGAGAGATCCTTCCTGGAGGTACGAGTGAAGCTTTAGAGGAACCTGGAACAAGCTACAACACATCCAACGCTACTTTGATAAAAGGCAGAATGGGAAATGGAGCCTGCAAGAATACACAAGGACAACCAGAAATTCCACAAAAAGGTACTTGTACACATCATATGTACGACCGTTATGGTGCCGAAGCTATAAGGCAGGTCGAGAATTGGTATTTGTGGACAAAGGGACATGATGAGGAGTTTCCAAGAGATGGTACATTTGAGCGAAGTCGATTGGAAAGATTGGAACAAAGATTGAAAGCCAGGAAGAGACAGAATCTAACGGTAGACTGGCTTGCATTCCATCTTTGGGATGGTGAATCCAGACAACGGGAACAGCAAGAACGGATAACGGATCTAGAACTTAAAATAAAAAGGATACAGGATACAGTGGAGGAGACAAATGCACAACTGCCCTCGAAATTAGGAATGAAAGTGACAGTTGTCCCATCAGATTTCCAGTTGTCTCCCCAAAAAGGACGGTACAGAGAATTTTTTCGTGTTTCAGGAGATAACGAGAGATTGCAGTGGCAACTCAGGGATGTAGAGATGCAGCCCAGCAATACAAGTGCACAGGTGCACAGATCAGACAACGACAGAAACCGGTGTTTCAAGTGTGGACGGATGGGACATTGGAAAAGAGGATGTCCGTATACCAAAAGGAAGACAAGTTAATAGGGTAAACCAAGATCAAGGGTACCAGTGCTGACCGATACCTCAGAGAATGATTAGGCCTTCATTGCGACAAATCCCAAATGACGATTGGCCTCAACAAATTAGATTACTGGACAAACATGAATAACTGTCGATGATTCTTGGGTCTGAAAAGTTTTCGGAGCAAGAATTATTCATTTTTCTTTTGCTTGTAAGCAAATTAGTAATTAATTGATCAAATGCCAAAATTGGATCTTCTATTTTGGGCACAGCAATTTTAAATTTACAAAGTTTGGAACAATTGCGTTGCAATTGTTGGCAAACCAAGTAACAAGAGTCACATGATGATCAGGTGGGAATTTCGGACTATTGTTCCGCACAATTGATAGGTCAATGGTCGACTGACATGCAAATGGGTGTGTAGTCAAAATTTGGATAGATTATTGTGAAGGCAGAAAGGGTAATTTCAATTTGACATCATAAAGGTTTTCTAAGAATGGACTTTTGGTTCATTTGTCTATAAGCATTTTGAATTTGATTGACAAATTTTATGAAATTGAAATAAAATTGACACCCATCTGATCTGTAAATAATGGTTCCAACGCAAACAAATATGCATAATGCATGTGTGTGTGTGTTTTTGTGTATCAATCTTACAAGATTGTTGACACCGACAGTGTGCCTGTCTGGAAATGGATAGTTATATGTGGATGGGATTGGGATATGTGGATGGGATTGAATATCCAGAGAATCCGTAAAATAAAATAGAAATATAATTTGATTATGAACATTATCTCTTTTGTCAAGGGAAATGGAATATAAAAAATTTGATGTGCTGGGTTATGAGCAGCCATTAATTAATAGTAAAATTGTGAATAATTTTGGGATTCCATTTTTGATAGAATGTATATGAGAATAACATCTATTTATGGATATGAGCTTCATAAAAGGAAATGAGGAAGTACAAAATCATCCAAATTTGGGAGAGGTCTTACACTGACTTCCCAGAATACTCTGCTCATGGATTTTATATATATAAACTTGAATTTTATCAGCATATAAATTGTGCTGTATGTATGGATGTGTTTTAGGCATAGATGATATGGGAAAAGAGTAAAGAAAATTTTGCTGGTTTGAACTATTGTGGGTTTCCAGTTCTGGAGTTTAAACAAAGTCACTGGTTAACAGATGAGAAAGGATAGTAAATAAATTATTCTCTGCTGGGCAAATTAAGTACGATATTACTAAGACTTATGAGAGCTATTGTTCCGCCTTACAGCAGTGGAAAATTATTGGAAAAAATTAGATCCAACATAATGAATCTATAAAAGAATGTGATAGGGATAATATCCTCAATTTGTACTAATTATTTGATTGTGGGTAAAGGAATTAAGTCATCGTAGTGGATTGTTAACAGCAGCCTGAAAATGTCCTGAGAGTGTGCATCCATGTAATCAGAAATCCCAGATTTGTTTTTACAAACAACATTTTGGTAGAGGTCTTGTGTGGAACACTTCCTTGGTAGATAAAAACGGTACTGCATGCTGGCAGCCACTTTTGCGGCCAGTTAGGCCAAACAAATTGAGAGGAAATTGTAGTTAAATACGTAAGTTACACATGGCTATTTGTAAAAAAGGAAATTTGTTGAGATGGGAAACATTTTTTCGAAGGTTTATTAAGGTGTTATAATATGACATGTGGCAAGGCAAACTATTGGATGGGAAAATTAGATCTGGCTATAGAATAAATTTATTGACCCCTTGAAGTTAATCCTTCGAATCATTGTTTCACTGGCATTTTTGTTCAAATTGGAAATAGTTTGGTAGAGCTTTGGTTAAAACCTTTGGTTGCGGTATCTTGGAACGAATTGATAAACCATAGGAGATTGATAAGAATAGAAACAAATATGGACCCAAAATAGAAAGTTGGATTCATGCCCCTCATTGCAAACAAGCACATGGGGCTAAGGTGGACGATCCCACAGAAAATGAGGCTGCACCTAGCAGCCCAGCAGAACATTCAGTGGTAGATAAATGATAGTCGTGATTTACAGTCATTTGAATTACATTTTAACACCCCTTGCATTGATAAACATTACATTTTCAACATGTGATATTCCTACTTGGAATAGTGACATTTATTTGCCTACATGACATACAATTACCTGCTGATATTAATACAGCATGAGTGAAAAAATGTATCACAACTACACTCATGATCAGGGGATTGAGTTCAACCCCGGGAGATAGGGGCATCAGGGTAAGACAAATAATCTGATTATGTTACATATTAAGGGATTTTCTTTATTTACCTTTTAGGAAGCTTGTTAGTTTGGTATATAATGTTAAATGTCATCGACATATAACTATGTCATAGATATGAATATATACAAGGAGTAGCAGACTTGTTTGTTGGTTTAGTAGTTATATTGGCAATTGTTTTAGTGGTGGCTTGCTTGAAAGCCTTAGTGACGGTGTGTTTGAATAAGGTAACCAACAACACGATGATAACACATGAAGTGACAAATGAGGAAAGAAATGTGGAACCAGAAAAGGAAGACTTTTATGGCGACATAAACAGTAGAATTAAGATAATGGCATAACGACAATGTTATGAGTTGTGTCAATTACAATATCAATGAACTCATATCACCACGAGTGACACACTGTTAAAAAAAAAAAAAAAAAAAAAAAAAAAAAAGAGGGAAAAGAAAAAGTGGAGAGGAATTATGGTAATAATACATTATGCTTAATTTGTTGGTTTGGGAAAATTGTTGTTGGGAATTAGGTATTCCCGTTTGTGATTGTAATCATATACAATGCTATTCTTAGTTTAGTAATAAAATACATACCTGATTGAATATTATTTGTGTGACGCATATAAATGAATATAACTTTTTGTGTTAAGGAAAAACAACAAATTGTTGAATGTGAAACTGTCGGAAGATATACATGATTATGCTGATTTCATGGTAAGATGTACCCTATCTGATTCAGTGTGTGCGGAAAGCAGATTCAGATATGACTGAGCATAAGGATAAGACGAGATCACATTTTGGAGGGATTGCTAACGGAATTGGGAAGAAGAAAGAAAGAAAATTTGTGGCTAAAAAATGAAGTTAATCGTGGCATACACCCTCTTTCTCAAAGAATGATGAAGACATTCTCCCGTGTAACTTGGAGATGAATGCTTACCTTCACCAAGGAAATTTATGTGACCATTTGCCTGGATCACACTGCAACATATGAAAGAAAGGCGATCACTTACTCTTGTTCGAAGACTTCGAACATTCACCACATCAGAAGTTGCAGGACAACGACATTTTACCTGCAACCTCTGTGAAATGCGGGGACATATGTTATTACTTCACCAACGTCCGGGGAACCAGCATGGAGCTGCAAAAAAACGGCTGTGCCCTTGTCACAACAGCTGTGCACGATTCTGCTGGTTGCTCCTGGTAAGGACCATGAATGACCTGAACACCATGGTCCCAACATCAGTGTGGATGCATCCGGCATCCCTGTTCCACATCTTGCTGGCCAATCAACATCACACCAATACTTGCTGCCCACTCACAATGAGGGAGGAGGCAAGTCGACTACAACTGGGTGAAGGCCTTGTTCAAGGAATCATTATGGTTCACAGCAAAAAAGTGGCAAGAATGCTACATGGAGAGAAGGGTCAGTCTATGACTCCGCAGTGTTACCACAACAGCGAAATCCTACACGAAGTAGTGCAGGAGCTATGAAGACATTAGGAGAAAATGTTTCATACCTGGATTCAAACACAAGTGATCAGCCCTTCCTTTCAAACAAAGTCAACATTTGTGTGGAGGCAAACGTTTTTGCCAGATGGTGCAGATGCTTTACAAAACTTGAAAATGAAGTGAAATTGTTGTATCTTGGTGATGGTGAAGTGTTGTTTTGAAAATATATTTGTGATGCAAATGCAATAGATTGAACAATATGGAAGGAGTCAATGACCAACGAAATGTTTTGTGATTCTTGCAGGATGACGGTGTATGCCTAAGGGAATTTGATTACCAAAGTTATGATTATTTACTTATACTTGTAATGATGTTTACTTGTAGTGATTTATTGTTTACTTATATTGATGTTTAGATTAATGGTTAATATAAACAAAAACAAAAAGATGAGGGAATTGTGGAAGTGTAATTCAGTGTAACTTATTGATTGGCACTGGTAACTTATTGATTAAGACTGGTAACGAAGCAGATACATTTTACCTGCAACCTCTGTGAAAGCCGAGTTCGTAAATGAGTGTCAGGAATGTGCCCGAACATGGTAATCTCTTGTCCACCTGGTCACAGCCCCAGGCTGGAGCACCCTCCTACTGTGTAAATGGAAATCACAGCAGGAGGGGAGCGAGTTGATGCCAGGGCTTGGTGCAATACATGACCTCGGGGCATCAGCGGAAGAAGGATTAACGTTTCAGCGGACAGAGGATTAAGTCCAGTTCGTCCATAAAACTAGAGCAAACGTGGAGTCGAGAGTACTTGCTACGTGAAGCGCTGACCGAACGGGAGTGTCGGATGAACGAGAAGGACCAGCGAAAAGAGTTAACCTGATCCATTATATTATGCGGTATCATTTTGGTAATTGGATGAAGTGAATACAGTTAATAAACTAGACCTTTTGTAACCTGTGTCCGGTCATTGGAGTCCTGTGAGTCCCCCAGTACAAATTCCCTGACACACCCTTCAATGAGAAGGAGGTAGCCAAGTTTTTTCCACACTTTGAGAAAGTGGCTCGACAGTTAAACTGGCCTGAGGAGTACTGGTCCATACTAGTGCAAAGTGTTCTGGTGGGTAAAGCTCAAGAGATTTATTCGGCTTTACCGATTGACCAGTGTGCAGATTATGAGGTTTTTTTTTTTGGTTTTTTTTGTATACTGAATCGAGGCTCGTGAAAGAGCTGACATTTACTGGTCCCTGCTGGGAGAGGTACCATCCCTGCTGATTGGTTCGACACCTAGTCAGAACACCTGGGATGTTGGCAGACAAATGAGGCTGGTCCCACCCTTCAATGAGAAGGAGGTAGCCAAGTTTTTTCCACACTTTGAGAAAGTGGCTCGACAGTTAAACTGGCCTGAGGAGTACTGGTCCATACTAGTGCAAAGTGTTCTGGTGGGTAAAGCTCAAGAGATTTATTCGGCTTTACCGATTGACCAGTGTGCAGATTATGAGGTTTTTTTTTTGGTTTTTTTTTGTATACTGAATCGAGGCTCGTGAAAGAGCTGACATTTACTGGTCACCCTTCAATGAGAAGGAGGTAGCCAAGTTTTTTCCACACTTTGAGAAAGTGGCTCGACAGTTAAAGTGGCCTGGAAACAGATGGCTTTGTATCCCTCATCTCTACCTATTCCCACATCACCTGGAAACAGGTGGCTTTGTATCCCTCATCTCTACCTATTCCCACATCACCTGGAAACAGATGTTTGATGGAAACAGATGGAAACAAATGATGTATTGAAGAAACACATTCTCAAAGCCTATGAATTGGTCCCGGAAGCTTACCGGCAGAAATTCCGGAATGCCAGGAGGAGGGAGAGTGAGACCCACGTGGAGTTTGCCAGATTGAAAGAAACCATGTTTGATCGGTGGTGCGATTCAAAAGGAGTTGGGAAAGACTTCGAACTATTGTGACAATTGATCCTGGTGGAGGAGTTCCAACAGTGTGTCCACGAGGACATTAAAATACACCTGGAGGAAAGGAAAGTACCAAAGTTGTATGAGGCAGTGACCATGGCAGATGACTATGCCTTAACCCACAGGAGGGGGTTCCACAACCCGAACTTCTCGCCTAGACTTAGCCAGGGGAGCTATGGTACGGCAGGGGCGGAGAACGAAAATTCATGGGGGCGGCCTCGAGAGGAGGACCACTCTGATATCATGACTTCTAAAGGTCAGAAGTCAATGGTTTCAAGGCAGACGTATCCTCCATGGACCTCGACGCAGACCACGAGGTTCTCCTCCGGGTCTACTTGCGCTTTTTGCCATAAACCAGGACACTTGATGTCCCACTGTCATGCTTTGGGAAAGGAAAATCAGGAGCGGAGTCCGACTAGTACAACTCCGAATGCGATGGCAAACGTGAGGAATTGCCCGCAGAAGAGTTACCAACCATTTATTAATGAGGGGTTTGTCTCACTGGAGGGAGACTCGACTAACCCAAGACCTGTTAGGGTATTGAGGGACACAGGAGCACATCAATCCTTAATGCTTGAAGGCGTTTTGCCATTGTCGGAGAGTACAGCAACTGGGGATAGTGTTCGGTTACAGGGGATCGGTGGCTGGGTTAGCGCTCCCCTTCATGTCATCAATCTAGAGTCTGATTTGGTGTCAGGACCGGTCACCGTGGGGTTGCAAGCCACTCTTCCTGTAGAGGGAGTATCGGTTGTGGTTGGGAATGATTTGGCCGGGGGTCAAGTTTCTAGTAACCTGATGGTTGTGAAAAAGTCCGATATGGGAAATAACACCACACCAGTCAGGGATGGAGGCAAAGCTGGCAAGCTTTTTGTAGGTGGACTGAACTTCAAAACAAAGGAAGAGGTTCTGGAGTCTACCTTCAACAAATATGGACCGCTTTTGGAAGTGCTGCTGATAAAAGACAGGCAGAGCCAAAAGTCAAGAGGGTTTGGCTTTGTCACATTTGAAAACTCAAGGGACGCCAGAAATGCAGAAAAGGATCTGAATAACCAGGAGTTGGAGGGTCGGACCATAACAGTAGGGAAGGCATTTCGTCCGCGTCGAGGGGGCTACAGAAGAGGACAACTTGGCGGTAGTGTTGGTGGTGGCCGCAGCCGATATTGCTATGGAGGCTCCCAAAGTTACGGCAGCTCCCGAAAGGACGATTATCAGGGTAGCGGCCGAGAAGGACACCGTTATTCACGTGACGACAGTGACAGGTGGTCCAACCGTGAATCTTAGGGAAGATAGAAAGAGCTGAAGCACTGAATGCTGCGGAGCAGCCGAGCCAAAATTCCTACATGGATTAACCGTGAACGCCACGTTCCTAAAGGCGTCCAGGTAGTGAACTTTCCTACACGGATTAACCGTGAACGCCACGTTCCTAAAGGCGTCCATGTAGGGAATACTCAGCTCGGCCTCCCGGGAAAAAGTGCTATCAAGAGGCAATAGGTGGTTTGTTGACAAGTTGGCCTGCAAAGAAAGTTTTTGCTGTGGTCAAACGTTCTTTCCTGAAGGGGGGAAGTGTTACGGACTCGGCCGTAATGGTTGATGTTATGAGTATTGTTGCTGGTTCGAAGTATTCTAAATATTATGCTTATTGTGACTTAAGGGAAAGGGTTGTTGTGAGTAAAAGATTTCAAAACGCTCCTGGTAAAATGTGGCCAGAAATCCGGATCGAGACCGGAAGAGGTGGAGCGAAGAAAAGGAGGTGGGAGGAGATCAGAAAAGGAGGTGGTGGTTGAAGCTCCTGGCCGAGCGTTCGCCGTACTGGGCGAGGGAACTTTGCGTCCTTGAAGGGAAGTTCGGTCGATAAGAAATATCGCCGGAGTGCGTGGAGCCGGTGTCGTCGGGTATTCTCCTTGAGGTTCCGGAGGATCCAGGCCTTGAGAATCCGGGTTGGAGTGAAAGCCGTCCGTCATCTTGGCCATGCGAGCACCCGGCCATGAACCGGCTTTCGTCGTGTCGGCTGGACATTATTCCCTGGTGGATTGCTGGGAACGGCTGTGCCAGAAAGGGACACGTGAGAATTATACGGAGGCTCGCGGGTTGAACCGCAACGTGTACGTTGGAGCGCATCTTTGTGAGGTTCCTCGCCACCGCTGTGTTGCTGGGGGCTGAGCACGTGACCTTGGGGTTGTCTCGCTCGTCTACCCCTCAATTGACCACCGGGCCTTGACTCCCCGATCGCGGGAGGGAGCGCACCTTTGGGAGGTTCCTCGCCACCGCTGTGCTGCTGGGGGCTGAGCACGTGACCTCAGGGTCGTCTCGCCCGTCCACGCCTCAATTGACCACCGGGCCTCGACTCCCAGATCGCGGAGCGCACAGAGACATTGGGACTTCGCCTTGGAGGGGAGCAGAGACATTGGGGGAGGTGCCGTGAGTCGGGTTAAGGGGCTTGACAAGGATATTATCGTAAGATTTGAAAGTAGGGGTGATTGCCCCATTGCTGTATGGCTCTTGGTGTGTGATTTATAATATAGTATGGTTTGCTTATAACTTGGTGTGGTTGCATCATTGGTTCGGCTGTTTCATTTGCTGGTTCCACTGAGGGACGTTATCTGCTGGGTTTCAACCAGGGATAACACATCTTTCTGCCGGGGACCCTCTCGGGGTTCGGAGGTCCACCGAGACCAGGGGTAAGGTGGGGGGACCCCGTAACACAAGGAACTGGATAATCTTGAAAATCTGGGGATCATCGAGCAAATTCAGTACGCTGAATGGGCGGCGCCCATCGTTCCATTCATAAAATCGGACCAGTCCATCCACATATGTGGAGATTATAAAATGACAGTGAACAAATGTTCTGCATTGGATAAATATCCAATCCCGAGGATCGAAGCCCTCCACGTTCGTCTCACGAGAGGCAAGACTTTTACTGAACTCTATCTCAAATCCGCCTATCTACAGCTCCGCTTTGACGAGAATTCGAAACAGTATCTTACCATTAACATGCATCATGGGTTGTACAGGTACCCGACTCAGTTTTGGAGTAAAATCTGCACCTGGCATTCATCAACGTGTCATGGACAGTTTGTTTGCTGCCGACCGCAACGTCGTTTGTTACCAGGATGATATTCTGGTAACTGGTCGTACGGATGCTGAACATCTACAAAACCTGGATAGAGTTCTGAAGAAGATTTCAGACTCCGGCCTACGTTTGCTTCGAGACAAGTGCAAGTTTATGGTGCCATCGGTCACGTACCTCGGTCATACGATTGATGCCGAGGGTCTACACCCGACAGATGACAAAGTCCGAGCTATCAAGAATGCTCCTGCTCCATGAGACGTAACCGAATTGAAATCATACCTCGGTTTGCTTCAGTTCTATGGTCGCTACATCCCGAATGTGACCAACGCTTTGGTCCCCTTTATCGTCTTTTGAGGAAAGGAGTCTCCTGGAGCTGGGGGTCCACTGAACAATCAGCATTCCAGACCTCCAAGGATCTGCTCAAATTGTCCAATGTTCTCGTTAATTTTGATCCAGAGAAGGATCTTGTGCTAACATGCGATGCCTGTCGGTATGGAGTGGGGAGTGTATTATCACACGTGATGCCTGATGGTATGGAAAGACCTGAGAGGCAAGAGAGAGAGAGTGTGTGGGAGTGGGGCAAGAGAGAGGGAGAGAGAGAGAGAGTGTGGGAGTAGGGGCAAGAGAGAGGGAGAGAGATAGAGAGAGTGTGTGGGGAGTGGGGGCAAGAGAGAGAGTGTGTGTGGGAGTGGGGGCAAGAGAGAGAGAGAGTGTGGGAGACGGGAGTGAGGGCAAGAGAGAGAGAGAGTGTGTGGGAGTGGGGCAAGAGAGAGAGAGTGTGGGAGTGGGGCAAGAGAGAGAGAGAGTGTGTGTAGGAGTGGGGGAAAGAGAGATGGAGAGAGAGAGAGTGGGGGAAAGAGAGATGGAGAGAGAGAGAGAGTGTGGGAAAGAGAGATGGAGAGAGAGAGAGTGTGGGAGTGGGGGCAAGAGAGATGGAGAGAGAGAGAGTGGGGGCAAGAGAGATGGAGAGAGAGAGAGTGGGGGAAAGAGAGATGGAGAGAGAGAGAGTGTGTGGGAAAGAGAGATGGAGAGAGAGAGAGAGAGAGAGTGTGGGAGTGGGGGCAAGAGAGAGGGAAAGAGAGAGTGTGTGGGAGTGGGGGCGAGAGAGATGGAGAGAGAGAGAGAGTGGGGGAAAGAGAGATGGAGAGAGAGAGAGAGTGTGGGAAAGAGAGATGGAGAGAGAGAGAAAGTGTGGGAGTGGGGGGCAAGAGAGAGGGAAAGAGAGAGTGTGTGGGAGTGGGGGCGAGAGAGAGAGAGAGAGAGAGAGAGAGAGATATATATATATATATATATATATATATGGTGATATATGGTCATTTAATGAATTACATGTGTGATGACAGCCATCCGTTTATCCAAAAATGTGGTTTTGATGAGTAAACAACAGTTTTACGTAGCCCTATTAAAAATGTAGTCCAATTGGGACAGGTCAGGTGACCGAGGCGGCCAAACAATAGGTCCACATCTACCGACCCATTTGACTGGGAAGATTTCATTCAAGAACCGTCGCACATGCGAAGCATAGTGGCAAGGAGCCTGATCTTGCTGGTACAAGATGATATCTAAAAGATCTAATCGTCATTGTACCACAACCAAATGCGCTAATTGTGGTGATTGAGTTTACCATTGATGGAGAGGTTTCCTCGTCAGAAAAATAGTAACTCGTCAAGAAATCCAGGGGAAATGGGGATTTAACAACAGTAATAACAACATTAGTATTAACAAAACTTGATCAATTATTACCTCCACCACCAAAGGTGGATGGAGGTTAGGTTTTCACCCCTGTCTGTCTGTCTGTGAACAAGATATCTCAAAAAGGTGTGGACAGATTCGGACGAAATTTAGTAGAGAGGAAGTGTATGTGACACGGACGAAATGATTAGATGTTGATGAAGATCCGGATTCGGATCCGGCGACAAGAATTTTGAAGTGATTCTTCACCATTGGGAGATAGGGCCAAAAACGATACATAGCACAATATCTCAAAAAGTTATGGATGGATTTGGACGAAACTTGGTAGAGAGCTTTGGTGTCTGACAAGGACGAATCGCTTCGATTTTGGTGAAGATCTGAATATGGATTCGGATACGATAATTATTTATTTTTTAAGCGAATCTTCACCATTGAGAGATCGCCATTGGCATTGGCTTCACCATTGACGAGTTATGACTAAACTTGGTGGACGAGTTGGTTTGGTGACAAGAACAAGCCGATTAGATTTTGGTTCAGGTCCGAATGCAGATCCGGCCTATCAGTGGGATACAAAGCATAAACTGTTCAGCCTGGCGGAGGCATGCGCTCTACCGAATGCTGTTCTAGTTCTTTCTGATGCCATTTATAGTTTGTTTCTACCTTGTGTACACCAAAAGTTATAAATACTCAAAGCACAAAGACTTTAGACACACCCCGTATAATAAATATTTGGGCTTCATTTTTGTGAAATGGTCGATTATTGTTCTGCTTGTGCACTTTTATTTAAAAGTCATTGACAGTCTAATAAATTATTAGCTCACCTGGAACGAAGTTCAGATGAGCTTATGCGATGGCGCGTTGTCCGTCCGTCAGTCCACCAGTCCGTAAACACTTCAAACTTCTTCTCCGAAACCGCTGAAGGGATTGTGACCAAATTTGGCACAAATGATATTTGTTGTGTTGCGACTAAAGTTTGTTCACGGAGTTAAAAAAAATCGGGGTCTAAGGAGGCCTACCGGGGGTCAAAGTGGATCCAGGTTTGACTCCCCAAAATAGGAATTTGCTTTTTCCTCTGAAACTACACACACAATTTGAATGGAACTTGACCAAAATCTTCACCTGTGATGTACCGAAGCTTGTTCACGGTATTTAAAAAAAATCTGCCTCTTTGGGGATCTACGGGGTTGGGGGGGTTGCCCCCCAATGTTCAAGGCATTGGAAAAATTGGGGTCTGAGAAGGTAGGGGGAGTTTGCCCCCAAAATAGGTATTTTTTTGTTTGTTTGTTTTAAGTCTTATGATTATGTTAGTCTGATTCTACATGCTGCTCTGTCTTCTATCAACCATTGAAATTGGTTTAGAATACCTTTAGTCGGCGCAGTATACTGTTTATTCCACCAGGTGAGCGCCAGGGGTATTGCCCTTGTTTTAAAATATGTTGGGTGATTGCATTAACCCCTCTGCCTCCCAAACCACCACTTTGCCATTAAATCCTATTGCGAATGCCAAGAGAGACCGTGAACACAAAAAGCCATTTGCCGAAGTTTTGCGCACAAAAACAGTGATTTTATTTTGTTCAGCAGTCATAGAAAGCCTGACATTATCCTCGCCTTACTAATTTTTTTCCTGTTTTTATTTATTTATTTATAAGACACGTGAACATAATTTAGTTCATTTAACAGGATTGATTGTTGCGCAATAATCCATGGCATGACGAACATTGTCTCGCCACTGAAGGGATGTAATTTCAATGTCTGTGTCATCATGACAGATTTGAAGCCAAATGATTTGGAAGATTGAGGGAATCGAATGTTTGTCATCTCAGAATTACATTTCTAATGGAACATTGCAAGCTTTCCAGGTTCCATCACAGTGCCGCGCTTGTCGCATGGTCATAATCGGGAACTGGGTTGTCTGTCCTCGGTTGCTCTTTAAAATGTATGGCAGATAACAAAATGTTATTAAATTGTACACATGCTTTAGTAAAAAAACATGCTATTTTATTATTGGAGTCTCGTTTCATTATTTGTTGTCTTGTTAAAATTTCCAAAACATTGTGGCTGGGGGGGGGGGGGGCACAGTGGTATAGCAGTGTTTTTTGAGCTATGAGTTGTCTATTCTGGTGTAATTAATGTAAAAATATTTTTTTAAATAATAATAGAATAAATAATAAATAAAATAAAATAAAAATTAAATTAATGAAAATTAATTAATTTAATTAATTCATTAAAATGAAAATTAAAAAAATTATTTAAATTAAATAATTAAATTAATTTAAAAAATAATAATAAAAATAAAATAAAATAATAAATAAGAATGTAAAATAAATAATGTAAAATAATAAAATAAAATAATGTAAAATATTTTTTTCCTGCAAGGAAAGGAATATTTCTAAAACGGTTATATTGCATTCATGTCTTCCCAATAGGGGGGGGATTAGAGTAGGAAAGGTTGTACTGTACTCGTTTGGTTGTCCTGTTAGACACCATTGTCTAGTGGTGTGGGCACTGAACTGGCATCCCATAGGTTGTGCCTTCAAATTAGAAGTCAGCACTGTAAAGTGTTTGGATTCTAAGCTTGTGAAAACCAAGATAGTCTTAGAATAATTATTCTGTCAGTATCGGACTTTCAATAAAACCCAGTTGGTGCATTAATAGCCTTTGTGGAGGGGTTGGTGTGTTTGCCCTAACCTACCTTCCTGGTCCACACATTATGGTTGACTTTGTGGCGACATGACGACTTAAGATGGGGATTAAAATATTACCAATGTAAAAGCAGCACTGCCCATAACCAAACTAGAAAGCATCTGAAAATGCAAAGCCCGTCCGCGTTCGTTTGTATTCAAACGTCTTCTTTTTCTTCCGTATGCTCAAAATAACTAAAGTAGTTTAAAAGATCCAAAATGAAAACTGCCGATTTTATGCAACCTTGACCTTTGACCTTTTGATCTAAAAAAACAATCGGCTTGTAGCTTTTGATTGGTGAACCAATTAAGTGTCCCTTTAAATTTCAAATATGCAAATTCTTTAAATTTCAGGTCAATCAGATGAAAATTGATGATTTTATGTGATGCTGACCTTTGACCTTTTGGCAAAATTATTAATTTGCCTTCTCCATATTCTCATAATGAAGCTTTGGTGAAAATTTGATGACAAAACTAAAATGGTAAATTTAAATTTCATGTCAATTGGATGAAAATTGATGATTTTAGGTGACACTGACCTTTAACCTTTAGACATTTTGACAAAATTATTAATTTGGCTTCTCAATCATAATAAAGCTTTGTTGAAAATTTGATGACAAAATACAAATGGTATAAACATTACGGCCTAGACACACACACACACACACACACACACACACACACACACACACACACACACACACACACACACACACACACACACACAGAAGTGATTGAAAAACCCAGTCTCCTGTTGTGCAGGGAAATACTGGCCAATAAATAAGAACAGGAAAACAAACAAACAAACAAGAAGACGTCATGCGGAGCACGATACTTGCAAAATCCGCCCCCCTCCCCCCACCCCCCAAGAAAAAAATTCCATTGATACAGCAAATTGTCCATTTCATCAAGATTAAAATTGACAATTTTGACCAAAGCTCGAGTCAATAGGAAGAAAAGTGACGAAGGTTGACCTTGAGTTGACCTTTGACTTTTTGACCTCAAAAATAGTTAGTTTCCCTATTTAGTGACTCAATGTGCAAATGCTGTTCAGATTTCAAGTCAATTGGATGAAAATTGAGGATTTTAGAAATTTGGCCTATGTTGACCTTTTGGCCTATGTTGACCTCAAGAATACTTGGTGGTTGAATTCAGTGACCAGATGTGCAAGTCCTCTTCAAATTTCAATTGGATGAAAATTGAGGATTTTCGAAATTTGGTCTATGTTGACATTTTGGCCGATGTTGACCTCAAAAATACTTGGTGGTTGAATTCAGTGACCAGATATGCAAGTCCTCTTCAAATTTCAAGTAAATTGGATGAAAATTGAGGATTTTAGAAATTTGGTCTATGTTGACCTTTTGGCCTATGTTGACCTCAAAAATAATTGGTGGTTGAATTCAGTGACCAGATATGCAAGTCCTCTTCAAATTTCAAGTCTATTGGATGAAAATTGAGGATTTTAGAAATTTGGCCTATGTTGACCTTTTGGCCAATGTTGACCTCAAAAATACTTGGTGGTTGACTTTCTTGACCAGCTGTGCAAGTCCTCTTCAAATTTCAAGTCAATCGGATGAAAATTGAAGATTTTAGTAATTTGGTCCATGTTGACATTTTGGCCGATGTTGACCTCAAAAATACTTGGTGGTTGAATTCAGTGACCAGATATGCAAGTCCTCTTCAAATTTCAAGTCAATCGGATGAAAATTGAGGATTTTAGAAATTTAGCAAAGTTAGTGACCTTTGGCCTATGTTGACCTTTTGATCCCAAAAACAATAGGCTTCTTGCTTTTGACCAACTCTACCATTTGGTGAAGTTTCGTGAAGATCGGTTGAAAATTGTGACCTGTAGGCCGGTTACAAACAAACAAACAGACAGACAGAACCACAAACGCAACCGACCAATATACTTGAAAAATCTTCGATTTTGCAAGTAACAAGACGACCCTTAATTAAGGTGCTGTTCAATTTTCAAGTCAATTCGATGAAAATTGAGGATTTTAGAAATATGGCCTATGTTGACCTTTTGGCCTATGTTGGATGCCGTATGTTGGATGTTGGCCTATGCCTATTTTGACCTCAAATATACTTGGTGGTTGAATTCAGTGACCAGATATGCAGGTCCTCTTCAAATTTTAAGTCAATCGGATGAAAATTGAGGCTTTTAGAAATTTGGCAAAGTTGGTGACCTTTGGCCTATGTAGATCTTTTGACCTTTTGACCCCAAAAACAATAGGCTTCTCAATTGGGACGACCTATACAGCTTGGTGAAGTTTCGTGACGATCGGTTTGGAATTGTGACCTGTAGGCTGATGCCAAACAAACAGACAGACAGACAGAACCACAAACGCAACCGACCAATATACTTGAAAAATCTTCGATTTTGCAAGTAATAAAATTTACTGTAATGGCTAGATACTGGAGGGTTGTTTGTAGCGAGCAAGGATCCATCTCTGCAGCTTTCGATGGAGCCTTTACGAGTCTGCAGTATTGCCTGTAAAGTCTGTATTTCATCTGTCAACTTTACAAACAAATTTTAATTAAATGTTTCAATGAGCCATTTGTTCATCAGAAAAAGTTTCCAACAAATAGCAACAGGACGGAGCGGGCGAGTCAAGTTTGATAGACTGTAGGTCAAAAGCCCGTTCTAAATGCCTCCGGTAATCTTTGCTGAAGTTTGAACACTGACAGCTAATTTCATGGCCTGCCCACCTTTGCTTTGTGGCGGCAGAAAGGTTACTTGCCTGGCTGGAAAAGAAAGAACTAGGAGAAAAAAAGACTTTCTCAAAAAATGCAACTTCAAACTTGTGCCAATTTTGGAATGCAATTTGCACATACTATAGAAATGCTACCTAAAGCCCACCATGGTGACATTTTCCAAATGTCAACTGAGGCAACAGTTTCGGCATCCTCAATAACATGACTGTGACATGACTAAAACAGTTTGTGGATATTGTTTTCAATGTGATCACAAAACCGGTCAACCTTGACAAGTAGACCTGATAAAAGTTGTGATTTTTGACTTCTGTACTTGATTATGACATGTTTTTGCTGAGTTCTGCATCTGATCCAACTTTTTTTTTTTTTTTTGTATGCAAGATCGAGGCTCGTGAAAGAGCTAACATTAATCACACAAAACCGACACATAAAACACTAAATAAGGAGTAGAGGGGTCAATATATGGTTGAACCCCCAAAAAATTGATACAAAAGGTTTTTCAATGGATCCTGGTACCATTGGACATGCTAAATAACATACTAAAAATCTAGTAACATCTGACTTCCGGAAAGTGGTCATTTTAAAGATGGCGTCCAAGATGGCCGCCTGGAGCTTAAAATGCCCAGATATCAATTATTATTCAACCTAGAAAGGTGGTTTTGGTGTCTAATCCTAGGTTTTAGGGCCCAAGGAATCCAATTGAATCAATAAAATTACCATCAGTTAATTATTTATTGACGAGTCCAAGATGGCATCCCAAGGTGACATCCTGATCCACTAAAATGGCTCTGTCGAATAGTAGTCAACCTAGAGAGATATTTTCAGTGTGTATACCTAGGTTTAAGGCACCCAGGAAATCATTAAAATTACTTAAATAAGCACAAAGTAATCAGGTAATCCAGTAAGCCAGGTTTACCAGCCCATTAGGCATTTGTTGTCTTATACAGTTAGTCGCTATTCATCGTCATCCTCCGACTCACCAGCTAATGAACCAAGTGTGTGTTTCAGATTGGAGATAAGAGTGTAATGTGTCTACACCACTGCCACCTGTGACTCCAGTCCACAGTACTCAGTGATCATTACAGACAAAGGTTTGTACAAAGCTTGAGAGGTTATGGCAAGGGACAGACTATTTTATATTGGGGGGGGGGGGGGGGAGACTGAAAATATTTTCATCTCAAAAGGAATAAGTATATTATTTGGTACATGTATGCATAAACAAAATCCATATTTTTTTGACTTTTCCAAAAGAAATGTACACAACTTTTCCCAGCTATAGCCTGGGGGGGGGGGGGGGAGGGGAGGGGAGGGCACTCCATGTGTTCAGGGTAGTAGGACTGTTTCTACTACCCTGAACCCAATAAATCTTTCTTCCACAGGAGTCGGAGGATGACGATGAACAGCGACTAACTGTACAAGACAACAAATGCCTAATGGGCTGGTAAACCTGGCTTACTGGATTACCTGATTACTTTGTGCTTATTTAAGTAATTTTGATGATTTCCTGGGTGCCTTAATCCTAGGTATACACACTGAAAATATCTCTCTAGGTTGACTACTATTCGACAGAGCCATTTTAGTGGATCAGGATGTCACCTTGGGATGCCATCTTGGACTTGTCAATAAATAATTAACTGATGGTAATTTTATTGATTCAATTGGATTCCTTGGGCCCTGAAGCCTAGGGTTAGACACCAAAACCACCTTTCTAGGTTGAATAATAATTGAGATATGGCCATTTTAAGTTCCTGGCGGCCATCTTGGACGTCATCTTGAAAATGACCCCTTTCCGGAAGTCAGATGTTACTAGATTTTTAGTATGTTATTTAGCATGCCCAATGGTAACAGAATCCATTGAAAAACCTTTTGTATCAATCTTTTTGGGGTTAGGTGAGTTTTGTTTCGTATATTGACCCTACTAGAGAGCAGTAGACAAGATGGGGAGAGAGCGGGGAGGACACAAACACAACATTTGAGAGCAGGGACATCGAGAGAACTGTGGGAGGGAGAGGGCTGGGGGGAGGTGGGAGAGGTATAAAACATATGGACACAGCAAGGACTTCCAGGAAAGAAGTTGGAATTTCAAAAAAGTGGATCTGGGGTGAATTAGCGGGGGTAGAAATGATCAAGGTTTTGGATGGGGGAAGATAAGAGATGGTGGTGAACAGCTGTTTTAAAGACCTGGAGGGAGGAGTGGGATTGAAGGGAGTAGGGGAGTTTGTTCCAGAGGCGGGAGAAAAGGGGAATGAAAGAGTGAAGGTGAGCAGTGAGCCAAGATTTTGGCAGTTTAACCATAAGAGGGTTGCTGGCAGATCTTGTGCGACCTGTAGGAATATTTGGGGGACAGAGCACAGAGAGAGCTGGGGGAGCAAGGCCGGAGAGGAGTCGGTGGAAGACAGAAAGACCACCAACCTGCCTGCGGTGAGTGAGTGAAAGGCCCTCAGTGTTAGCTTCATCGTGGGAGATTCCAATGATTCTGAAAGCTTTTGTTTCAACAGCGTGAAGACGAGCTAGGTGTGAGGCAGGAGCACCGGCCCAAAGGGGGGGGGGAACAGTATTCCAATGAGCTGCGGATGAAAGCCTTGTATGTGGTGAGGAGTTCAGGTGTGCCAAGGAAGGACTTCGCACGATGGAGGATGCCCAGTCGGCGACTGGCTTTGGAGGCCAGCTTGGAAATGTGGTTTTCCCAAGAAAGATCAGGGCAGATACTGAGACCCAAAAGCTTGAGCGACAGAACTTCTTGGATAGGATTGTTGAGAAAGTAGATGGGAGGGTTTTCCAGTCGGTCTTTTCGGAGAGACATAGTAAGGGTGTGAGATTTGTCAGGATTTAAAGACATGTTCCACTTGTTTGACCAGTCTGTGATTTTGTCCAGGTCTGCAGAGAGTGAGGAGGCTGCAGACTGCCGATCTGAGGGATGAGGAATGGAGCGGCAGAGAGTGGAGTCACCAGCAAAGAGATAGAGAGGATTTTCCAGAGAGTCGGAGAGATCATTAATGAAGACCAGAAAAACAACAGGGCCCAGAACACTACCTTGGGGAACTCCAGCCAGAAAAGGAAGGGGAGCTGAGAGAAATCCATTCAGGGCCTCACGTTGCCTACGACCAGAGAGGAAGTCCGCAAACTTACTTACTTAGAGGAAGATTACTCCTTAGACAAACTTACTCCTTAGAAGACAAACTTACTCCTTCGAGGAAGAATAAGTGCAATGTATGCTAGGTAGATTGCGATTTACCATAAACAGAGCATAGAGACTATATATGCTTCCTTTCTCAGTGATATCTCGTTTCCCTCCATCTTTCTGCTCATTGCTTTCCCAGCAGTAATCAGGGCAGAAATTGAAAGTTTGCCAAGACACCGATGCACCATTGAAATTTCCTTTTGAAAACAAAATTGTTGTATGAGGGTCGTCCACACAAGTGAGTGCCAGCAGTCAAGACAGCTGGCTGAACTGATGTCCCCTCCAAAATGACAACACATTCTGTGATGGAACACCTTGCCTATAATTGTGGGCTTACATGGTCCAACTTTTACACAACTTGTTAAATAAACACCTCTACTCCACAACCACATGGCCATGCCATTGGCCAAAGGTACGGAGTTTGGGGCTCCTCAGTATGGGAGTTCAGAAAGTGGAGAAGAAGTCTGACTATTTATGCCAGCTGTCATGAATTGAACAAATGTTGCACATAACTCGAAGGGACATGCTTTAAATCAACCTATTGGCCAGTGTGTGCCCAGTTAAACCCGAAAGGATGACATTTTATGGTCAAACGTTATCCCGTTGGGTATCCAAAAAGACAACAAATAGGTGTGCAACCTATGAACTCAATGGTTAGTCTGACATTTGAACCCATATATCTAAGCAATATGATGTATACATATATACACACTCTCTACCACAAAACAGTGTTCATTCCAAGTACAGTACCTTTTTGGCACGAAGGATGTGCAGAACACCTGATTGCAATTTTTCATGTTACATAATTGCCTCAAACAATAATCGTTCAGTATGTGCAACTCATGCACCCTTAGGACAAGAGGCATTCTGAGCAAATTTGAGTATTTTTTTTGTCCCCCGTCGCACCGCGGAGCAAAAGGGGTGCTATGGTTTTCCCCTCCGTCCGTGTGTCCGTCCGTCCGTCCGTCCTTGAATGCTTGCGGGCGTGCGTGCATGCATGCATGTGTAAGCGAAGGACCGCATTCGAATTTGGTGTGTGGGTGCAACCCACGTCAAAATCCAAGATGGCCGCCGCCATGTATGTCTGATGCCATGTATGTCTGAACCTTGTGAGATGAATATCTTGAAAAATAAGCGAAGTACCAACTTCTAATTTGGTGTGTGGGTGTATCTCGGCATAAGGAAGAAAGCTCTGGAACAAACTCCCTCACTCTCTTCAATCCCACTCCACCCTCCAGGTCTTTAAAACAGCTGTTCACCACCATCTCTTATCCTCCCCCATCCAAAACCTTGATCTTTTTTACCCCCGCTAATTCACCCCAGATCCACCCTGTTTGAAATTCCAACTTCTTTCCTGGAAGTCCTGGCAGTGTCCATATGTTTTATACCTCTCCCACCGCCCCCTTCCCATGCCCCCCCCCCCCCAAAGCCCTCGCCCTCTCTCAGATCTCTCGATGTCTCCATGTCTCTCGGTCCCTGCTCTCAAATGTTGTGTTTGTGTCCTTCCCCCTCTCTCCCCATCTTGTCTACCGCTCCCGATGTTATATGTTTTATGTGTCGGTTTGTCTTTCTGTGTGATTAATGTTCGCTCTTTCACGAGCCTCGATCTTGTATACAAAAAAAAAAAAAAAAAAAAAGCAGAGGAACTGTTTATGACCTCAGAAGATGTTATGACCACCTGATCAACGAAATATTTCAAGAAATGGACTTCACAGGAAAATGACTCCCAGTCAAGAGTGATAAATTCACACGACGATTCTATGTAATCAGTTTCAAACTGACCAGAGTACTGCAAACACACTCCCTGGACCTCGCAGGACAAGTGTCAACACATCTTGGGGCATTCCCATGATGCAAGGATCCATGATTGTCATCCTGTTCAGTGTTCAAGACTTGCGTCGCAACATATCAAAGCCTGCTTTCAGTGGTCAAATCAGCACATCCTATGGACACAGTGGCAATGGGCAAGTGTTAGGTTCAGTGACAAATTCAGGTTTCTCCTTGAAAGGCATGGTGGCAGTGCATGGGTGTACAGAAGACACGATGAGCGATATGCCCCAGTCTGTTTCAAGGAAGCCGCAATTTTTTTGACGTGGAAATGTCACGATGTGGGATGGTATTGTTGAAATATGTTGCACCAACTTAATCTGTATCCATGGTAATCTTATGGTACCCCTACCTGGGCAGTTTTTTCGAGTGCAGAACCTGTTGCCAGGACAGCACCAACACAATAAGATAGTAAGCAATGTAACCTGGTGTCAAGGAACCACCTAGAAACTCTGAGCACTTGCTACCTGCTGTCCAGTGGGGGATTTGATCTGGGTGCTTTGACCAAAGTACTGCTAAACTGCAATAAGTTGCTTATTTTTCTTGGTTGGCATCTCGGTATTTTTAACGCCCACCAACTATTGCCAGGAGAAGGGATACACCATTTAATATTCATCTGAGGGACAGCACACAGACGGGTTGTATGCCTTTAACAGACGAGCCAGAATTTTGTCTGAATGTCCATATTTGCAAACGCTGAGAGCACGACCAGAACATTTGATTGGTCTAGATGGCATAACATGGTGTAATATTTTGTCCAAGTACTACTAAACTGGAGGTTTTTGGAAGTGACGAGAAGGCGATTGGTGTTATTCAGTGTTCAAGTATATGTCAATTGAAATTAAAAATAAATGTTTTAAAGACTGTAGAAAAAAAACCCATTCTTTGAAAGTTTGCCGCAGTTGTTGCAGTATCTTTTACACCACATTATTTATCACGTTAAGTTAGTTAGTTGTGCCTGTTGTGTCCTTTAAGACATCTCTATGGACAGTAAGTTTCCTGTTTGGAGTGATTGCCAATTTTCTGTGACTGCCACACAGGCAGCCACGCTAAACCAATTACCTTACTTATCTGTGCGCATGCGCGGCGATCGGAACTGGATTCTGTGCATTTTGCCAATTTCAGAGCCAAAGTACTGCTATACTGCAGGTTATTGTTCTGGTTCATGCACCAATATATGTTCTACAGTGGTCAAAATATATAATTCAATTGAAATTAAGTAGTTTCTCAATCGCTGACTGTCTGTAGACAAACAGACCAACAGACAGACAAAGTGAACCAACTACTGAAGCCCACTTTTCACTTTGTGCACACGGGGTATTAAATATCCAAGACCAAGGATGCTATATGAATAGCTTTAAGAAAATGATGGGACTGAGTCACTTGGATAGATGTTGGTTCTGCAAAGTAGAAACAAAGCATGAGTCATCTCCTTTGAGGAAGTTAAAAAAACTCATGTCAGAACAGCTGTACACACAAAGGCACAACAAAGTATGTAGAGTAATCCATTGGTGCATCTGCAACATGAACATCCCAGCTCCAGAAAAGTCATGGAAACATGAACCAAAACCAAAGCAAAATAAGAATGGAATGCTCACGTACTACCGGATGATCCCATTGGGCATTGACATAGAAAACAAAGCATTGCAACCAGATGTAGTACTTAGGTACAAAAAATAAAAGACAGCATTTCTAATTGAGATGTCAATACCCAGAGAGTTTGGCCTAAACAATGTAGAAATCAAGAAAATGACCAAATATTAAGATCTTTAAAATGAAGTCAAAATATTTTGGAAGCCGAAGACCACCAAAATTGTACCAGTGATAATTAATTGGAGCAACAGGAATGATGAAGAAGAACCCCTACTGAGATCTCAAAACCATCCCTGGGAATATTACTGCAAATGAACTGCAGTTGGAAGCTGTCCGAAGCTCAGTGATGATCCTGAAAAGAGCCATCGGAACAAAACTTTGAGAATAAGAAAACATCACAACTTGTTTCATGAATCGTGATGCCTTAACGAAACAGAGGTGGATACCTCTAGTCCTATGAGGACTTTGGTCCATCTTTTGAAACCCACATATGGAGATAACAACCAACAACACACACACACACGCCACAATTTGATATATGTGCTGGCAGAGGTTACGTGATTGGCCAAAGGCTTACCGTACTCTTATTCATTCTTTGAAAGAAATGAAATTGCTTTTATCCACTTGAATTCAGCCAGCATGCAATGAAGCTGAATACCTGGCACATAATAACGGGGAGGGGCATCAGTGGCTTTTATTCCCCAAAACCTTCCTGGAGCACCCACATCATATCAAAATGAAGTCATCTACATTCTGGATAACAACTAGGTTTGAAAAGTAGGTTTCCTTTTCTGTAAGCAACTCATTTATTTTAAATATCCTCTCGTGGTTATATTCTCTCCATCTCGTCAACATAATGTCGAGCAATTTCAGCTCACATTTATGGTCCTCGAACCCCCAAGATTCGAGAGAGAATCTTAATGACCTGGCTTTACATATACTGCACTCCTGTGGAAGTTCATATGGCAAGAGGTTATTTCTTGCTGATAAATAGATGGTTTCGCATTGGAAGGAAAATGAGCCCTCGGTGATTTGTGCAATGATTTGCTGTTTTGAAAAACGATGCGTCATACTGACATCTTAATCTGACATCGCTGATGATATTTTGTGTTGTGCAAATGAACCATTTGGTAAAGGTACCCCTTATGCAATTTGGTGTCAAATATTGTATGCAGGCATGACCATTTTGTGTTGCTGATGGAAAAGTACAATAGATGCAGCAAGAGATATTCTGCGACAACACATTCTGATCATAAAAAAAAACTTTTTCATCTTCTTTTTTAAAAATCTCATAAAAACAATGCACCATGCATTTGGACCTCATGACCAGGATTTTTGTGTATTAACAATGGATGGAATCAACAGATCGTTGATTGAGGTACGCTAATCACTGTGGGGACCATCAAGCTGACATTTCGGGTGTTAACCCTTTGTCATTGCATGAAAATAAATATATTTTGCTGTGATAAAGGGTTAACACCTGAAACATCAGATTATCCTTCCTTCCCGTGGTGGTTAGCATACTTCAATCAATGATCTGTCGATTTCATACATTGTTCTCCCCATACGCCAACATATATCGACACCGAGCCTTCAAGAAAATGAGTTTTCCATTCTAATTTGTGTGTATTCGTTTGACATGCTTTGTGACTCTTTTGGCGTGCAATACATTTATTTATCTTCGTCCTAAAATTTGGATTTCTTTACCTTTTATATATTAGAAAAAGTTTCCCAACAGAGAAAACTGTCAAGCTTGTCAAACCATGCATTTGGACCTTTAGGCCCAAGATGCATATTTTTTGTTGTTGTTGGAGTTGTTGCTTTCTGGACTTGAGTCAAGATGCAAGTCTATTGTTTGGAGGAACATTACCATCCATGTACGGTGGTCTTTGGGCTAAAGTATGTGAGTTTAGCTTTGCCATAATGTTTGAATTAAAAAAAAAAAACATTCTAATGTTAAAGAAACATTTCTCAACAGAAAAAAAATGTCTTCTTCATCTTCAAATTGTTTTCTTTCCAAACCTGGCTAATTCACAAATACTGGGTTCATCGACCCCTCCACCATACGTACAGATCAAGTTTTCAATGCGCCTTCAACAATCCATCATTCCACCCATCCCGTGATGTCTGTCTCCATGTATCTGAATTGGGTATCGTGAGAAGTCCATTTTGCAGAAGTTTCCTGCTCACTACCATCAACTAACTCCCCTTTGCATCAATCCATGGTCTCAAACCCCTCCATGATAGTATCTCCCCATTTGTCATCTCCTGAAGCCTATGTCCTCCCAACCTACCCCTTGTGTGTGTGTCCCCTCTCAGCATCCCTCCACCTCATTTGCCTTTCTGCTTCAACCTCACCCCAACCCTCCCATATTCCTCCTCATCTTGCCCCCATCTCATATTCCTCCTCATCTTTCCCCCATCTCATATTCCTCCTCATCCTGCCCCCTCCCATCTTCAATGGGTTAAACCTGGAGGAGCATTGGTTCGACAGTAGATGTTTGTAGAGGGGCATAGTGAGAGCTGGGGACTTTATTGTTTTGAAAACCATGTTCCAGGTAGCTGACAAATGATTTACATTTTCCATATCTGGAGACAGAAGTGCCAGGGCAGCCTGCCTCACAGAGATATAATGTACTGTTCTGCACAGAATGCAGTCATCTGGAAAATGGTACAGAGGATTACTTAACAATAATCATTCATATGTTGTTCACATTTACAAGAATGGTTCGAATTTGACCTTGCCTTGTGTTTATAGAGTAATAGTGTCTGTAACAAAACTCATAATTACACATTTATGGCTTTAGTGAATGCGTTAAAAAGTACAAATTTTAAAAGTCAAAATTATTAAATTTCTGCTCAATGAAAAAGTCAAGCTTGGGAGCTTTTGCAGATTACAAACTGCACAGTATGGTAACCGATTTATTGGTTGTCGAGGATGCTTTTGGCAAAGAAGACTATAAATAAAGATCTCATGCATTGACTAAATACATTGGGCTGTTAAAACGTTCTCTGAACAAGATACAGAGCAAGATAATAAGCCAGGAAACCCCTGTTTGTCACAAAACAGTCACGTGAAAAAGTAAGTGCACCCCATGTAAAGTTTTGACTTTTTCAACATATTTCAACATACAGCTATTTGATCTTCATTTCAACAATATTGATAGATAAAGGTGATATAACACAACAAATATCATGAAACATTTACATATTGTAGACCATTGTATAATTTAAATAAACATAAATGCAAATTTCGCATGTGGAAAAAGTAAGTACACCCCTACATTTATCACTACTTCAAATGCCTAAAATTAGAATCAGGTGCACCAGCTCAGGTGCAAATGATGAGAACATCGTTAGAGAGGATCTTGGAGGAACCTGTCTTATTTAAGCCTCAGACATTTCGTTTGGTTTGCTCTTTGTTGTTGAAGTGTGCGGCGTCACCATGCCTAGATCCAAAGAGCTCTCTGAGGCCTTCAGAAAGAACGTTATAGATGCCTACGAGTCTGGGAAGGGATTTTAAAAGATCTCCAAACAATTTGAAATCAATCATTCGACTGTCCAGAAGCTCATCTACAAGTGGAGAAGATTCCAAACAACTGCCAACTTGTTCAGGCCAGGCTGCCCCGGCAAGTTCAGCCCGAGAGCAGATCGCAAGATGCTGAAAGAAGTCTCTAAGAACCCCAGAATGTCGTCACGGGACCTACAGGTAGCTCTTGCCACTGTTGATGTCAAAGTGCACGAGTCTACCATTAGAAAGAGGCTGCACAAATTTGATCTACTTGGGAGGTGTGCAGGAGGAAAACTTTGCTGTCCAGAAAGAACATCAGGGCAAGACCAAAGTTTGCCAATGAACACCTAGGCACTTCTGGAACAATGTGCTCTGGACAGATGAGTCAAAGGTAGAGCTATTTGGCCACAGTACCAGAAGACATGTTTGGCGAAAACCAAAGACAGCATTTGACCACAAGAACCTGACACCAACTGTAAAGCATGGTGGTGGAAATATTATGGTTTGGGGCAGCTTTGCTGCATCAGGGCCTGGGCAGCTCACTATCATAGAATCCACTATGAATTCTTCATTGAACCAGAGGGTGCTTGAGGATAATGTGAGGCCATCTGTTGAATAGTTGAAGTTCAACCAAAGGTGGACCTTGCAACATGACAATGACCCGAAACATACCAGTAAATCCACCAAGGAATGGCTGAAAAGAAAGAAATGGAGGGTTCTGGAATGGCCAAGTCAAAGCCCGGATCTAAATCCTATCGAGATGTTGTGGGGGGATTTGAAACGAGCTGTGCATGCAAGAAACCCCTCAAACATCGCACAGCTGAAAGAATTCTGCATGGAGGAGTGGGCAAAAATTTCTCCCAGTCGATGTCAGAGACTGGTAGACAGTTATAAGAAACGCCTACTTCAGGTTATTTCTGCCAAAGGGGGCAACACCACCTATTAGAGCCAAGGGTGTACTTACTTTTTCCACATGCAAAATTTGCATTTATGTTTATTTAAATTATACAATGGACTACAAAATGTAAATGTTTCGTGATATTTGTTGTGTTATATCACCTTTATCTATCAATATTGTTGAAATGAAGATCAAATAGCTGTATGTTGAAATATGTTGAAAAAGTCAAAACTTTACATGGGGTGCACTTACTTTTTCATGTGACTGTATATATATATATATATATGTATGTATGTATATATATATATATATATATATATATATATATATATATATATATATATATATATATGTATATATATATATATAGATATATATTGTTACAGAATCCAACGTCGGCCTTCCCCTTTTACCAAGGGGGGATTAGTCCCCTCGTCTATGACTGGCCGACGTGGTCCTGGGGGTATGATGTCACGCCCGGTCAGCGCTGGGTAGGGTATTAGGCCAACCGTCCTATGACGTAAATACCAACACCCACCAGTACGCAAGGAAATACTCCCCCGCCCACGGTCGCAGCGTAATGGACTAGTTGCGCCGAGCGAAGCGAACTGCACCGTGAGCCGGTTACCAAGACTGACCCGATTAATCTTCGTCGGCCGAATCGCGCCACGGGCCCTCAATGGGGGAAATCACTAAAGCGACCGAATGTGAAGAAGAAGACGAAGGTAGGAAGAACAAATATAATTTATTACTATTATTTACAAATCATCAAAATAACCAAGGAGAAAGAAGGATAAGAAAATAACGACAGAAAGAATGGAAGGAGACACAGTGCAATTATTAGCTTAACTATACAAGCTTAATTAATACCCCATGACAACGTGAAAGACAGACGAACGATCATACTTACACGGGGAATGCAGGCAGGAATGAATGGCTGAAGGTGGATGGGTTGGAGAGGCAAGGAAGGTTCAGCGGGGACTGGGCACGGTCGGGTCGGAAGGCACCGCCGTCAAAAAGCCGAGCCGCGGTCGTGCGAACTCCCGTGGTTCCAAACTGCGTGGGCGAAGTTCCTTTCTCCGCACTGCTGCGTCGCGCGCTCCTTGCGTTGCCTCGGTCCGTATCTCTTTTGCAGCGCGGCACGTATCTCAGCTGCTTGAACTCATCTGCTCATCTGCGGTGGGGGCGTCTCCCGCGGGTTATATAAGCCCCACCCTTGGACCTTCGCGAACCTCCCAGATCGTTCTCTCTCCGCCCACTCAAGCCAAACCCCTTCGTGCTGGGTTGGTTGAGCGGGGCCGACTCACTCCTCCTTTCTGTGACGAGGTGCGGAGACATGCCTTTCTTCTCCAAACCGACCGCGTGCCAACAGAGTCCATTTGCGGCGAAAACCATCCAAACCTGACACTTTGCAGATGGGACCTACTCTTATTTAATTCGGTGCAATGGAGAGTCAAACTATTGGGAAACACAACCCTAAACTACATAGAATAAGGGAATAACTATTTAAAAGGATATATGGTGTTCTGCGTGTATGTTTATGGAATTAACTATGAGGACGACCTTCGACCTTTCTTTACATTACGGAGGGTGACATTTCCACACAACAAAACCATAATTCTCACATTCTTTACACTTTCTCAAATTCGTTACAATATATATATATATATATATATATATATATATATATATATATATACATATATATATATACATATATATACAGTATATATATATATATATATATATATATATATATATATATATATATATATATATATATATATATATATATATATATATATATATATATATATATATATATATATATATATATATATATATATACAGACTTGGCATTTAATATGGAATATTTTATTTTTCTTGACTTGGGTTTACTTTCTGAACTCACTATATCAATCTGGTGAGTTTCTTTTACCCTTCGGTGATGTCTTTGTTGAAAGAACCATGTCACTGATTGTGATTGTTGTACATTTGACGATTGGCTTCACAATCGGGTATATAAGGGTTGTTGCGTTCTGTATTAGTGGAAAACAACTGCTGCATGTCTACAAAAGTTATTGCCACTTCCTCTGGAGATGGTCCGTCAACTTGACAATGCTGTTTGTCATGGAGTGGTGGCTTTACGAAATTCTGGCATGAAACAGCGTGCTATTGCTCGGCAGTATGGCATCACTCAAGGTCAGGTGTCAAAGATCCTGAAACGAAATGCTCAGAGGGGTGTCCCTACTCCAATACCGAGGGCAGGACGTCCACGCAGAACCACAAGGAGAGATGATCGCCAGCTGCACCGGTTAGTCTGCAATGGCTGTACCAAGTCAGCTAATCGGCTTAGAGCTGAGTGGCAGCAACTGACAAATGTGCCTGTATCCAGAAGGCTAGTCAACCAACGACTGGTTCAAGCAGGCTATCGTGCCAGGCGTCCCCTGAGAAAGCCATGCCTGACCAGACAACACAGCCAGCGCCGATTGAAGTGGGCCAGAGGGCACCGTCAATGGCAGCCAGGACACTGGAATCACGTGACCATCAGTGACGAGTCTAGATTTCTGGTCTATCGTCATGATGGCCGCGTCCGAGTGCGCAGGCAAGTGCATGCAGCCCACAAAGAAGATTGTATAGTGCCAAGAGTCCAAGCTGGAGGTGGTGGGGGTGACCGTTTGGGCTGCTTTTCATGCAGGGGGCAAAACTGACCTGGTTGTTCTGAATGGAAACCTGAACCAGTTCAAGTACAGGGCCATTCTGGAAGAAACATTGCTTCCATTTTCTCGTGCAGCCTTTTGAGGAAACTTTGTCTTCCAAGATGACAATGCACGGCCTCATCATGCTCGCATGATCCAACACTTTCTTGCTGACCGTGGTGTAGAGCATATGGAGTGGCCTGCCATGTCCCCGGATATGAATCCGATAGAGAACTTGTGGGCAGAATTAACTTATCAAATCGACAACTTGGACCAGCAGCCTACCTCTGTGCGTGAATTGCAGCAGGCCATTGTCACTGCATGGCAAGCGATTCCTGTCCAAACCTTGGCAAATCTCGTGAACAGCATGCCTCGACGTGTACGTGCTCTCCTGAATGCTCGTGGGGGTTACACGAAGTACTGTACTGTAATTTTACTGCCCGTAATCCCAGTTATAATTTAGCTTTTGTTTTTGTTGAAATTTTTTTTGGCTAATGTGCAAAATAAAGAGATACTTCTGGAAAACGTACAGAAGTTTAACAAAGTATTGTCCATGAATTGAGTTCGATATCAGTTTACATCACTTTCAAGGATCAATTTATTTGCTTCGAAATGTCAAATGTGGTTTTTGTTTCTTTTAAAGGTCACATTAACAAAATCTAGAATAATTTCAACATAATTCCAATGAACTTTTGGTTCTAAGTCATCTTGAAAAGTAGGTTCACCCCCACAAAAAAAATATTCCATATTAAATGCCAAGTCTGTATATATGTATATATTATATATATATATATATATATATATATATATATATATATATATATATATATATATATATATATATATATATATATATATATATACTCCATTACATACATACATACATACATATATATATATATATATGTATATATATATATATATATATATATATATATATATATATACATACATATATATATATATATATATATATATATATATATATTGTTGTGGATATGAGGATTGTGTTTTTTATTTTTTTATTGCTTTATTCTGGACCCTCCTGCCTCCAGTCTGTTGTATAAAGGTCAAAGGGCATTCCCGTAGTTAATTCCATAAAGCATACACGAAGGACACCATATATCCCTGTTCAGTAGTTATATCCTTATTATGTGTATTAGGCTAAGGATTTGTCTTCCATTAATTTAAATACTCCATTGCACCAAGTGAAATAAGAGTAGATCCCCTTTCATTCACATTCCCCTTCCAACAATTGCCAACTGTTCCCTCCGCGACTCCATTCGCCACGAGGTCGGCTTGGAGAAGAAGGGGGAGGAGCTGCCGACTCCTGGGCGTACCCGCCCATCATCATCAAGGGCGGAGCCAGAGGGCCGTGCCGACCAATCAGGGCTGAGGCGAGCCCATCGATGGGCGTGTCCTGGACACCAGCGGCTTGATCGCCTGAGGGGCTATATAGAGCGCGCGCGAAAGCCTGGAAGTTGTTGTTGGACTAAGCAAGAGAGGAAGAGTTGGACTAAGAGTTGGACTAAGAGTTGGACTGGGTTGGATTAAGAAAGAGAGAGGAGAGAAGGGGCGAAGCGAAGCAAAGAGAGAAAGAGTCCTGGAGTTTGTGAGAGAGGGAGAGAGAACCCGTCATGCCAGACCCCCCACCAGCAGCGTTGGCTCCACCAAGCAGCTCCGACCCGTTACCCCGCGCACACGACAGGATCGGTGGCATCGGCGGCCGTCGAGGTCCAGCCCGACGTCCCGTGCGGGATCAAGCTCCAGCCAGCTCCGTGCCTTCCTCCCCCTCCAGCCACCCACCTCCTTCCAGCCAATCCACTCTGCAATTCCCCGTGTGAGTCCGTCTTTGTTTGTTCTGTCCAGGGAATAAGTTAAGCCTGTGTAGATAAGCTAGCAAATTTCGCTGTGTCACCTTTCCTCTTCTGTATTTTATTTTCTTATCCTTCCTTCTTCCTTGGTTTCTTTCAATTGTGTAAATAGTAAATAAATCATATTTATATTTCTTACCCTTTGCCTTTCTTTCTTCTTTACATCCTTCGTTTTAGTCTTTTCCCCATTGAATATCTGTGGCGCGATTCGGCCAACGTTCAGGAATCGGGTTAGTCGGGGTAACTGTTCGGGCGTGGCGGCCATCCGCTCGGCAAACAACATCCTCGCCGCGGTCCCGTAACAATATATATATATATATATATATATGTATATATATATATATATATATATATATATATATATATATATATATATATATATATATATATATATATATATATATAATATATATATATATATATATATAAATATATATATATATATATATATATATATATATATTGTTGCGGATCCGGGGGTCGGCGCTCCCCTTAACAAGGGGGGGTTAATCCCCTTGTCTTTTACACTGGCCGATCCTCCCAGTCCTGGAAATTACACGCTCCTTTGCAGGGTGAGATTGGCCAGGGTGATTGGTCAATGGGTTCCCAAATACCTTTGCCAATCCCTCCGCAAAGCAGGGATATAATTCCCTGCTCGCACCCGGACAAGATGGAGTTTGCCGAGCGGTTAGCAGTCTGAAATCTGAGCCGTTAACAAAAAGACGAATCCCGATTCTGAGCGGTTTTGATCGTGCCACCGGTACTCAATTGAGGAAATCACGAAAGCGATCGGATGAGAGGAAACCAGAGTCGGAAGAACAAATATGATTGATTAATTACACTAAAAGAGGAAACAAAAGGAAAAGCATGTACAAGTAGAGGAAATAAAAGGACACAGGGCAAGCTTACACACTCTTAATTAACAAACCCAGGACAGAACAAATAGACTTACACGGGAGTTGGTAATGGTAGGGATGGTAGGAGGAGAAGGGTCCATGCAGATGGCAGGCGTCGAGGTCCGGTTCCAAGCTCGCCCTCCGGTCCATGCTTTTGGGTTCGAGGCGAAACCCGGCAAACAGCTCCGCGTGTCGTTGGACGCGACCGGACAATTATATAGCGGGGGAAAGCTGGTATGCTGCGTATGCAATTGAAATCTCTCCCGCTCTGCCGGTCAATCTCCGTGGCTCCCTCTCTGGCTCATCTGCTTGTTTGTCTGCGGCTCCTCTTGGCTCGTCTGCTTGTGATGCCTCCTCGGCTCTCTCTGGCTCGTCTCCGGCTCCTTTTGGCTCATCTGCTTGTGACGTCTCCTTGTCTCTCCCTTGTTCGGCTGCGGCTCCTCTCTCATCTCATCGCATCTCTTGAAGTAGTCCGTGGCGGCGCTTTTTTTTTTTTTTTTTTTTTTTGTATACAGAGTCGAGGCTCGTGAAAGAGCTAACATTTATCAAACAAACAAATCAAACAAACAAGCAAACAAAGTATATAAAAAGGGGAGTGGTCGACAAGATGAGGAGGGAAGGGGAAGAAGCACACAAACACAACATTTGAGAGCAGGGACATCGGGAGATGTGTGGGAGGGAGAGGGCCTGGGGGGAGGCAGGATAGGTATAAAACGGAATGGCACCAAGGACTTCCAGGAAAGAAGACAAAGGTCACCTCAAAAAAGTGGATTTGGGGTGAAATTAGCGGGGGTAGAAAAGATCAAGGTTTTGGAATGGGGAAGATAAGAGATGGTGGTGAACAGCCGTTTTAAAGACCTGGAGGGAGGAGTGGGATTGAAGAGAGTGAGGGAGCTTGTTCCAGAGGTGGGAGAAAAGAGGAATGAAGGAGTGAAGGTGAGCAAAGAGTCTTGATTTTGGCAAAATTACATGATTACATGATTACATAAAATGATTACATAAAAATTACAAAATTACATGAAATTTTATTACCTGCCTCGCATATCAAGCCGCGTCCGCTTCGCTCCGCCTACCGGTGAACATGCCTCAGCCTGGATTGGTCGCGAGGGTTCATCGGTACCACCTCTTGATGGTGCGTTGACGGGGCCACGCCTTATTCCTGGAGCTCTGAGGACTCCTCCCCCTTCTTCTCCGAGATGAAGCACATGGGCAATGGCGTCTTGTGGGGAGATAGAAAACCACTCGCACCGCTTTTGAAGGGAACTTTGGGGCCTACTCTTATTTCATTAATGCAACGTAGATTCAACTATTGGGAACAGATCCTTACCTGAAACACATACTAATGAGATAACTGAAGAGGTTTCTATGGTGTCCTACGTGTTGTTTGTGGCCTATCTAGGGTGTGATCTTTGACCTTTGGGAAGATAGGGATATTTACAGGGAATTATTTACAAGGCTTATTATTTTACAAATGAAGGTTCTAAAAACCGTAACAATATATATATATATATATATATATATATATATATATATATATATATATATATATATATATATATATATATATATATATATATATATATATATATATACAGTATATATATATACGAGTAAAATATATATATATATAAAGCAGAAAGTTTTTTTGGTTTGTTTGTTTATGCATTCAGACCCTGCAAGACTAGAGCAACCAAACTTTGCATCGCCATCTCTTTCATCCAGAGGAAGTCTATATTTGTTTTAAAAAAAATTGACCCAATATAAAAGCAGATAAATTCGTCTTCAGGCCACGATCAGGTCTTGTGCTTATAGACTGCCTGCATATTTTCCCCCAGGAGCAATCGAGCAATATTTATTGTGAAGATTGTATGTTGCAGTTGTGTACAGTGATATGTTGTTGACAACACAAATTTAATTATCATAGTGTTTAGACATGCACCTGGTATTAGAAAGATTGCTCTACTCAGCACATCTCAGCAACACATAAAAATTGCTTCATGGACATTTCACGAATGTCTGCATATCCAGGCGTGAATACATGATTTTAGGTTTGGGGGTATGCAAAAAATGTATATTGCATTGAAAACAAGAAAAAGCAATCAGAGATTGCAGACCCTCGCCAGGATGTGTTTTCAATGGTTTTAAAGAGATTTTGTGTTAAAAACAAATTTGGCGGCCGAACCACGTGACCGATGACGTCATCATTAATTTTTTTCCTCCACCAATTTATCCCGAGATGACGCTCAAGAAATTTCATCTTGATCGGATGAAGTTTTGTACTTGTCGAATTATGACGTCATAATGGAGGCACCTATGACATCATCATTATCGTATTTTATTCCCCATGGAGAGTTCTTTACAATGAGCCATGTCTCAATTTTTTCTGTGCAGCGCTTTCGGAGATATAGAGGTGCAAAGTTTTTCGGTTTTTCCAAGATGGCGGCCGAACCACGGGAGCTATTACATCATAATTTATCATTTTAAAAAAATCTACAAGTGGAGTAGTTCTTTTGGAATCGGAATTCTATGGTGAAATTTCCTGTCAATCGGACCAACGTTTGCCAAGAAAATCATATTTATTCTGCGCGGGCAAGCAGACAAACAAACAGACAAACGGACCCAAATTCAATACCCTCTCCTCCTGCGAGGGTTAATATAATTTTGCCGAGCACAGCGAGGGGAACATTTTTTGTGGGTGTCATAAATTATACAGACTGTTCTCAATCTAACCAAAGAACGCTCCAATACACTTGGAAAGAAGTACTTCAATGAAGAAACCTTTGCTCAAAACTCCGCATTTATTTTAATTATTGTCTCGTCATGAAAATGCAATTGAATGAAAGCAGACATGGCATCTAATGAAACAAATGACGTGATGATCAAAACAATCAATGTGTCTGACGTATTGAACATGGTTTGACATGGAAGTGACGGTTTTGACATCGACTGAACATTTGCATTCGTCATCTCGACGACGTGAATTCCTGTACTTATAATAGTCAGGGCCCTGAGGGATATTTTGGTTCAAATTCTTCCAAAAGCATCAAATTTGGTGCAGATGTTGCCCATGCAATACTCTTTCGATTTTTGACGGGCGCTAAGGGCGGTATGATCCGGGGACCATACCGGTCCATCCCGCCATGTCACCTGACCTATGACGTCATAATTAGGATATGCATCCAATCACATGGCGTACTATAAGTGGTCAAAGTTCAAAATGAATCGATCGAAAAATGAAGGCAGGGATCCATTTTTAAGGTTTTCATAAAATCCAATATGGCCGCCAGGTCACATGACCTATGACGTCATATTTATGACATGTATACAATCATGTATACATGAACCCGGATCATGATCGCACAAAAATTAAACACAAGGATATGGCATACAATTCATAAAACATCAAAATCCGTACCTTTGTAATTAGACTGATGAACTGCATATGCCTGAAAATTAGGAAATAGACATGTAAATATTTCCTCTAATTGTCAAAAATAAGGTCAGAGTTCGATTACCCAACCCAGAAACATAAAATGGTGAACCTCGCGTAAATCTTGACAAAAAACTCAAAAACCGACATGTTTGACTCAAAAATGACCTTTAAGATGACCTTGAGGGTTGACCGTGACCTCGAATCATCAAAATAACATCATAATTGGATTCCTCGACCTCGAAAACCCCTGAAAAGTGGTATCATACATGATTCCAACCCTTTTGGTTATTTAACTGATTTTCCTCTAATCCGGGTGGCGGCCATTTAGTATTTCGCCAATATGGGGCCCCGGGGGGGGGGGGGGGAGGGCGTCAAAAATCGAAAGAGTATGGCATGGGCAACATCTGGGCCAAATTTGGTGCTTTTGGAAGAATTTGAACCAAACGACCCCAAAATATCCCTAAGGGCCCTGACTATAACAAAGATTTATTCTCCAACAAGTTTGAAGCCTTTTCTATACCCTGGAGAATTCCCTACGGTCAAAAAGCACATTCTTGAGTCTTGAAAACACAGATGGAGTGCTGAAATCAAACAGAATGATCGGGACTCTGGATTAGATGATATTTAGGATACCATTCCACTTCTTGGTTTATGAAGGATTAGTAGAAAAGAAGCATCTCCAATGTCAAATCAATGATTCCGATAAATTGTTAATCATCAAGTATCCACAGTGGGAACAAACTGAATGGTACAAATAAACAGTTCCATGTTCTGATTATTTTTACCATTCAGTGTTAAGGAGTTGTGTTAAGGAGTTGTGGTTGGGGCGTGGGGTTGACGGCTTGGAGTGGAAAGGGGTTTGTTGCCTTAGGGTCGGGAGGGGGAGTGCGAGGACTTGCAGTTGGGAGGCGGAAGTTGAGGACTTGGGGTTTGTGTGAGGTAAGGGCTTGAAGTCACATTTTACATTGCACGGATGTTCCAGGGTTCTCTACTGGTCAATAAATAATACGGGACTTTCTAAATGATTCACAAAGCTTCCCAGAAGAAGCTGAAAATACTTGGAAAAGTACCTGAGAGAAAGAGGTTTGCCCCTGCACAATGAGAGAGTTGGAGAACTTTCTCAGCTCACCGAAAGGGCAGCTTCCCATACTGTAAACTCTCAACCATGTGTACCAGTGCGAGGCCCGAGTGGATGGGCGTATGCTACCCAATCCACTGACGGATCGCTGCCAGTGAGTGGCATGCATCATTACCAAACAGTGATTATCATTTCTTCGAGAAACGACATCTTACACACAAATCTTGTGCCAGCTATATTTACCTGGGAGCTGGGTATGTGAGGCAGACTTCCCTGAGGGAGAACAATGATGGGAAGGACATATCTGGGGCTTGTGAATGCACAGGGTAAGTTTAAAATCAACTTTTAAAATGATATTTGTTATTCATCACATTGGTGGGGAGGGGGTGGGGAGGAGAGAGGAGTGGAAGCTTTGAGGGTTCTTATAAATATACTTTTTGTTTGGTTCTGGGGCCACGAGAGACATTATACGAGATTTTAGCATACCGTATTTGTTTCTTTTAAGATTGTAATACAAGTTCCCTTGTGAATAACTTCAACACAAGAGTAGGCCCTTCGGCCCATCAGCCGTGCACAATGCTTGCCAACCTATGGTCATTTGTCGTTGGTCACTTGCCAACCAACGTGCCTTATCCTTTCTTTATAAGAACCTTATTTTTTTTTTCTTTAAATGCTAAGCGTTCATCATGGAAGCAGCATGTACCATTTTAAAAGTCTTTTGAATGACTTGGTTGGGGTCGGGTTCGAACTACTGCCAACGACACCAACTTCATCACATTTCGGCCAAAAGCGCAGCCGAAGGTCTTCTCAATGGTTGTAATAATCCTTGCACGAGTCCAACTCAGAGACCGAAACAAATCCCTCTTCCTTTTTCCCCCTCCCTTTTGTACACCGCTCCTTTCCTATGCCATCTCCAGGCATTGCAAAACGTCATTGCTGGGCACCGAAGGGGGCTCGGCAGTGACGCACGCTTAAAGGGAGTACTCACTTTTCACTCTGGTTGTTGTACACCGCTCCTTTCCTATGCCATCTCCAGGCATTGCAAAACGTCATTGCTGGGCACCGAAGGGGGCTCGGCAGTGACGCACGCTGAAAGAGAGTACTCAGTTTTCACTCTGGTTGTTTGTTTTCTTGCTTTCTTGTTTGTTTGTTTGTTTGTTTGTTTGTTTGTTTGTCCGGGCGATATCTCACCCATCCTTTGAGATAGGAAGCTGAAATTTCGGGACAACAGTGAGCAAGTCCTTTATCAAAAACGGTATTTTTTGTTTTTTGATTAATCAATTAATTGAGGAGTTATTTCATTATTACTGATTAATTAAGTACTTATTTAATTAATCAAATTTCCTTTCTCTTCTGACCATTAACTCAGGCACCTTTTGAGTTAGGAAGCTGATATTTGGACATGCCAATGACCAGGTGATTTGGCTGCAAAGGCTATTTTTGATTTATTAATTCATCAATTAATCGATTAATTATTTAATTATTCGATTAATGACCAAAAAAAATTTTTTTTTTAAGTTACAGATTCTGATGAAATGGTGGTGGTTTATGTGTTCTGTGACCGAATTGATTAATAATTTAATTTTTTATGATTTTTTTTTTTTCATTATTAATCATTTACTTATTTTCTTTCTCATTTGGCCACTATCTCAGGCACCTTTTGAGCTCAGAAGCTAATATTTGGAAATGAGTGACCAAGTGATGTGGCTATCAAGGATATTTTTGATTTATTGATTAATCATTTAATCGATTCATTATTTATTGATTAATTATTGATTAATCAATGAACAAGTACACATACATTCAAAGTACACCGCCCACTTGCCAAATAATTAAATATCCTACAGCGCGGCATTGCCGGGGTGCCTCCGGCGCCCGGCAATACCGCAGTGCACCTCATAGAGGCTGCATTGGGAGGGAGAGGTGCACACTAATTGATTGATTAATTGTATAATTAAAATCAATAAAAGATTATCACAAAATATTTTCTTAATCAATTGGCTAATACCATAACGAAACCACTCGTGCTTCATCCGAAGATGTATCTTTTAGAAATTTAATCAAATAAGTCATTAATAAAAATTAAATAATTAATTGATTAATCAATAAGTAATTCATCGATTAATCAATAAATAATGAATCGATTAAATGATTAATCAAATAATCAAAAATATCCTTGATAGCCACATCACTTGATCACTGTCATGTCCAAATATTAGCTTCCCAGCTCAAAAGGTGCCTGAGATATTGGCCAAATGAGAAAGAAAATAAATAAATGATTAATAATGAAAATAAATAAATAATAATCATTAAAAAATTAAATTATCAATCAATTCGGTCACAGAACACATAAACCACCACCATTTCATCAGAATCTGTAACTGGGGGAAAAATTTTTTTTTTCGTAACTAATCGAATAATTATATAATTAATCGATACATTGATTAATTGATTAATCAATAAATCAAAAATATCCTTGTTGCCACATCACCTGGTCACTCATGTCCAAATATTAGCTTCTGAGCTCAAAAGGTGCCTGAGATATTGGCCAAATGAGAAAGAAGATAAATAAATAATTAATAATGAAAATAAATAAATAATAATCATAAAAAAATTAAATTATTAATCAATTTGGTCAGAGAACACATGAACCACCACCATTTCATCAGAATGTGTAACTTAAAAAAAAAAAAAAATTTGTCATTAATAAAATAATTAAATAATTAATCGATTAATTGATTAATTAATAAATCAAAAATATCCTTTGCAGCCAAATCACCTGGTCATTGGCATGTCCAAATATCAGCTTCCTAACTCAAAAGGTGCCTGAGTTAATGGTCAGAAGAGAAAGGAAATTTGATTAATTAAATAAGTACTTAATTAATCGCTAATAATTAAATAACTCCTCAATTTATTGATTAATCAAAAAAAATATATACCGTTTTTGAGAAAGGACTTGCTCACTCTTGTGCCGAAATTTCAGCTTCCTGGCTCAAAGGATGGCTGAGATATCGTCCGGACAACCAAGAAAGAAAACAAACAAGTACACATACATTCAAAGTACACCGCCCCATGCCAAATAATTAAATATGCTGCAGCGCGGCATTGCCGGGGCGCCTCCGGCGCCCGGCAATACCGCAGTGCAGCTCATTGAGGCTGCATTGGGAAGGAGAGGTGTACACTAATTGATTGATTAATTGTATAATTAAAATCAATAAAAGATTATCACAAAATATTTTCATAATCAATTGGCTAATCGCATAACTAAACCACTAGTGCTTCATCCGAAGATGTATCTTTTAGAAATTGAATTAAATAAGTCATTTATAAAAAATTAAATAATTAATTGATTACTCAATAAATAATTAATCGATTAATCAATAAATACTTAATAGATGAAATGATTAATCAATAAATCAAAAATATCCTTGATAGCCACATCACTTGGTCACTCATGTCCAAATATTAGCTTCCCAGCTCAAAAGGTGCCTGAGATATTGGCCAAATGAGAAAGAAAATAAATAAATGATTAATAATGAAAATAAATAAATAATAATCATAAAAAAATTAAATTATTAATCAATTTGGTCAGAGAACACATAAACTACCACTATTTCATCAGAATCTGTAACTTAAAAAAAAAAAATTTTTTTGTCATTAATCGAATAATTAAATAATTAATCGATTAATTGATTAATTAATAAATCAAAAATATCCTTTGCAGCCAAATCACCTGGTCATTGGCATGTCCAAATATCAGCTTCCTAACTCAAAAGGTGCCTGAGTTAATAATGGTCAGAAGATAAATGAAATTTAATTAATTAAATAAGTACTTAATTAAACGCTAATAATTAAATAACTCCTCAATTAATTGATTATTCAAAAAACAAAAAATACCGTATTTGACAAAGGACTTGCTCACTACTGTGCCGAAATTTCAGCTTCCTAGCTCAAAGGATGGCTGAGATATCGTCTGGACAACCAAGAAAGAAAGAAAACAAGAAAACAACCAGAGTGAAAACTGAGTACTCTCTTTCAGCGTGCGTCACTGCCGAGCCCCCTTCGGTGCCCAGCAATGACGATTTGCAATGCCTGGAGATGGCATAGGAAAGGTGCGGTGTACAACAAACAAGAAAGCAAGACAAGTACACATACATTCAAAGTACACCGCCCCATGCCAAATAATTAAATATGCTGCAGCGCGGCATTGCCGGGGCGCCTCTGGCGCCCGGCAATACCGCAGTGCAGCTCATTGAGGCTGCATTGGGAGGGAGAGGTGTACACTAATTGATTGATTAATTGTATAATTAAAATCAATAAAAGATTATCACAAAATATTTTCATAATCAATTGGCTAATCGCATAACTAAACCACTAGTGCTTCACCTGAAGATGTATCTTTTAGAAATTTAATTAAATAAGTCATTTATAAAAAATTAAATAATTCATTGATTACTCAATAAATAATTAATCGATTAATCAATAAATACTTAATAGATGAAATGATTAATCAATAAATCAAAAATATCCTTGATAGCCACATCACTTGGTCACTCATGTCCAAATATTAGCTTCCCAGCTCAAAAGGTGCCTGAGATATTGGCCAAATGAGAAAGAAAATAAATAAATGATTAATAATGAAAATAAATAAATAATAATCATAAAAAAATTAAATTATTAATCAATTTGGTCAGAGAACACATAAACTACCACTATTTCATCAGAATCTGTAACTTAAAAAAAAAAAATTTTTTTGTCATTAATCGAATAATTAAATAATTTATCGATTAATTGATTAATTAATAAATCAAAAATATCCTTTGCAGCCAAATCACCTGGTCATTGGCATGTCCAAATATCAGCTTCCTAACTCAAAAGGTGCCTGAGTTAATAATGGTCAGAAGAGAAATGAAATTTAATTAATTAAATAAGTACTTAATTAAACGCTAATAATTAAATAACTCCTCAATTAATTGATTATTCAAAAAACAAAAAATACCGTATTTGACAAAGGACTTGCTCACTACTGTGCCGAAATTTCAGCTTCCTAGCTCAAAGGATGGCTGAGATATCGCCCGGACAACCAAGAAAGAAAACAAACAAACAAACAAGTACAAATACATTCAAAGTACACCGCCCCATGCCAAATAATTAAATATGCTGCAGCGCGGCATTGCCGGGGCGCCTCGGGCGCCCGGCAATACCGCAGTGCAGCTCATTGAGGCTGCATTGGGAGGGAGACGTGTACACTAATTGATTGATTAATTGTATAATTAAAATCAATAAAAGATTATCACAAAATATTTTCATAATCAATTGGCTAATCGCATAACTAAACCACTAGTGCTTCATCCGAAGATGTATCTTTTAGAAATTTAATTAAATAAGTCATTTATAAAAAATTAAATAATTAATTGATTACTCGATAAATAATTAATCGATTAATCAATAAATAATTAATAGATGAAATGATTAATCAATAAATCAAAAATATCCTTGATAGCCACATCACTTGGTCACTCATGTCCAAATATTAGCTTCCCAGCTCAAAAGGTGCCTGAGATATTGGCCAAATGAGAAAGAAAATAAATAAATGATTAATAATGAAAATAAATAAATAATAATCATAAAAAAATTAAATTATTAATCAATTTGGTCAGAGAACACATAAACTACCACTATTTCATCAGAATCTGTAACTTAAAAAAAAAAAATTTTTTTGTCATTAATCGAATAATTAAATAATTAATCGATTAATTGATTAATTAATAAATCAAAAATATCCTTTGCAGCCAAATCACCTGGTCATTGGCATGTCCAAATATCAGCTTCCTAACTCAAAAGGTGCCTGAGTTAATAATGGTCAGAAGAGAAATGAAATTTAATTAATTAAATAAGTACTTAATTAAACGCTAATAATTAAATAACTCCTCAATTAATTGATTATTCAAAAAACAAAAAATGCCGTATTTGACAAAGGACCTGCTCACTACTGTGCCGAAATTTCAGCTTCCTAGCTCAAAGGATGGCTGAGATATCGTCCGGACAACCAAGAAAACAAACAAGTACACATACATTCAAAGTACACCGCCCCATGCCAAATAATTCAATATGCTGCAGCGCGGCATTGCCGGGGCGCCTCAGGCGCCCGGCAATGCCGCAGTGCAGCTCATTGAGGCTGCATTGGGAGGGAGAGGTGTACACTAATTGATTGATTAATTGTTTAATTAAAATCAATAAAAGATTATCACAAAATATTTTCATAATCAATTGGCTAATCGCATAACTAAACCAGTAGTGCTTCATCCAAAGATGTATCTTTTAGAAATTTAATTAAATAAGTCATTTATAAAAAATTAAATAATTAATTGATTACTCAATAAATAATTAATCGATTAATCAATAAATACTTAATAGATGAAATGATTAATCAATAAATAAAAAATATCCTTGATAGCCACATCACTTGGTCACTCATGTCCAAATATTAGCTTCCCAGCTCAAAAGGTGCCTGAGATATTGGCCAAATGAGAAAGAAAATAAATAAATGATTAATAATGAAAATAAATAAATAATAATCATAAAAAAATTAAATTATTAACCAATTTGGTCAGAGAACACATAAACTACCACTATTTCATCAGAATCTGTAACTTAAAAAAAAATTTTTTTTTGTCATTAATCGAATAATTAAATAATTAATCGATTAATTGATTAATTAATAAATCAAAAATATCCTTTGCAGCCAAATCACCTGGTCATTGGCATGTCCAAATATCAGCTTCCTAACTCAAAAGGTGCCTGAGTTAATAATGGTCAGAAGAGAAATGAAATTTAATTAATTAAATAAGTACTTAATTAAACGCTAATAATTAAATAACTCCTCAATTAATTGATTATTCAAAAAACAAAAAATACCGTATTTGACAAAGGACTTGCTCACTACTGTGCCGAAATTTCAGCTTCCTAGCTCAAAGGATGGCTGAGATATCGCCCGGACAAACAAACAAGAAAACAAATAAATAAATAATAATCATAAAAAAATTAAATTAGTAATCAATTTGGTCAGAGAACACATAAACTACCACTATTTCATCAGAATCTGTAACTTAAAAAAAAAATTTTTTTTGGTCATTAATCGAATAATTAAATAATTAATCGATTAATTGATTAATTAATAAATCAAAAATATCCTTTGCAGCCAAATCACCTGTTCATTGGCATGTCCAAATATCAGCTTCCTAACTCAAAAGGTGCCTGAGTTAATAATGGTCAGAAGAGAAATGAAATTTAATTAATTAAATAAGTACTTAATTAAACGCTAATAATTAAATAACTCCTCAATTAATTGATTATTCAAAAAACAAAAAATACCGTATTTGACAAAGGACTTGCTCACTACTGTGCCGAAATTTCAGCTTCCTAGCTCAAAGGATGGCTGAGATATCGCCCGGACAAACAAACAAGAAAACAAACAAGTACACATACATTCAAAGTACACCGCCCCATGCCAAATAATTAAATATGCTGCAGCGCGGCATTGCCGGGGCGCCTCCGGCGCCCGGCAATACCGCAGTGCAGCTCATTAAGGCTGCATTGGGAGGGAGAGGTGTACACTAATTGATTGATTAATTGTATAATTAAAATCAATAAAAGATTATCACAAAATATTTTCATAATCAATTGGCTAATCGCATAACTAAACCACTAGTGCTTCATCCGAAGATGTATCTTTTAGAAATTTAATTAAATAAGTCATTTATAAAAAATTAAATAATTAATTGATTACTCAATAAATAATTAATCGATTAATCAATAAATAATTAATAGATGAAATGATTAATCAATAAATCAAAAATATCCTTGATAGCCACATCACTTGGTCACTTATGTCCAAATATTAGCTTCCCAGCTCAAAAGGTGCCTGAGATATTGGCCAAATGAGAAAGAAAATAAATAAATGATTAACAAGTACACATACATTCAAAGTACACCGCCCCATGCCAAATAATTAAATATGCTGCAGCGCGGCATTGCCGGGGCGCCTCCGGCGCCCGGCAATACCGCAGTGCAGCTCATTGAGGCTGCATTGGGAGGGAGAGGTGTACACTAATTGATTGATTAATTGTATAATTAAAATCAATAAAAGATTATCACAAAATATTTTCATAATCAATTGGCTAATCGCATAACTAAACCAGTAGTGCTTCATCCGAAGATGTATCTTTTAGAAATTTAATTAAATAAGTCATTTATAAAAAATTAAATAATTAATTGATTACTCAATAAATAATTAATCGATTAATCAATAAATACTTAATAGATGAAATGATTAATCAATAAATCAAAAATATCCTTGATAGCCACATCACTTGGTCACTCATGTCCAAATATTAGCTTCCCAGCTCAAAAGGTGCCTGAGATATTGGCCAAATGAGAAAGAAAATAAATAAATGATTAATAATGAAAATAAATAAATAATAATCATAAAAAAATTAAATTATTAATCAATTTGGTCAGAGAACACATAAACTACCACTATTTCATCAGAATCTGTAACTTAAAAAAAAAAAATTTTTTTGTCATTAATCGAATAATTAAATAATTAATCGATTAATTGATTAATTAATAAATCAAAAATATCCTTTGCAGCCAAATCACCTGGTCATTGGCATGTCCAAATATCAGCTTCCTAACTCAAAAGGTGCCTGAGTTAATAATGGTCAGAAGATAAATGAAATTTAATTAATTAAATAAGTACTTAATTAAACGCTAATAATTAAATAACTCCTCAATTAATTGATTATTCAAAAAACAAAAAATACCGTATTTGACAAAGGACTTGCTCACTACTGTGCCGAAATTTCAGCTTCCTAGCTCAAAGGATGGCTGAGATATCGTCCGGACAACCAAGAAAGAAAACAAACAAACAAGAAAACAAACAAACAAGAAAACAAACAAGAAACCAGAGTGAAAACTGAGTACTCTCTTTCAGCGTGCGTCACTGCCGAGCCCCCTTTGGTGCCCGGCAATGACGATTTGCAATGCCTGGAGATGGCATAGGAAAGGAGCGGTGTACAATAATGAAAATAAATAAATAATAATCATAAAAAAATTAAATTGGTAATCAATTTGGTCAGAGAACACATAAACTATCACTATTTCATCAGAATCTGTAACTTAAAAAAAAAAATTTTTTGGGTCATTAATCGAATAATTAAATAATTAATCGATTAATTGATTAATTAATAAATCAAAAATATCCTTTGCAGCCAAATCACCTGGTCATTGGCATGTCCAAATATCAGCTTCCTAACTCAAAAGGTGCCTGAGTTAATAATGGTCAGAAGAGAAATGAAATTTAATTAATTAAATAAGTACTTAATTAAACGCTAATAATTAAATAACTCCTCAATTAATTGATTATTCAAAAAACAAAAAATACCGTATTTGACAAAGGACTTGCTCACGACTGTGCCGAAATTTCAGCTTCCTAGCTCAAAGGATGGCTGAGATATCGTCCGGACAACCAAGAAAGAAAACAAACAAGAAAGAAAACAAACAAGAAACCAGAGTGAAAACTGAGTACTCTCTTTCAGCGTGCGTCACTGCCGAGCCCCCTTTGGTGCCCGGCAATGACGATTTGCAATGCCTGGAGATGGCATAGGAAAGGAGCGGTGTACAACAAGTACAAATACATTCAAAGTACACCGCCCCATGCCAAATAATTAAATATGCTGCAGCGCGGCATTGCCGGGGCGCCTCTGGCGCCCGGCAATACCGCAGTGCAGCTCATTGAGGCTGCATTGGGAGGGAGAGGTGTACACTAATTGATTGATTAATTGTATAATTAAAATCAATAAAAGATTATCACAAAATATTTTCATAATCAATTGGCTAATCGCATAACTAAACCACTAGTGCTTCATCCGAAGATGTATCTTTTAGAAATTTAATTAAATAAGTCATTTATAAAAAATTAAATAATTAATTGATTACTCAATAAATAATTAATCGATTAATCAATAAATAATTAATAGATGAAATGATTAATCAATAAATCAAAAATATCCTTGATAGCCACATCACTTGGTCACTCATGTCCAAATATTAGCTTCCCAGCTCAAAAGGTGCCTGAGATATTGGCCAAATGAGAAAGAAAATAAATAAATGATTAATAATGAAAATAAATAAATAATAATCATAAAAAAATTAAATTATTAATCAATTTGGTCAGAGAACACATAAACTACCACTATTTCATCAGAATCTGTAACTTAAAAAAAAAAAATTTTTTTGTCATTAATCGAATAATTAAATAATTAATCGATTAATTGATTAATTAATAAATCAAAAATATCCTTTGCAGCCAAATCACCTGGTCATTGGCATGTCCAAATATCAGCTTCCTAACTCAAAAGGTGCCTGAGTTAATAATGGTCAGAAGAGAAATGAAATTTAATTAATTAAATAAGTACTTAATTAAACGCTAATAATTAAATAACTCCTCAATTAATTGATTATTCAAAAAACAAAAAATACCGTATTTGACAAAGGACTTGCTCACTACTGTGCCGAAATTTCAGCTTCCTAGCTCAAAGGATGGCTGAGATATCGCCCGGACAACCAAGAAAACAAGAAAGAAAACAAACAAGAAAACAAACAAGAAAACAAACAAGAAACCAGAGTGAAAACTGAGTACTCTCTTTCAGCGTGCGTCACTGCCGAGCCCCCTTCGGTGCCCGGCAATGACGATTTGCAATGCCTGGAGGTGGCATAGGAAAGGAGCGGTGTACAACAAACAAGAAAGAAACCAGAGTGAAAACTGAGTACTCTCTTTCAGCGTGCGTCACTGCCGAGCCCCCTTTGGTGCCCGTCAATGACGATTTGCAATGCCTGGAGATGGCATAGGAAAGGAGCGGTGTACAACAAGAAACCAGAGTGAAAACTGAGTACTCTCTTTCAGCGTGCGTCACTGCCGAGCCCCCTTTGGTGCCCGGCAATGACGATTTGCAATGCCTGGAGATGGCATAGGAAAGGAGCGGTGTACAACAAGTACAGATACATTCAAAGTACACCGCCCCATGCCAAATAATTAAATATGCTGCAGCGCGGCATTGCCGGGGCGCCTCCGGCGCCCGGCAATACCGCAGTGCAGCTCATTGAGGCTGCATTGGGAGGGAGAGGTGTACACTAATTGATTGATTAATTGTATAATTAAAATCAATAAAAGATTATCACAAAATATTTTCATAATCAATTGGCTAATCGCATAACTAAACCAGTAGTGCTTCATCCGAAGATGTATCTTTTAGAAATTTAATTAAATAAGTCATTTATAAAAAAATTAATAATTAATTGATTACTCAATAAATAATTAATCGATTAATCAATAAATACTTAATAGATGAAATGATTAATCAATAAATCAAAAATATCCTTGATAGCCACATCACTTGGTCACTCATGTCCAAATATTAGCTTCCCAGCTCAAAAGGTGCCTGAGATATTAGCCAAATGAGAAAGAAAATAAATAAATGATTAATAATGAAAATAAATAAATAATAATCATAAAAAAATTAAATTATTAATCAATTTGGTCAGAGAACACATAAACTACCACTATTTCATCAGAATCTGTAACTTTAAAAAAAATAATTTTTTTGTCATTAATCGAATAATTAAATAATTAATCGATTAATTGATTAATTAATAAATCAAAAATATCCTTTGCAGCCAAATCACCTGGTCATTGGCATGTCCAAATATCAGCTTCCTAACTCAAAAGGTGCCTGAGTTAATGGTCAGAAGAGAAAGGAATTTGATTAATTAAATAAGTACTTAATTAATCGCTAATAATTAAATAACTCCTCAATTTATTGATTAATAAAAATAAAAAAAATACCGTTTTTGACAAAGGACTTGCTCACTCTTGTGCCGAAATTTCAGCTTCCTAGCTCAAAGGATGGCTGAGATATCGTCTGGACAACCAAGAAAGAAAACAAACAAGAAAACAAGAAAACAAACAAGAAACCAGAGTGAAAACTGAGTACTCTCTTTCAGCGTGCGTCACTGCCGAGCCCCCTTTGGTGCCCGGCAATGACGATTTGCAATGCCTGGAGATGGCATAGGAAAGGAGCGGTGTACAATAGCCACATCACTTGGTCACTCATGTCCAAATATTAGCTTCCCAGCTCAAAAGGTGCCTGAGATATTGGCCAAATGAGAAAGAAAATAAATAAATGATTAATAATGAAAATAAATAAATAATAATCATAAAAAAATTAAATTATTAATCAATTTGGTCAGAGAACACATAAACTACCACTATTTCATCAGAATCTGTAACTTAAAAAAAAAAAATTTTTTTGTCATTAATCGAATAATTAAATAATTAATCGATTAATTGATTAATTAATAAATCAAAAATATCCTTTGCAGCCAAATCACCTGGTCATTGGCATGTCCAAATATCAGCTTCCTAACTCAAAAGGTGCCTGAGTTAATAATGGTCAGAAGATAAATGAAATTTAATTAATTAAATAAGTACTTAATTAAACGCTAATAATTAAATAACTCCTCAATTAATTGATTATTCAAAAAACAAAAAATACCGTATTTGACAAAGGACTTGCTCACTACTGTGCCGAAATTTCAGCTTCCTAGCTCAAAGGATGGCTGAGATATCGTCCGGACAACCAAGAAAGAAAACAAACAATCAAGAAAACAAACAAGTACACATACATTCAAAGTACACCGCCCCATGCCAAATAATTAAATATGCTGCAGCGCGGCATTGCCGGGGCGCCTCTGGCGCCCGGCAATACCGCAGTGCAGCTCATTAAGGCTGCATTGGGAGGGAGGGGTGTACACTAATTGATTGATTAATTGTATAATTAAAATCAATAAAAGATTATCACAAAATATTTTCATAATCAATTGGCTAATCGCATAACTAAACCACTAGTGCTTCATCCGAAGATGTATCTTTTAGAAATTTAATTAAATAAGTCATTTATAAAAAATTAAATAATTAATTGATTACTCAATAAATAATTAATCGATTAATCAATAAATAATTAATAGATGAAATGATTAATCAATAAATCAAAAATATCCTTGATAGCCACATCACTTGGTCACTCATGTCCAAATATTAGCTTTCCAGCTCAAAAGGTGCCTGAGATATTGGCCAAATGAGAAAGAAAATAAATAAATGATTAATAATGAAAATAAATAAATAATAATCATAAAAAAATTAAATTATTAATCAATTTGGTCAGAGAACACATAAACTACCACTATTTCATCAGAATCTGTAACTTTAAAAAAAAAATTTTTTTTGTCATTAATCGAATAATTAAATAATTAATCGATTAATTGATTAATTAATAAATCAAAAATATCCTTTGCAGCCAAATCACCTGGTCATTGGCATGTCCAAATATCAGCTTCCTAACTCAAAAGGTGCCTGAGTTAATAATGGTCAGAAGAGAAATGAAATTTAATTAATTAAATAAGTACTTAATTAAACGCTAATAATTAAATAACTCCTCAATTAATTGATTATTCAAAAAACAAAAAATACCGTATTTGACAAAGGACTTGCTCACTACTGTGCCGAAATTTCAGCTTCCTAGCTCAAAGGATGGCTGAGATATCGCCCGGACAACCAAGAAAACAAACAAGAAACCAGAGTGAAAACTGAGTACTCTCTTTCAGCGTGCGTCACTGCCGAGCCCCCTTTGGTGCCCGGCAATGACGATTTGCAATGCCTGGAGATGGCATAGGAAAGGAGCGGTGTACAACAAGAAACCAGAGTGAAAACTGAGTACTCTCTTTCAGCGTGCGTCACTGCCAAGCCCCCTTCGGTGCCCGGCAATGACGATTTGCAATGCCTGGAGGTGGCATAGGAAAGGAGCGGTGTACAACAAGAAACCAGAGTGAAAACTGAGTACTCTCTTTCAGCGTGCGTCACTGCCGAGCCCCCTTTGGTGCCCGGCAATGACGATTTGCAATGCCTGGAGATGGCATAGGAAAGGAGCGGTGTACAACAAGCAAGGAAACAAACAAACAAGAAACCAGAGTGAAAACTGAGTACTCTCTTTCAGCGTGCGTCACTGCCGAGCCCCCTTCGGTGCCCAGCAATGACGATTTGCAATGCCTGGAGATGGCATAGGAAAGGAGCGGTGTACAACAAGTACAAATACATTCAAAGTACACCGCCCCATGCCAAATAATTAAATATGCTGCAGCGCGGCATTGCCGGGGCGCCTCCGGCGCCCGGCAATACCGCAGTGCAGCTCATTAAGGCTGCATTGGGAGGGAGAGGAGTACAATAATTGATTGATTAATTGTGAAATTTAAATATATAAATGATCATAAAATATTTTCATAATCAATTGGCTAATAGCATACCTAAAGCACTAGTGCTTCATCCGAAGATGTATCTTTTAGAAATTTAATTAAATAAGTCATTTATAAAAAATTAAATAATTAATTGATTACTCAATAAATAATTAATCGATTAATCAATAAATAATTAATAGATGAAATGATTAATCAATAAATCAAAAATATCCTTGATAGCCACATCACTTGGTCACTCATGTCCAAATATTAGCTTCCCAGCTCAAAAGGTGCCTGAGATATTGGCCAAATGAGAAAGAAAATAAATAAATGATTAATAATGAAAATAAATAAATAATAATCATAAAAAAATTAAATTATTAATCAATTTGGTCAGAGAACACATAAACTACCACTATTTCATCAGAATCTGTAACTTTAAAAAAAAAAATTTTTTGTCATTAATCGAATAATTAAATAATTAATCGATTAATTGATTAATTAATAAATCAAAAATATCCTTTGCAGCCAAATCACCTGGTCATTGGCATGTCCAAATATCAGCTTCCTAACTCAAAAGGTGCCTGAGTTAATGGTCAGAAGAGAAAGGAAATTTGATTAATTAAATAAGTTAATCGCTAATAATTAAATAACTCCTCAATTTATTGATTAATCAAAAAAAAAAAATACCGTTTTTGACAAAGGACTTGCTCACTCTTGTGCCGAAATTTCAGCTTCCTAGCTCAAAGGATGGCTGAGATATCGTCCGGACAACCAAGAAAGAAAACAAACAAACAAGAAAACAAGAAAACAAACAAACAAGAAACCAGAGTGAAAACTGAGTACTCTCTTTCAGCGTGCGTCACTGCCGAGCCCCCTTCGGTGCCCGGCAATGACGATTTGCAATGCCTGGAGGTGGCATAGGAAAGGAGCGGTGTACAATAGTGTAGCAGCATAGCAAACCTGTTGTGCATTTTGTGATACAAGCACCAAATTTGGCACAAATGTACATTAATATGTTGCGAACATTTTCAGATATTGGGCCACTTGAAATTCCGTAATTTGTTTTTTCAAATTTTTTCAAATTACGGAATTTCAAGTGGCCCAATATCTGAAAATGTTCGCAACATATTAATGTACATTTGTGCCAAATTTGGTGCTTGTATCACAAAATGCACAATTCTTTTGAATATTTGGGCTAAGCCGCCCCACGAAGAAACCAGAGTGAAAACTGAGTACTCTCTTTCAGCGTGCGTCACTGCCGAGCCCCCTTTGGTGCCCAGCAATGACGATTTGCAATGCCTGGAGATGGCATAGGAAAGGAGTGGTGTACAATTATTTAATTTTTTATTAATGACTTATTTAATTAAATTCCTAAAAGATACATCTTCGGATGAAGCACTTGTGGTTTAGTTATGCTTTTTGCCAATTAATTAAGAAAATATTTTGTGATAATCTTTTATTGATTTTAATTATACAATTAATCAATCAATTAGCGTGCACCTCTCCCTCCCAATGCAGCCTATATGAGGTGCACTGCGGTATTGCCGGGCGCCGGAGGCACCCCGGCAATGCCGCGCTGTAGGATATTTAATTATTTGGCATGGGGCGGTGTACTTTGAATGTATCTGTACTTGTTTGTTTTCTTGTTTGCTTGTCCGGACGATATCTCAGCCATCCTTTGAGCTAGGAAGCTGAAATTTCGGCACAATAGTGAGCAAGTCCTTTGTCAAAAACCATATTTTTTGTTTTTTGATTAATTAATTAATTGAGGAGTTATTTAATTATTAGCGATTAATTAAGTACTTATTTAATTAATCAAATTTCCTTTCTCTTCTGACCATTAACTCAGGCACCTTTTGAGTTAGGAAGCTGATATTTGGACATGCCAATGACCAGGTGATTTGGCTGCAAAGGCTATTTTTGATTTATTAATGAATCAATTAATCAATTAATCGATTAATTATTTAATTATTTGATTAATGACAAAAAAATTGTTTTTTTTAAAGTTACAGATTCTGATGAAATGGTGGTGGTTTATGTTTTATCTGACCGAATTGATTCATAATTTAATTTTTTATGATTATTATTTATTTATTTTCATTATTAATCATTTATTTATTTTCTTTCTCAATTGGCCAATATCTCAGGCACCTTTTGAGCTCGGAAGCTAATATTTGGACATGAGTGACCAAGTGATGTGGCTATCAAGGATATTTTTGATTTATTGATTAATCAATTAATCAATTAATCGATTAATTATTTAATTATTCGATTAATTACTAAAAGAAAAAAAAAAGTTACAGATTCTGATGAAATGGTGGTGGTTTATGTGTTCTATGACCGAATTGATTAATAATTAAATTTTTTAATGATTATTATTTATTTATTTTCATTATTAATCATTTATTTATTTTCTTTCTCATTTGGCCAATATCTCAGGCACCTTTTGAGCTGGGAAGCTAATATTTGGACATGACAGTGACCAAGTGATGTGGCTATCAAGGATATTTTTGATTTATTGATTAATCATTTATTGATTAATCGATTAATTATTTATTGATTAATCGATTAATTATTTATTGAGTAATCAATTAATTATTTAATTTTTTATTAATGACTTATTTAATTATATTTCTAAAAGATACATCTTCTGATGAAGCACTAGTGGTTTAGTTATGCTATTAGCCAATTTATTATGAAAATATTTTGTGATAGTCTTTTATTGATTTTAATTATACAATTAATCAATCAATTAGTGTACACCTCTCCCTCCCAATGCAGCCTCAATGAGCTGCACTGTGGTTTTGCCGGGCGCCTTAGGCGCCCCGGCAATGCCGCGCTGTCGGATATTTAATTATTTGGCATGGGGGCGGTGTACTTTGAATGTATCTGTACTTGTTCTTTTCATTTTCACTCTAAATTGTGATATTAGTCAGGTTCACTATGTTAACAGATCTTCATCACTGTCCTGAGTGTCATTTTCGCAAAGGTGTCTACGCAAATGTAAACATTAATTTTTGGATTCCTCATGCTCTGAATATTCCAAAAATGTATAGTTTTGCTAATCTACTAAAATTTTGAACGAAAAAACATAGTGAACCTGACTATATTTTCAAATTAAAAGAAGCTCTTTTGGGAGTTCTACACAAGACAACTTGCATAGAATCAGAGAGTTTACAAATACTTCTTTACCCCTTGAGTTCACACATCTGACCTCTAACCCCTGTACCGGTACCTTTGCAAATTGGCCAAAGGCACAGGATGTGTTGTGATAAAACAGGAAATGTCACATATTTCTATGCCAGACAATATATGGGACATGAAATATGAAAAAGTGAAAATAAAAGGGAAGGTTGGGGATCACTGCTTCTTTCTGCACTAAAGGGTCGCCAAATGTCTATGAATGCCTCGGTTGTTTCATAATTAATGAGTGAGTGCTTTCTCCCCAGTATAAGCTACTCCATGAGGGTGACCATTTGGTCTCCACACCATTCCATTTGCAGTCCATACTTTGCCTGCAGGGCCCGGAAAAGTTCTGACAGAGTGGAACGGGCAATAATTCATTTCGTTCCTTTTTCTTTTGCAGGAACATGACTTGTGGAAGGTGCAGGGGAAAAAAATTCTGATGTACCACACTCTGTTACACAGTGTCGGTGCTGCCAAAGCAGTTTATTGGCGAGGATTATACTGGGTGGTTTCTATTGCCTTCTGAGCAATAGTTAGGGCAGGAATTTTGAATTTGGCCATGGGACCCGCGATAGCTACTCTTTGCAAAGGACACCCTGGGATCTTTAACGTCCACCAACTAATGCCGGTGGATGGGACACTCAGTTTAATGTCAATATGAGGGACGGCACACACATTTTTTAAATAACCCTGTCTGGGAAACACCGGGTTGACAGTTTAGAGTTGGGCCGAGATTCAAACCCAGGCCGGACTTTTTAGAGACGAGAGTGCATACCTTGCTAGGTAAGGTGTTTCAATTTTCCGAAGTTGCTATTTTCGTGTCACTTTTCTCGTCCCCTTGGTTCTATTCATCTAAGTGACCCGTATGCCAAATTTTAGACAAATTGAATAATATTTAGAGGTTGCACACTTATAGTCTGCACTGCTTATATTCATTGCATTGCACACACATTGCACACACACTGCATTGCACACACTGCTTATATTCATTGCATTGCACACACATTGCACACACACTGCATTGCACAGTGCACACACTGCTTATATTCATTGCATTGCACACACATTGCACACACACACTGCATTGCACACACTGCTTATATTCATTGCATTGCACACACATTGCACACACACTGCATTGCACAGTGCACACACTGCTTATATTCATTGCATTGCACACACATTACACACACACACTGCATTGCACACACTGCTTATATTCATTGCATTGCACACACATTGCACACACACTGCATTGCACAGTGCACACACTGCTTATATTCATTGCATTGCACACACATTGCACACACACACTGCATTGCACACACTGCTTATATTCATTGCATTGCACACACATTGCACACACACACTGCATTGCACACACTGCTTATATTCATTGCATTGCACACACATTGCACACACACTGCATTGCACAGTGCACACACTGCTTATATTCATTGCATTGCACACACATTACACACACACACTGCATTGCACACACTGCTTATATTCATTTCATTGTGTTATTTTCAATGTTTTACAATTATTTCGATGTCTTATTAATTTTTATTTTGCAAATAAATCTTCCTCTTTTTCTTAAATGAACTGGAGTAAAATTTCAAAAGTGTGCAGACTGTGCAACCTCTAAATATTACCTGATCTTTCTCAAAATTGGCAGACAACCTTTGCATATAAATAGGAATGAGGGCATGAGCAAAGTCAACAAAAATGTCATATTTTAATTTTAAACCTATAATATGAAACACCCTATTGCTCGGCCATCCTGCCTTCCCGAGAAGAATATAAAAGGGTAAAATCCTCAACTTATTCCAATTCATGTGGTGCCCAATGACTTTCTCATGGTGGTGACCTGTTGTCCTGTTTACCCGTGCACTGTGCTTAAATTGCACCTGATGATTTGCTCTTACCAGCCACTTGCTTGTTGACTTATTGCACTGTCTGGCCAAATAAATAGAAATCCCTCTGTAATATATCATTGGAGATCTGAGCCTAAACAATTTTTAGCGTAGGTTCCGACAGTTTTTATCATGCAATTCTCCAATTTTACCACATTCCTTGAGCAGCATCTTTTCCAAGCTTCACAGGGTTTGAGGACTATCCAGAAAGCTCAAGGAATAGGGTAAAATTTCTGAACACGTTTAAAAATATTGTGGCCTCTACCTATGGATATCCATTTATCTAGTTCCGTGAAGTTATGTCCGACTTTTGGTAACATTCATGATGAGATTTCTCCAAACATCCCGATCCTGCACTGCTTCCCAAAGCTCTGGCAGAGACAGCTCGGTTGCCGCCTTTACACCATCTATCCAAGTCATATAAAGCCAGCCTCTTACTTCTTCCCTCAATCATATCCAGAATGGTTGATTTATCCAGACTTGAGTTTTCTGCACACATGATGTGTCCAAAGTATGATAGTTTCTGTTTTACCATCAGCGCTTCTATTATACATGGTGCTTTAATTTATTCAAGCACTGGTTTGTTCTTTTTCCAGTCCATGGAATTTTTAATATTCGTCTCCAAGACCACATTTCCAAACTGTCAATCCTCTACCCTTCTTTATTCTTCACACCTTTCCTGACATTACTGTTCTCCCATATAATGCGAACCATCTATTAATTTCTCCTCCAGTCCCTAAAGACCACATTCTCCACTCTATTAAATCTTTGAACCCAGGAAGATGGAAATTTACACAATCTCCACCTGATTGTCTTTCAATCTGAACACCTTGATCTTCTCAATTGACAAGATAAAATAAAGACCAACTTCTCCTTCTTCCCTGTCTATAGCACTTCCATCAAGTCCTCTTTCCTTTCTGCTAACAGAGTGGTATCGTCAGCATACCCTAGATTATGTTGATACATCTTCCTCCATTCCTGACTCCAGCCTTTATGTTATCCAAGTTTGATTTGCTCATGATGTACTCTCTACAGATTGAACAAGTTAGGGGACACAATGCACCCCTGTGTGACCACTTTTCCAATTCCAAACCATTCTGTCTCTCCATGCTCTGTTCTTACTGCAGACTCTTGTTTAGTGTACAGGCCTCTTATCAGACATATCAGGTGCTCGGACATCTCCATTTCTCTCAGGAAAATGCATTTTAATTCAGGATCCACACAATCAAAAGCTTCACTGGAACCTATAAAACAGAGATACACCTTCCTTTGATATTCCTTTGCCTTTTCCATGATCCATCTCAGATTTCCGATTTGACATGCAGTAACTTTTCCTCTTCTGAAACTTACGTGCTGAATGAGCATTTCTCGCTTAATGAAGTCTCCTATTCTGTGTTGAATGATCCTAAGTGATATCTTTTTAGCATGTGAAATGAATACAATGGTTCAGTTATTGTACACTGTTCCTTTCATATTCCATCCCCAGCCGCTGCATGACGTCATTACCACACACCGACGGGTGGGGGGGGGGGGGGGTGGGCGATGACCCGCACCTAAGGGAGGACTCAGTTTCCACTCCCGTATCTTTCTTTCTTGTTTGTTTTTTTCGTGTTTGTTTGGGATTCTCTCATATCCCCTTCCTGTTAAGGCTGGAGTTCCTCAAGGCAGTGTTCTGGGCCCTGTGCTTTTTCTGGTGTTCATTAATTATCTCTCTGACTCGCTAGAAAATCCTCTTTATCTTTTTTCTCATGACTCTATCTCTGCCGCTCCATATCTCAACCCTCAGATCGGCAGTCTGCAGCCTCCTCACTCTCTGCAAACATGGACAATATCACAAACTGGTCAAACAAGTGGAACATGTCTTTCAATCCTGACAAATCTCACACTCTCACGATGTCTCTCCGAAAAGACCGTCTGGAAAGCCCCACCCCCCAATCCCCCATCTACTTTCTCAACAATCCTCTTGAAGAAGTTCTGTCACTCAAGCTTTTGGGTCTCAATATCTGCCATGATCTTTACTGGGAAAATTATATTTCAAGCTGGCCTCCAAAGCCAGTTGCCAACTGGACATCCTCCATCATGCGAAATCCTTTCTTGGCATTACTGAGCTCCTCACCACAAACAAAGCTTTCATCCGCAGCTTGATGGAGTACTGCTCTCCCCTCTGGGCTGGTGCTCCTGCCTCACATCTAGCTCTGCTTCACGCTGGAGAAACCAAGGCTTTTAGAATCAATGGTATCTCCAGCGATGAAACTGATTCTGAGGGTCTTTCACTCACTCAAATCAGGCAGGTTGGTGGTCTTTCTGTCTTCTACTGACTCCTCTCCGGCCATGCTCCCCCAGCTCTGTCTGTGCTCTGTCCCTCAAATATCCCTGAGGGACACACAAGATCTGCCAGCAACCCTCTTTTGATGAAACTGCCTAAATCAAGACTCTCTGCTCACCTTCACTCTTTCATTCCTATATTTTTCCCACCTGTGGAACAAACTCCCACACTCTTTTCAATCCCACTCCTCCCTCCAGGTCTTCAAAACTGCTGTTTGCCACGATCTCATATTTCTCCATCCAAATCCTTCATCTTTTCTACCCCCCTTAATCCAGCCCAAATCCACCTTTTTCAAATTCCGTTTTCTGCCACTTGCTCCTGAAAGTCCTAGTAGTGTCTATTTTGTTTATCTCGTGTACCCCAACCCAGCCCTCTCCCTTCCACAGATCTGCCGATGTCCCTGTTCTCTACTGATGTTGTGCTTCCCCCTCTCTCCCCCTCGTTTCTCCCGTTCCCTTTATTATATGTTTCATGTGTTAGCTCTTACACGAGCATCGACTTAGTATAATTTACTCGACTTAGTTTAATTGCAAAAGATTAGAATTATCCTTTTGAACCATCTAGAATTAAACATGGTGGGTTCGAAAGATTCTTCTTCATTTTTGCCGGATGGATGGACGGATGGGTGGACAGTTGGAAGGAAGGACATAGGTGAAGGAGCTGCGCTCCAACGCGAGTCGAAAGAATTGACGCGACCAAAGACGGAATTCGTCCGAGTTGCTTTATTGAAACAAAACAGCTCAGGTATTCTGACAAGCCCGTTTATCGGGCAGCAATATATATACACATTTATGCCCAGGCGTTTGCCCGGGAAAACCGAGACCGGGCATGCCCGGGTGTCAAGGGCGAGTCCTGGAAAGGCGAGTCTGGACATGCCCGGGCGTCCTGGACGCGGCCTGGCAAGTCGAGGCTGGGCGTGCCCGGGCGCTCTGAGCGAGCCCTGGAAAGGCGAGAGCGGGCATGCCCGGGAAAGACGAGACCGGGCGTGCCCGGGAGAGGCGCGTCTGGGTCCGTCCGGACGAGCCTGGCATGGCGATCGCGTCCTGGCAGGTGCAAGGCGATTGTGTACATTCAGCGGGAACCGCTACACATGCCCCTCCAGAATCGACCTGCACCGGCAGGGTCAATTTAAGGGGGGTCCGGATGACCCGGCCGAAGCGACCCCTGGAGGGTCGTGGGGGGGGGGGGTCCGATCCGATGGTGGGTGGTCGAGCGGGGGGAACTGTAGACGGGGGGCGGCCTCGCCGCGGAGGAAGGGCCAACCGTGGTGGTCGGTCGACGTCCACGTGCGCCGGTTTGAGGCGGTCCACAGAGATCCGGTCCGACCGGCCGCCGACGTCGACGACGACGAAGGACTTGTCGCCCCGTCGCAGGACCCGGAAGGGCCCGTCGTACGGCGGCCGGAGTGGCCCCCGGTGCGCGTCATGACGCACAAAGACGTACTCCGCTGTGCGAAGCGCCGGTGGGACGTAGGACTGGGGGCCACCGTGGCGGGACGTTGGCACGGGGGCAAATCGGCGGGCGGCCTCCTGGAGGTCCGAGCGCTGGTGTGCGGCGGACCAGGGACTGGTAGCGTCGGGCACGAACTCGCCCGGGACGCGGAGCGGCTGGCCGTAGACGAGCTCGGCGGCGGACGCCCGGAGGTCCTCCTTGGGGGCCGTGCGGAGGCCCAAAAGGACCCACGGCAGCCGGTCGGTCCAACAGTCGTCCTGAAGGCCGGCCATGAGTGCGGCCTTCATGGAGCGGTGAAACCGCTCGCACAACCGGTTGCTTGGGGGTGGTAGGCCGGGGTGCAGTGCAGCGTGACCCCCAACGAGCGGGCGACCGCGCCCCAAAGTTCGGACGTGAACTGTGGGCCGCGGTCGGACGAGATGTCCGCCGGTGCGCCGAAGCGCGCGACCCAGGTGGCGATGAACGCCTGCGCCACGTCGGCGGTGGTGGTGGAGGTGAGGGGCACGGCCTCCGGCCACCTGGTGGTCCTGTCCACCATGGTGAGCAGGTGGGTGAACCCCCGCGATGGGGGCAGGGGACCCACCAGGTCCACGTGGACGTGGTCGAAACGCCGTGCAGGCACGGTGAAAGGTGCTAGCGGGGCCTGGGTGTGGCGGTGGACCTTGGCCCGCTGGCAGGCCGTGCAGGCGTTGGCCCAGTCGCGGACGTTCCGTCGAAGGCCGTGCCAGACGAAACGCGCCGACACCAGCTTCTGAGAAGCTTTCCGGCCCGGGTGAGAAAGGCCGTGGATGGAGGTGAAGATGCGGCGCTGCCAGGAAACGGGCACGATGGGGCGAGGCTGGCCCTGGGAGACATCGCAGAGCAGGACGGTGCCCGCGAAGGGGATGTCGGCCAGGCGGAGGCCCGTGTCCGCCGCCCGGAGGGCCTGCACCGAGTTGTCGGTGGTCTGGTCGGCCGCCATGAGCGCGAAGTCCACGCCGAGGTGGACCGCGTTCGCGCTGGCCCGAGAAAGACAGTCGGCCACGGCGTTGTCTTTGCCGGCGACGTGCCGGATGTCCGTGGTGAATTCCGACATGGCGGAGAGGTGGCGCTGCTGGCGGGCCGACCACGGCTCCGTGACTTTGGCCATTGCGTAGACCAACGGCTTGTGGTCGACGAAAGCCGTGAACGGGCGGCCCTCCAGGAGGTGTCGGAAATGGCGAACGGCCAGGAATAGACCGAGCAGCTCGCGGTCGAACGTGCTGTATTTTAATTCGTTCGGCCGGAGCTGCCGGCTGAAAAAAGCGAGTGGCTGCCAAGCCCCGTCCACCCATTGTTCATGGACGGCGCCCACCGCGTAGTTGGAGGCGTCCGTAGTGAGGGCGATGGGCGCGTTGAGCACCGGGTGAGCCAGCAGCGTTGCGTCGGCGAGGGCCCGTTTTGCGCTCGCGAAGGCCGCGTCCATGGCCGCGGACCAAACGATGTCATGCTTGGCCGGCTTGCCCCGGAGGGCCTCGTAAAGGGGCCGCATGAGCTGAGCAGCGTGGGGCACGAATCAGTGATAAAAATTCACCATGCTGAGGAACTCTTGTAGGGCCTTGATGGAACGGGGACGCGGGAACGTGGTGATGGCCTCGACCTTGGTCGGCAGCGGCACGGCCCCGGTCTTGGTGATGCGGTGGCCCAAAAAGTCAACGATCGTCGTGCCGAAGTGGCATTTGGCTGGGTTGACAATTAAGCCGTGCTCGCTGAGGCGACCGAACAGTGTTCGGAGGTGGAGGAGGTGTTCGGCACGGGACGTGCTGGCGACGAGGATGTCGTCCAGATAGATGAAAAGAAATGGCAGGTCACGCAGCACGCCGCCCATTAAGCGCTGGAACGCCTGGGCCGCGTTCTTGAGGCCAAACGGCATCCTCAAAATTTCGAACAGGCCGAACGGCGTGATGATGGCCGTCTTCAGGACGTCGGCCGCCTGACAGGTACCTGGTGGTATCCCCGTATCAGGTCAATTTTGGAAAATATGACCCGTCCCGCCAAACGGGCAGAAAAGTCCTGGATGTGCGGAATTGGGTACCTGTCGGGGGTGGTAGCGTCATTGAGGCGGCGGTAGTTGCCACACGGGCGCCATCCGCCCCCCGGCTTTGGCACGATGTGCAGTAGTGAGGCCCACGCGCTATTGGAGCGCCGCACGATGCCGAGGTGCTCCAACGCGTCGAACTCGGCCTTTGCCACGGCGAGCTTGGCCGGGTCGAGGCGGCGGGCCCTGGCGTAGACCGGCGGGCCCGTAGTGGGTATGTGGTGCTCGATCCCATGCCGCACTGCGACGGCCGAAAACGTCGGCCACGTGAGGGCCGGGAATTCCGCGAGCACGCGAGCGAACTCGTTCGCCGTCGGGAGGGCGCACGCCAGTTCGGTCGACGCGGAGCTGCTCATCGTGCACGCCAGGGAGCTGAAGGTCTCGGCGTTGACAAGGCGACGACATTTGACGTCGACCAGCAGCCCGTGCGCGCAGAGGAAGTCGGCGCCCAGCAAAGCCATGGGGACGCAGGCGGTCACAAAGGTCCACTGAAAGCGCTGGCTGCCGAAGCAGAGGGTGACGTCGCGCGGGCCGAAAGTGCGTATGGCCGAGCCATTAGCAGCGACCAAAGAGGGGCCGCAAACGGCGTCCCGCCTGTTCTGCTCGGAGGCGGGTATGACGCTCAGTTGGGCGCCGGTGTCACAAAGGAAACGCCACCCGGACGCTTTGTCCCGAATAAAAAGCAAGTTGCCCGAGTGGCCGGCGCTCATGGCTGGGAATGAACGCCGGCCCAGCCGTTTCCCGACTTGCCGAAAGTGCACGGGGGTCGGCACATCTGAGCCTTGTGTCCGAACCTGGCGTGGTAATAACACCACGTCTGGTCAGGTGGAGGCCCCGGCCCTCATGTCGGAAGCGGTCGGCGCGGCGTGGCGGCCGCCAGTTGCACCGGCAGTTCGGCCTCCAACCGCGCAGGGCGCTCGGGCGTCGCCTCGGACGGCGGCGGGCTCCAGGTAGCCGCGCCGATGTGTTGGCCCACCGAGGAGATCTTATCGGCTTCCCTGGTGAGGGCGCAGGGATCGGTGATCGACGTGCCAGCCAGGGCGAGGCGTACCGGGTGAGGCAGCTGGCGAAGGAACAGCTCGCGGAACAGAAAATCCGGAGAGTGCTCACCGAGCAACGAGAGCATATAGTCCATGCGCTCGGACGGGCGCATGTCGCCGAGCTTGGGGAGGTCGAGCAGGCGCCGTGCGCGTGCCGCCGGTGAGAGGGCGAAAGCGGCGAGGAGGAGTGTCTTCAGCGCATCATACTTGTCGGCAGCCGGCGGGTGCTCGAGGAGGCTCAGAGCACGGGCCGCGGTGGCTGAACCGAGCGCTGCCACAACGTGGTGGAAGCGGGTGTCGTCCGCGGTGATGCCTCGCAGGGCGAACTGGGAGTCCGCCTGGGCGAACCAAACAGCTGCGTGATCCTCCCAGAAGGTAGGCAGTTTAAGAGTCACTGCCGTGTCCATGTCGGTAGGTCTCCAGTGAAGGAGCTGCGCTCCAACGCGAGTCGAAAGAATTGACGCTACCAAAGACGGAATTCGTCCGAGTTGCTTTATTGAAACAAAACAGCTCAGGTATTCTGACAAGCCCGTTTATCAGGCAGCAATATATATACACATTTATGCCCGGGCGTTTGCCCGGGAAAACCGAGACTGGGCATGCCCGGGTGTCAAGGGCGAGTCCTGGAAAGGCGAGTCTGGACATGCCCGGGCGTCCTGGATGCGGCCTGGCAAGTCGAGCTGGGCGTGCCCGAGCGCTCTGGGCGAGCCCTGGAAAGGCGAGAGGGGGCATGCCCGGACGCTCTGGGCGAGCCCTGGAAAGGCGAGTCTGGACATGCCCGGGCCTCCTGGACGCGGCCTGGCAAGTCGAGGCTGGGCATGCCCGGGCGCTCTGGGCGAGCCCTGGAAAGGCGAGAGCGGGCATGCCCGGGAAAGACGAGACCGGGCGTGCCCGGGAGGTTCGGGCGTGCCCGGTAACAGCGAGTCCGGGCATGCCCAGGAGAGGCGCGTCTGGGTCCGTCCGGACGAGCCCGGCATGGCGATCGCGCCCTGGCCGCGTCCTGGCAGGTGCAAGGTGATTGTGTACATTCAGCGGGAACCGCTACATAGGGATATATTAAAGCGGCTTCACCGCTTAAAAGTTAAGAGGTTGGTTGTGAACAAAAATGTGAAGAGGTGTTGATAACGTATGGAATAGTCTTTCGGGGGAGAAGTGTGAGGGGCAGCAGCGACAGTTGATAAGGTTTATACAGAATTTTGATGTGCTGAGAAGCACTTATACCGCGGCATACATACCTTTACCATGCATACCTTATACCTCTCCCACCCCCCTCTCCCCCCTTCTCCTGCCCCCTCCCCCCAAGCACTCTCCCTGCCACAGATCTCCCGATGTCCCTGTTCTCTGATGTTGTACTTGTGTGCTTCCCTCTCTCTCCCCATCTTGTCTCCCACTCCTTTTATTATATGTTTTATGTGTCTGTTTATGTTTTTTTGTGATTAATGTTAGCTCTTACACGAGCCTCGATCTTGTATACAAAAAGTGGAACAGAGATTGCGTTGTTTCGCTGGATTTTCAGGAATGTGGAGATGTTTGATGAGCCTACAGTGCTCCCCTCCTGTGTCTGGGTCTCCTTATGTCTCTCTCATGGTCCATGGTGGAAGCTGCTCATAAATCACATAGGCTACAGGACAGGTACGTTAGTAGAAATCAATGTACTTTAAAATGAATTACTAAGATTTGTAGGCAGTGGACATGCACTTGTGGAAGATGGGATTTAGACTTGTACTCCCCACAACTTTGAGGCAGGGGTTCAGATGTGAATGCTAAGAAGTCAATTATTCACGACTCATTGCATATTAATGCAATATAGCAATCACTACGACTCACAATGTTTGTTGGGAATGTTGTTTTTTTTAATTGATGTCATATATGCCTTATGGGTGCAGTGACCTTCAACTTTCAAATAATTTCTGTTCATCTTCTTTGTTGAGGCCGTCGCCAATTATTTCTCCACAACAGTATCTCGTTCAAAGTTCGATGTATTATTTCACTGTTTTCAATGTGCTGTCAGAGGTGAGATGACGACAATTGTTACACACATTGATTTATGACTTTAATTAGCATAAACACAGGTAATTCAAGTTAAAACAGCCATGGTGTCCGTATAAAGTAATACATTATCCTGTCAGAGGTCACAGGACAGACACGAGTTTATTGATAAGACACAACAAATTATTGTGTGCAGCCAATCAAATAATACATTTTAATGCCCCAAGGTCTGACCCTTGACATTTAGCTTGAATATATATATATTGTGACGATTTACTACCCAAACTCCGGTTACGGTGCCCCTCGGAGTCTCGAGAGGGAACACGGCAGAAAGATTTGTTATTTTGAGTGTTCTGATGAACCATTGTAAAACCACACCAATGCAATTGTAGAACAAAACAAGCAAATGTATTAAGAACTCACACAAACACAATAATAACACTCTTAAAGAAAGTACAATGAAAAAATCACTTGCATCAAATGAACAATACATATGATGGTACCATCATTCCCCAATGCTCTCAAAGCAATAAACTCACGACACACCAAATGTGAGTGGAATGTAACATTCCCCAAAGTCCGTGCAAGAATCCCCATGCTGGTTGAAGGTCGAAGTCATGCAGAACGGCAAATCAATAGGCAAGTATTGGCGTGGCTGTGGATGAGGAGTTACGAGGTGAGAGGTGGATATGGGAATTGAGCTGATATGGAAACCAGCGGCAATCAACACAATGGTGTCGATATGGGAATCCCAATGACAAAGCACGAAGCACCAAGAGGACAGCCTCTTTGAGGACAAAATGGCGAATCAGCCTGTAATGGAGGCGCTGGCTTTCCCTCGAACAATAGCTCACTTTTGGTGATAAAACCTGAGATGCAGGTTTAATTGCAATCGCAATATGTGACGATGTCGCGGGCAATCCCTTTCCTGGGAAGCCTCAACTCATTCGCGACCTATATTAAAAAGTCCACTTGCAGCCTTGATGCGACTTACGGCTGTATCTCTCTCATGGCCGTCTCCTCTTCGTACCGATCTCAGCCTCTCTCCTCTCTTCTCTTCTGGTTCCTTTGCCGCGTTTTCCTTTTTCCCTCACAAACAGTTATGTTTTACCTTTTACGAAAGTCACCTCCATTTCACACAAAAATCTAAACAACAATATTACCTGAAACTAAAAAATCCTACAAGTAAATAATCAACAACAAAGGCAGAAGTGACGAATCCATAACACTTCCCACCTTCAAGGAAGAAAGTTTGAACACAGTGAAAACTTTCTTTCCATACAAAAAGTATCTTAAACAACCCAAAAGTAATACTCACACCCAACAACTACAAATCAAAACTATGGCTGATCAAATCCCATAAGCAACAAAAATTCCAAACACGCACAGGAATCCTCAAGGTTAATTCACTCTGGATAAAGCATTGGCGACTACATTGTCTCTGCCCTTTACATGCCTAATTTCCAACTCAAACTCTTGCAAAGACAAGCTCCCTCTCATCAACTTCTGATTTTAACTCAACTGGACTACCGTCCAGTTGAGTTCATCACATACTGAACCCTCCAGCGTCCGTCGTCTGTCGTCTGTCGTCCGTTAACTTTTTGACGTTAACACTCCAGCGTCCACAAATATCAACCGATTCTGATCAAACTTGAGATGCAGCATCCTCACCCCAAGGACCAGGTTGGTATTGCATTTCAGCCAGATCAGTTGAAAAATGGCGGACGTAGGCGATCATTTTGTTTTTGGTCATGAAAACGACGTTAACACTCTAGCGTCCACAAATATTAACAGATTTTGATTAAACTTAGAATGTTTAACCGTCACCACACAAGGTAGGTTGCTATTGCATTCCAACCCGATCCGTCACAAAATGGCCGCCATATTGTTTTCAGCTCCGAAACGACGTTAAGACTTTAACGTCCACAAACATTGATGGATTTTGATCAAACTTGGTGTGTGAGACTCCTACCACACAAGGTAGGTTGATATCGCATGTCAACCCGATCTGTCACAAAATGGCCGCCATAGGCCGGCATATTTTTTCAGCTCTGAAACGACGTTAACAATCTAGGGTTAGGGTTAGGGTTAGGGTTGTTAGGGTTAGGCTTAGGATTTTCATCGAACTTGGCATGTGAGACCCGACCTACTTTAAAGTTGTCCAGTCATTTCAGTTGAGTTCTGCTTCCCTGGAAGCTCTAGTTATTTTTCATGCGAATTCAATTTCAAAGTGAAGGAGAATCACCTGCATAAAATCTAATTATTTCTAACAACTTCTAAAAGGTGCCAATAATATTCACCAAGCCATTTGTGGATTTCTGTGTGGAATGAGCTAAGATTTAGTAACTTTTACCTCCGCCACCGAAGGTGGATGGAGGTTAAGATTTCACCCCTGTCTGTTTGTCTGTCCGTTTGTCTGTGAACAAAATATCTCAAAGTTGTGGACGGATTCGGACGAAATTTGGCAGAGATGTAGCGTATGTGACAAGGACAAAATTATTAGATTTTGATGAAGATCCGGATTCGGATCCGGCTACTATAATTATTTAAGTGATTCTTCACCATTGGGAGATAGGGCCAAAAACGATACATAGCAGGATATCTCAAAAACTTATGTATGGATTTGGACGAAACTTGTTGGACAGGTTGGGTTTCTGAAAAGGGCGATTCGCTTAGATTTTGGTGAAGATCTGAATATGGATTCGGATATGAGAATATTTTAAGTGATTCTTCACCATTGGGAGATAGGGCCAAACCGATACATAGCAGGATATCTCAAAAAGTTATGGATGCATTTGGAAGAAACTTGTTGGTCAGGTTGTGTGTGTGACAAGGAAGAATCGATTCGATTTTGGTGAAGATCCTGATCTGGATCCAGCTAGTAGTGTAGCAGCATAGCAAACCTGTTGTGCATTTTGTGATACAAGCACCAAATTTGGCACAAATGTACATTAATATGTTGCGAACATTTTCAGATATTGGGCCACTTGAAATTCCGTAATTTTTTTTTTCAAATTTTTTCAAATTTCGTAATTTCAAATTTTTCGGGTGACACCGTCACAATTTCGGTCTTCGAGGCCGGCCGATATAGTGGGGCGGCTTAGCCCAAATATTCAAAAGAATTGTGCATTTTGTGATACAAGCACCAAATTTGGCACAAATGTACATTAATATGTTGCGAACATTGTGTGGTCAGCAATGAAGACGAGAGTCTGAATTACATGTATGCAAAAGACCTTGTGAACCAGTGAAGCAAATACATGGGTAAGCATGAATTAAATCTAGGGCATGATATAATTTCCATGATGTTTACCTCTACACTCAATGGTGGAAGGAGGTAATGTTTTGATCCCAGCTTGTCTGTATGTCTGTTTGTCTGTTAGTCCACAAAATTCCAGACAAAGCTTGTAGTAGTGGTAGTTGTAGTGGTAGTGGTGATAACAGAAATTGTTATATAGAACTGAACTTATATTATTATTATATGCAGAAAATAACTTCATTTCTATATGCCCTGCAGTGGACAGGTTAATTGGTTTATGCACTGAAGGGGTCACCCTGGTGTGCACTGCTGTGTTCTGCCTCACTGAGTTGTTCAGGTATGATGTACTCAGCACAAGCTTCCGGTCGGCCCGGAGGTGGGGGTGCGGGGCCTGTCACGGAACGTCAAAACAAACGGCCTGCCGGGGCCGCCCAAAAGTCGGGCGTGAGGGGCGCGTCCACTAATGGAACGCCTCTCGCTTCCCAGATCGAGGGCCACGTGGTCAGGAGAACCTCGTCCCTTCCGGTCACACTTTGCCTATCGGCCGGCCTCGAAGACCGAAATTGTGACGGTGTCACCCGAAAAATTTGAAATTACGAAATTTGAAAAAATTTGAAAAAAAAAATTACGGAATTTCAAGTGGCCCAATATCTGAAAATGTTCGCAACATATTAATGTACATTTGTGCCAAATTTGGTGCTTGTATCACAAAATGCACAATTCTTTTGAATATTTGGGCTAAGCCCAAAGCTAAGGTGGTTTGGGCTAAGGTGATTCTTCACCATTGAGTGATATGGTCAACCAGGCGGAGGTATGCTCTCTACTGAGTGCCGTTCTAGTTTCAGCTTTTTTTTTGGTTTTATTCCACTGCAAACCCAAAGAAATACATATGTGGATACCAAAATATATTTTAATTTCAACAATTTTCTGGAAGAAAAGGTGCATTATTTGAAACTAGAACAATGCGACTGTGTCGCCAATATGCCTCCGCATAGTCCCACAATGGGTAGATCCCATCACTGCATATGTCTGGGTAGTGGATCACGTTTGTGAAGTTTTGTGTTGATCGGATGAGGTTCGTTTTTCTATCCAAGATGGCAGCCAAATCACGTGACCTATGACATCATTATTTTCAAACTACAGACTTGGCATTTAATATGGAATATTTTTTTTTTCTTGACTTGGGTTTACTTTCTTAACTCAGTATATCAATCTGGTGAGTTTCTTTTACACGTTGGTGATTTATTTCTTAAAAGAACCATGTTACTGATTGTCTGTCGCAGCAAGGAGTCAACAACAGGATTATATCACAGGTGGCATGGCAAAATGTACGGACAGGTGCATTTGATGATTGGCTTCACAGTCGGGTATACAAGGGTTGCTGCATTCTGTATTAGTGGAAAACAACTCCTGCACATCTCCAAATGTTATTGCCGCTTCCTCTGGAAATGGTCTGTCAACTCGACAATGCTGTTTGTCATGGAGTGGTGGCTTTACGAAATTACGGCATGAAACAGCATGCTATTGCTCGGCAGTATGGCATCACTCAAGGTCAGGTGTCAAAGATCCTGAAACGAAATGCTCAGAGGGGTGTCCCTACTCCAATAACGAGGTCAGGACGTCCCCGCAGAACCACAAGGAGGGATGATCGCCAGCTGCACCGGTTAGTCCGCAATGGCCATACCAAGTCAGCTAATCGGCTTAGGGCTGAGTGGCAGCAACTGACAAATGTGCCTATATCCAGAAGGCTAGTCAACCAACGACTGGTTCAAGCAGGCTATCGTGCCAGGAGTCCCCTGAGAAAGCCATGCCTGACCAGACAACACTGCCACCGCCGATTTCAGTGGGCCAGAGAGCACCGTCAATGGCAGCCAGGACACTGGAATCACGTGATCTTCAGTGACGAGTCTAGATTTCTTGTCTATCATCAAGATGGCCACGTCCGAGTGCACAGACAAGTGCATGAAGCCTACAACAAACATTGTATAGTGCCAAGAGTCCAAGCTGGAGGTGGTGGGGTGGCTGTTTGGGCTGCTTTTCATGCAGGGGGCAAAACTGACCTGGTTGTTCTGAATGGAAACCTGATCCAGTTCAAGTACAGGGCCATTCTGGAAGAAACATTGCTTCCATTTGCTCGTGCAGCCTTTCGAGGAAACTTTGTCTTCCAAGATGACAATGCATGGCCTCATCGTGCTTGCATGATCCAACACTTTCTTGCTGACCGTGGTGTAGACCATATGGAGTGGCCTGCCATGTCCCCGGATATGAATCCGATAGAGAACTTGTGGGCAGAATTAACGCGTCAAATCGACCACTTGGACCAGCAGCCGACCTCTGTGCGTGAGTTGCAGCAGGCTATTGTCACTGCATGGCAAGCGATTCCTGTCCAAACCTTGACAAATCTCGTGAACAGCATGCCTCAACGTGTACATGCTCTCCTGAATGCTCGTGCGGGTTACATGAAGTACTGAACTGTAATTTTACTGTCCGTAATCCCAGTCGTAATTTAACTTTTGTTTTTGTTAAAAAAAATTTTGGCTAATGTGCAAAATAAAGAGATACTTCTGGAAAACGTACAGAAGTTTAACACAGTACTGTCCATGAATTGAGTTCGATATCAGTTTACATCACTTTCAAGGATCAATTTATTTGTTTCGAAATGTCAAATGTGGTTTTTGTTTCTTTTAAAGGTCACATTAACAAAATCTAGAATAATTTCAACATAATTTCAATGAACTTTTGGTTCTAAGTCATCTTGAAAAGTAACTTCACCCCCACAAAAAAAATATTCCATATTAAATGCCAAGTCTGTATATGCAACAGCTATTAGAGGATATTTATAAAATTTCACATCGGTAGGGTGAGCGGTTTCAGAGATATAATTATTTAATATTTTCCTTAAATCCAAAATGGCTGCCAAACCATGTGACCTATGATGTCATAAATTTAATATTTCAATACAAATGGGTCATAGATCATATGCATGCAATTTCAGATTTTTAGGATAAGGTATTTGATTAAAACATTTTTGGGTGGTATACCACTTCACCTATGATCTCATCATTATCATGCTTCTGTTCCCCATTAGGAGTACTTGACAATGTGCCAAGTTTCCAAAAAAATTCATTCTGCGGTTTCCGAGAAATACTTTTTTAATTATTCGCTTTTAATCCAAGATGGCTGCCATACCACGTGACCTATGACGTCACAATTATCATAAAAACATTCTGCATGGGTGTCACTCCTACCCTGAAAGTTTTGTCTCAATCGGACATATGTTTGCTGAGAAAAACGAGGTTTAGCCCGGACGGACATATGGACGTACGGACGGACCGACAACCCGAAAACATAATGCCTCCGGCGACTTTATCGGCGGAGGCATAAAAAGTGCAAGGGTGCCAATATTTTTGGCCACGACTGTATATGTGGGATTTGCGAGCATTGTGGGTATCTGCGGGAGGGGAGAATCCCCTGACATTGTTTGTGGGGGATGTTAGCGGATGATGCCATATTGAGCCTATCTGCTAATTTCAATAATAGATTTAATGAAACGTTTGCATTTTATAATTCGCGAGGTTGACTTGTTTTCGCAGCTGCCGGAACATCCTGCGAAGCTCTCGATTGTAGTGCAGCTAACATTTGCGGCCACAAAAGCCATGAAAACACGAAGCACACAGCAGTGAATGTGGAAGAAGTTTATGCTCACAGCTCGTAGATGTTTTTTTTGCGTATGTCTAGCTGCTTTATGCATGGCTGGTGAAAGATGGGTTTTTATAAATACCTGTACCGTGTGTCAAGCTAACAGCTAGTGAAATTTTTTTTTTGCGCCACGTAAAAACCGCAAATTCGCGGAACACGGTGGCGAATAGGAAAAAAAAAAGCGAATTTGTGGGACACTTTTCCGTCAACAGAGATTTTGTGAATCTGTGGTGGGTACAGGTATATACCGCTTTATATACAAATATATAATACATTTATATACATATGAATACAGGTATATATCTTTCTATATTTCACCAAATGTCCGTCCGTCTGTCTGTCTGTCTGTCCGTTCGAAGGTACCGTAAAAACTGCTGAACCGATCTCAACGATATTTTGGGTGGGTCATCCTGGGATCTCCAGGAGTAAAATAGGCTATTTAGTTTTCCCAATTTCAGCTTTGGTCTCCAGCATTCTCAGGTTTGGACTCCCGCATAACATTCGCGTTTGCATAACGTTCATTGTGACGATGTTCTCATTGTGACGATGTTGTTTTCCCGGGTGCCGCACAAACGGCTGCACCGATCGCTGCACAGCTGCACCGATTTTTACTCGGTGACCTCGGACAAAGACCTTTTATAAGGATCATGGGTTGAACCCATGGGTTGAATCCCTGCTTGAGAGAATTCCATCCCCCTCCCCGCCATCACGGCCGTCTCTCCAACTCACAATCCCATGAGATATGCGGAAAGGACGACCCAAAACCAATATAAACATCATTAAACATCATTCGTATATAAACATCATTAAAAGTAAATAATGACCTCGGCCAAAGTTCAAGCGACATTTAATCTTTACATGAGAGAATTCCACATAGCTATTTGGGTGGTGTATACGCTAACAGATCGCGATCACGATTTGAAACACGATGGAATAATATTTACCGATTTGAACAGTGATTTGGCTTTTAATGAAATTCTAAAGATACTGTTTAGATTTTGATGATTTGCGTGTGATATGATTTAACGGATGTTTATATGAATCGTTTAAAATAAAAAAGCCTTCAATTTCTGATATTTTACCTTTTCATTTGGGCATCCCAATTGAAGCCCCACCCGCAGGGCGGGTACCATTGCTCGTATATATAATACAGTTTCGTGAATACAGGTCGCATTTTATCACCCACGGATACGCGGATTCCGCGAATAGCGGAACCGCGAACAGCGGGATCCAACTATATTTGTGTATATATCTATATATCTATATATATATATCTATATATATATATATATATATATATATATATATATATGTATATATATATATATATATATATATATATATATATATATATATATATATATTGTTGCAGACGCGGTTTTAGATGTTATTTTACCGAGCGGTTGGTATTACCGCGTCCGAACAGTTACTCCCCGATTAGCCCGATTCCACCCGACGTTGACCAGATCGCCCCACAGATATTCAATCGGGAAACCTCTAAAGCGACCGAAAGAGAAGGAAAAGAGAAGAAGAAGACAGAGTACGGAGGAAGAACAGATTCATTATACACACACAAGCAAAAAGAAGAGCGACCAAAATTATTTACAAGCAATGGATGGAAAAAGCAGTCACACAGTGCATCGTTAGCTTATTCTATTCAATTTACTTAATCCCCAGACAACGAGTAGGACAGACGACGTTCACACTTACACAGGGGATATTGCAGGCAGGTAGGGCTTGAGGTGGATTGCTGGAGAGGGAGGCAAGGTCGGAGGCAGCAGCTCTCAATTCCTCGCGGTTTTGGCGGGAAAACCCTCCGTCGCGTATCCGCTGCTATAGACGTCACGCGCTGGCTCGGCACACCTGCTCCTCTCCTTCTGGTGGAGCCGTCTCCCTCCTTTCAGCGCGTCTCTCCAAAGCTGGTTCCCTTTCCGAGTACCTCTCCTCTTTGGCTTGGAGCGTTTCGCATCTCACCGCTCCTCTTGGTGTCACCTCTTCACTCATCTCCCAGGTCATCTCGTGAAGCAGTCCCTTACAGTCGCTTTTATAACTCGGGGCGGAATCAAGCCGCCGGCTGCGAGGGCACGCCTACCGGGTCGCTCACCGCGGTGCTGATTGGCCATGCGACCCTCTGGCTCACTCCTCCCCTCTATGACGAGGTGGAGACACGCCTTTCTTCTCCGAGATTAGCACATGGGCAATGGCGGCTTGCGGGATTGAACACAACTCGCACCCTTTTGAAAGGAACTTTGGAGAGCGGAGATGATTGGGGAAATTGGAAGGGCCTACGCTTATTTTGTTTGATACAATGCAAAGTCAATCTAGTGGGAAACACATATTTAGCCTACATAGAATAAGGAAATACACTATTTAAAAAGATATATCGTGGCCTGCGTGTAAGTTTCATGGAATTAACTAGGAGGACGGCTGCGACCATTATTTACATTACGAGGATGTTACACATAACAAAACCATACTTTTTACATTCGTTACACTTCCTCCAAAATTGTTACACTTCTCAAAAAACCGTTACACTTCTCAAAACCGTTACAATATATATATAAACAGGAATCAAATTCCTGCGAGGGGTTAAGTGTGAAAAATTCTGACAATACGACACTCGAACCACGGACCTCCATTGATTGAGCCAACCGAAATCTCCTCAGAAAATTTCCACACTTAACACTGCGAGCTTTATAATGGCCGATGTCTTACGGTCCCAGGCAGACCCCATATGTGAGCGTAAGTACATATGCGTATGTACGTGTATGCAAGTATATGTGGAAGTGCATTGGAGATCAACTCATCTACAATTTTTAATAAACAGGAATTAAATTATATGTATGTATATCCGACTGTATCCGACTTATATATATATATATACATATATATATATATACACATATATATATATATATCTATCGATCTATCTATATATATATATATATATATATATATATATATATATATATATATATATATATATATATATATACTGTATGTATATATATATATATATATATTTTTTTTTTTTTTTTTAATATATATATATATACACTGTATATATATATATATATATATATATATATATATATATATATATATATATATATATATATATATATATATTAGGCTGGTCCTCAAATGTAAACATTAACTTTTCTAAAGTGCTTTTCCATTTTTTTATTACACCTGTAGAGAGAACAAATTGGGTAAAATTTCATTTCATTTTGAAAACTTTTACCACTGTCACATGGCCCCTGCTAATCTGCTAATCAGCACTATACAGAAATTATTTCGGTTTGTTTCAGTTATGATGGCGAGTGCAAGTACTTCAAGAAGAGCAACCAGAAAAAAGAACCATGTGTGGCTGATAGGCTGCCATATTGAAAAACTACCAGAAACTCGGCTCCCATTTTGGAAAGAGATTCTGCAGCGATACTTTAAGCTACATCATGCTGACAAATTGGACATAAGCAGTGCCGCAACAACTGTTGTTTGTGAGACATTATGCATCTGGGATAAAGCACGGATCCCCACTGCAGATGAGCGGAATATCATTGCAAAACTAGAGAGAAAAGTGGAACAATACAGATCCATCCTGAAAGGAAAGAGCCGGCGATCTGTCCCTCAGATAAAGAAAGAAGAGCAGTTTCAAACCGGTCTACGTTATTTATTTGACATTGCTCACGTTGATATCCTTGATCTGATCAAAATACCAGAGGACCGTGAATTCCTTAAGGCACAATGGGAGCCAGGTCGACGGGGCTTTATGGTTGGTGTTGACAAGGTGCTAGCAGGAAAAGAGGAGCGGACACATCAACGCGACAAGGTGTTGACTGAAAGAGAGCAGCATGAAAAAGAGAAGCAAGCAGCCTGAGAGGAGACTCTTGAGCTAGCATCATCAACAGACAGCAGTGTTGAAGCCAGCGATCATGACGACTCTGCTGTTCTATCTGCTTCAAAGAGGCAGAGCCGAAAGCGTGCAAGTAGCATTGTTACACCGGACCTAACAGCAGCTCTCGACCGCACCAAGGTTAGCGATCGATCAGCTGTTCACATCTTGTCAGCAGCAGCCTCTGCTCTGGGACACGACCCTTCAGAGTTGGCCATCAACCACACATCGATCAGGAAATCCAGGCGGATCCAACGGAAGACAATTGCAGGTGACATCCAGGCATCCTATGCTCCAAACACAAGTCTGGTGGTTCATTCGGATGGCAAGCTCCTTCCAGACGATGGGACTAAAAAAGTTGATCGCCTTCCTGTCATTGTCAGTGACCCACAAGGAACTGGAAAGCTTCTGGGTGTGCCAAAGCTGCCAGCAGGAACTGGACTAGCAACAGCTGCTGCTGTTATGCAATGCCTTGAAGAATGGCATTTGCAAGACATGGTGGCAGGTATGAGCTTTGACACGACAGCCAGCAACACTGGTTCAGCACTTGATGCATGCACTATTTTGCAGCAAAAGCTTGGACGACCACTATTACATTTTGCATGCCGGCATCACTTTCTGGAACTCGTGGTAGAGGCAGCAATGGCAGCATTCAAACCATTTCTTGGTCCATCAAAGGACCTGAGATAGCCATCTTCAAGCGTTTCCAGTCAAACTGGAATTCCATTGACCAAAGCAAGTTTAAGCCAATGATGCCTGATGACCTGGACTCTGGAGTTTCAGGTGTATTTTTAAGTTGCAAAGAAGATGTCGTTTCATTCTGCATCCAGAAACTGGAATCGCACCAACTACAAGATGACTACCGCGAACTTCTTGAGTTGACTATTATTCTGTTTGGTGAGCGTCCTCCGAGAGGATTCAGGTTCATGCAGCCATGAGCCATGCATCGGGCAAGATGGATGGCCCATGTGATTTATGGAATCAAGATCTACTTATTCCGTGATCAGTTTCGACTGACCCCAAAGGAACTCACTGGCATAAAGCATTTTACAGCATTTGTTGGAGCAGTGTATACCAAAGCCTGGTTCAGCGCTCCATCTGCCATTGGTGCTCCCACTGGAGACCTAGCTCTCTTAAAAGCACTCATTTTCTATCTTGATTCAGTGATTGCCGAAGCCACCAGCAAAAAGCTTTCCAATCACTTGTGGTACCTCAGCGAAGAACTGGCAGGACTTGCTCTGTTTGACGATAGTGTTGAGCTTGATGTCAAGCGAATGATAGTAGCTGCTCTTAAAGAATAATGCCAAGAGAATCCTCAACCATGGGTACATGTGGATCTTACAGCAAAAGAAGCCATCGCTGCCAAGACTGTTGCAGATTTTGTTACTTCTGCCTCACTGCGAATTTTTACTGCATTCAAAGTCAATATTGACTTCTTAGAAAAGGACCCTGTTGAATGGGCCGATGACCCATCATTTCAATCATCACAGCAAGTCTTGCGCGGCATTGCCACTGTCAACGACTTTGCAGAACGTGGTGTAGCATTAATACAGGACTACAATCAAGTCTTGACAAAGGATGAGCAGCAGCGCCAGTACCTGTTGCAAGTTGTTGAGTGGCATCACCATCAGTTCCCCGACGCAAAGAAGATATGGAGGAAATAATTTACCACAGAACTTATTAATGAGGAATCAATGGTCTGGAGGACTCTTACTCTGTGTGTTTATGATGATTGTCATACATTCTTACTGATTTGGAATTACATCTGAGTGTTAGTTTATTAAAAACAATTTTGTGTGTCGATACTGAAACATTGTAATTTTCAACCCATGTGTGACAGTAGTAAATAAAGTCGTATAGAAACCATATTTGGCACATTTCATTTTTTCACAATATAGAACAATTTTAGCAACAAGCACCTGAAAATAAGTCCAATTTTATTTTTTGGTGTACATTTGAGGACCACCCTAATATATATATATATATATATATATATATATATATATATATATATATATACGTATATATATATATATATATATATATATATATATATATATATATATATATATATATATATATATATATATATATATATTGTTGCGGATATGAGGATTGTATTTTTTTTATTGTGTGCTTTATTATTATTATTGTTTATTCTGCGCCTCCTGCCTCCAGTGTTGTATAAAAGTTAAAAGGGCGTCCCGGTAGTTAATTCCATAAAGCATCCATTGAAGGACACTATAATACCCTTGTTCAGTAGTTTATATCCTTATTATGTGTTTTAGATTAAGGCTTTGTCGTCCATTAACATGACACTCCATTGCACCAAGTGAAAAAGATAGATTCCCTTCATTCCCATTCCCAAAAACCTCCATTTCCCCTTTCAACAATTGCCATTCGCATTGCCAACCAACAATTGCCGCCATTGGCCACGAGGCAGGGTTGGGGAAGAAAGGCGGGTCCCCACCTCGTCATAGAGGGGAGGAGTGAGTCAGCCCCACTCAACCAACCACGAACAAGGGGTTGGACTTGGAGAGGGTGTGGAGAGAAACATCAAGGAGGTTCGTGAAGGTTGAGGGGCGGGGCCTATATAACCCGCCGCGGGACGTTCCCCAAGGAGATGAGCTTTTACGGAGATGAGCTATGACAAGAGCTGAGTTGTGAGGTCCAAGGCTGAGCTGCGTGGAGATCATCCAAGGAAGCACAAAGCCTGCTATTCGTCGCCTTGCTCGCCAGCAACAGCGGCCACAGCAGCGTGGGGCCTGGACGGCAGTTTGGAGCAGGGCCGCAAAGGAACGGCGGCTGCCCAACGAGCCGATCGTGCTGCAGGACCAGTTGGACCTCCCTATCCCGCCAGCCATCCACCTGCCATCCCTATTATCATCATTCCCCGTGTGAGTAGTCTTTGTTTGTTCTGTCCTGGGTAGTTAATTAAGTCTGTATAAGCTAGTATTTTCCCTGTGTCTCTAAAAAGCTTCTGTAAATTATTTTATTATCTTTCCTTCTCCTTGGTTATTTTGAGCCTGTAAATAGTAATAAATAGTAATCGTATTTCAAACCTTTTTTTTGTCTTCTTATTCCTTTTCTTCACATCCGTCGTCTTTGTCTTTTCCCTGATTGAATAGCTGTGGCGCGATACGGCCAACGTCTGGGTGAATCGGGTGAATCGGGGAAACTGTTCAGCCGCGGCGCCTCCGCTCGGCAAACAACATCCTTAACTGCGGACCGTAACAATATATATATATATATATATATATATATATATATATATATATATATATATATATACAGGGTGAATCAAAAGTTGCGCCCGCGCCCGATTTCTGTTTTTTCGGCTGTCAGATTCTTTCTGGGATGTCATGTTGTTAATAATTGTCTTGCAGATTATTAATTTTCTTAATTTTTTTTTTTTTTTTTTTTTTTTTGCAGGTTATTGTTGAGAGTTTGGAAAGTTACTGAAGTTACACCAAATTGAACCAGGAATTACCTTTCAATGAATCAACGCATTGCGGCCGTGAAACATTACTACAAATGTAATGAACAACCAATGATGGCGGCACACCGTTTGGCACAGGAATTCGATATTAACCTACCCCAGGGAAGAAACATATGATTGATTGTCGATTGTGCATCGATCACGAGGGAGGGCACTTTGAAAATTGCAAGTAAAACAGCTTGGTACACTTCCGTAATAATTTTCCACCGAATAAATGGTTAGATAAACATGTCATTCATTTATTTATACCTTCTTGTACACTGTAATGCAAATGTCAAACAAACAATCAACTGACAGATATATATATATATATATATATATATATATATATATATATATATATATATATATATATATATATATATATATATATATATACATACATACATATACAGTCACGTGAAAAAGTAAGTACACCCCATGTAAAGTTTTGACTTTTTCAACATATTTCAACATACAGCTATTTGATCTTCATTTCAACAATATTGATAGATAAAGTTGATATAATATAACAAATATCATGAAACATTTACATTTTGGAGTCCATTGTATAATTTAAATAAACATAAATGCAAATTTCGCATGTGGAAAAAGTAAGTACACCCGTGGCTCTAATAGGTGGTATTGCCCCCTTTGGCAGAAACAACCTCAAGTAGGCGTTTCTTATAACTGTCTACCAGTCTCTGACATCGACTGGGAGAATTTTTTGCCCACTCCTCCATGCAGAATTCTTTCAGCTGTGCGATGTTTGAGGGGTTTCTTGCATGCACAACTCGTTGTTTCAAATCCCCCCACAACATCTCGATGGGATTTAGATCCGGGCTTTGACTTGGCCATTCCAGAACCCTCCGTTTCTTTCTTTTCAGCCATTCTTTGGTGGATTTACTGGCATGTTTAGGGTCATTGTCATGTTGCAAGGTCCACCTTCGGTTGAACTTCAACTTCTCTGACAGATGGCCTCACATTATCCTCAAGCACCCTCTGGTACAATGAAGAATTCAAAGTGGATTCTATGATGGTGAGCTGCCCAGGCCCTGATGCAGCAAAGCTGCCCCAAACCATAATATTTCCACCACCATGCTTTCCAGTTGGTATCAGGTTCTTGTGGTCAAATGCTGTCTTTGGTTTTCGCCAAACATGTCTTCTGGTACTGTGGCCAAATAGCTCTACCTTTGACTCATCTGTCCAGAGCACATTGTTCCAGAAGTGCTGTTCTTTGCCTAGGTGTTTATTGGCAAACTTTAGTCTTGCCCAGATGTTCTTTCTGGACAGCAAAGGTTTCCTCCTGGCACACCTCCCATGTAGATCAAATTTGTGCAGCATCTTTCTAATGGTAGACTCGTGCACTTTGACATCAACAGTGGCAAGAGCTACCTGTAGGTCCCGTGATGACATTCTGTGGTTCTTAGAGACTTCTTTCAGCATCGACCGGTCTGCTCTCGGGTTGAACTTGCTGGGGCGGCCTGGCCTGAACAAGTTGGCAGTTGTTTGGAATCTTCTCCACTTGTAGATGATCTTCCGGACAGTCGATGATTGATTTCAAATTGTTTGGAGATCTTTTTACATCCCTTCCCAGACTCGTAGGCATCTATAACTTTCTTTCTGAAGGCCTCAGAGAGCTCTTTTGATCTCGGCATGGTGACGCCGCACACTTCAACAACAAAGAGCAAACCAAACTAAATGTCTGAGGTTTAAATAAGACAGGTTCCTCCAAGATCCTCTCTAATGATGTTCTAATCATTTGCACCTGAGCTGGTGCACCTGATTCTAATTTTAGGTATTTGAAGTAGTGATAAATGTAGGGGTGTACTTACTTTTTCCACATGCGAAATTTGCATTTATGTTTATTTAAATTGTACAATGGACTACAAAATGTAAATGTGTCATGATATTTGTTATATTATATCACCTTTATTTATCAATATTGTTGAAATGAAGATCAAATAGCTGTATGTTGAAATATATTGAAAAGGTCAAAACTTTACATGGGGTGTACTTACTTTTTCACGTGACTGTATATATATATATATATATAAAAACAGAAATCAGGCGTTACTTTTGACTCACCCTGTATATATATATATATATATATATATATATATATATGTATATACACATACACACACACACACACACACACACACACACACACACACACACGTCATGTAGCATGTGGATTGTTTATTAGATCGCCATTGAAGATATATGATATATAGTGTTCAAATATTTATATCCAAGTAAAACATGTGTAGACCAACAAGACATCTGTCTCATATTTCACCTCGTCATCCTAACTCGGGAAATTGAGAAGCCTGCGGGAGTCTGATAACTGTTGTTATGTCGTTACCACTTCTGATAACAGATGATGGCCAAAGAAAACAGACTTACACATCATTTTGCTGTTCCTTATCAACATTTTATTTTGAGTATAAAAAAACCAAAACTTTCATTCATGAATTAAGATTGGAATGTTCAGCATTGCTCTCTTATTTGATGGTTCCTCATACATTGGATCCAAGCTTTGAATCTCATATACACGATTGATTTTGCATGGACTATTACTTTTGTACCTTGTATAAAAGTACACCCATGTCTCGACCCTTGTTTCCTTGTCCTCTCTTTGTGTCATCCATGAACATTAAACAGTTTAAATAAAGCTGTAATAAAGTAACTGTCACTTAAACTTCTGAAATTGGGAGAACAATCTCAGCACATCTATGAAATACACAATTAATTGGAAATACATGTAGAAAGCAATTATGATTGTTAGTGAGCAGAGACGGCATTATGATACCTTAAAATACTTGGGAAAAGGGCATAACAGGAAAATAGTAGAAGAAGAAATGTTCTCTTTTTCTCAATCCCATTCTACGGATTTTTAAAAACCAAATCTAGCCATTATATCATGAAAACTTTAGTGCCGTAAACAATGCGTTGAAGCACAAATGTATACAATTCTTTCAGAAAGTATTCACACCCCTTGACCTTTTTCACATTTTCTTGTGTTACAGCCTGAATTGAAAATGGATTAAATTGACTTTTTTTTGTTTTGTTACTGATCTACATATAATAACCCAGAATGTCAGTGAAATTCTTTTATAGTAACTTTTACTGGTTAATTAAAAATAAAAAGCTGAAATGTTTTGAGTCAATAGGTATTCAACCCCTTTGTTATGACACTCAAATTGAGCTCAGGTACATCCAATTCCTTGGATCATCCTTCAGATGTCTCTACAACTTAAATGAAGTCTACCTGTGGCCAATTCAATTGATTGTACCTAATTTAGAAAGAAACACCTTTACATATAAGGTCCCACAGCTGACAGTGCATATCAGAGCAGAAACTCAACCATGAAGTCCAATGAACTGTCCATAGAACTCCAATATAGAATAGTGAGGAGGCATAGATCTGGGGAAGGGTATTAAACAATTTCTAGAGCGTTGAAAGTTCCCAAGAGCATCGTGAGCTCCACCATTAGGAAATGGAAAGAATATGGAAATACGCAGACTCTTCCAAGAGCTGGCCGTCCGACCAAATTGAGCAACCAGGCAGGAGGACCTTGGTCAGGGAAGTGGCCAAGAACCCAATGACCACTCTGGTGTTACGATTCCAGCCACATTCTACATAGTTAAGTGTAGTTCACCACTGCTTGGAATAGACCTAATCAAAGTGTTGCGATGCCACATTGTTGGTGATTCTTGCATGTCCTGTCAACTGAGCAACAAAACTGCAGAATCCTTCTCTGATCTGCTTCAGCCACTAAAACTGCACAAGAGACTTTGGCTCAAGTTGGCAATAGACATTGTTGGACCGTTCAAATATGATACTTGGGACTGCCGCTACACCATCACCTTCGTTGACTCTTACAGTAAGTGACTAAAGGTGGCATTTACTTCAAGTGTAACCACACAGGTCGTCACTGCTTTTCTCATGGCAGTTTTCAGTCGAGAAGAGAATCCTCACTGGGTTGTTACCGACAATGGACCGCAATTCAAGTCCGCAATCGCAACCTTCTCTCAATGGACTGCAACCTTCTCTCAGCTCTTGGAAGAGAGAGAGATAGATACAGCAAACTCACTCCAGCATTCACTACCCTCAAGCTAACGGAGCTATGGGAAGGTTTAAGAGGATGTTGAAGGAGTGCATCCAGAATACAGAATGAAAACGGAAACCTGCGGTAACTGAATTTCTCCAGAATATCGGACAACACAACACACCACTACTGATGTATCACCGTTTGAGTTGCTTCAGAAAAGGAAGATGTGCACTACACACACCAAAAGGAAGAAACCCGTGCATGTGAGTCCAGGGAATTTCAAATATACTGATCCTATATTGATTAAGGAGAAAATTGGACCAAGCACATTTGTGTTTTGTGATGGCAAAAAAAATGGAACACATCGCACCCGGCGCTCTATCCAGAGTCTGCACTCATGCCGGAAATGAAAGGAATGAAACAGTTGCAAGTCCAGTGCAAAGCAAAAGTGTTAGAAGATCACCTGACTGGCTGACATTTAATATCGATTTGAATGATTGCAGGAAATGTTCTTGAACGTAATGATAATTAATAAAGTCTTCAAGAAAAGGGGAAATGTTGTGTCCTGTAATTACGTTGATGATTTAAATGGTCATGTGATCTTGGACACGAGAGGGTGCTCGTAAAGGGAGTGGAGGAAGGAGCCGAGGAGAGAGAATATGGAGGTGATTGAGTAAAGCCTGGTTGTTGTACTCCTGTGGTCGGGATATGATATAACACAACGCATTTGAAAAAAGACTATACATGTCGCACCAGTTATTTTGCATCTTCAGATGCATAGGAGCTGCCAAAGCAGTTTCCTTGGCTCGGGGGCACAATTCTAGATGGGTCACCACTCTGACGCAGGATACACGGATGGCCCACTCATCCCAGTAAGGCGTAAGTTGGTACTCATTCTGCCGACCTTGGAAGGATGACAGGATGAGACTGCTGAATCAACCAGCCCACCCGATATTAATCAACAGCATTACAGGGGCTCAAACTCAAGACACCAATATATCAACCCAGCCATCTTAACCGTTAAGCCAACATCAGCCAGGCTACTTTCATCTTGGAAAGTTTCAAACTTGTTCAGTGGAAAAAGAAGAAGTTTTTCAGCTCTCTTGCAAGTCATTTTAATGAGCTCTTTCAGAGACTGACAGAGACCCACTGAGAAATGCATGAGAAAAATCAGTGGATGGATAAGGGAGCATAGGGAGGCAAAAGCTGTGATGGGTGTTATTATAAAGGATATGGAATGGATAGGTGTGAGGATGGAGGAGATGGCATAATGACCACAAGAAGGGGAAGAAGAAGGCGCATGGAAAGCTACAATTCACATGACATGAAAATTTGAGTTGAATAGGCTCCTTGAAAATACAGTGGTCATCAATCGAAAGAGTTTGGGTTTAACTTATGGTTAACTAGGGTTACGTTTCCTCTAATATTAGTATTTCATGTATAGTTTTAAAAGTCATGTGACATGCAAGGACCAATAAAAAACGAAAACTTTTTTCAAATAATCCCGCAGTCATACAAGACGCCAACACTTCATGGATTAGCTGGAATGATTTTTTTTTTTTGAGAAGAGCTAGGGAAGTAAGGGAACAAGGAAGGTAAGGAGTTGAGGGCAGAGAGAGAGAGGAGGAAGAAGTCTGGAGAGGAATAATCGTGGAGGGAAGGGAATCAAATAGCGTGCACGGATTTCCATGGAACATGTAGGGTTGCGAGCAAATAATTCTGACATTTTCATAGTGATAGATAATAAAAGCTAGCCGCGAAAACACCATAATAGTGGATTACAGGCACAGTACAATGCAGGTGGTACTTAATTCCTTGTGCATCACCTAGTATATTCTAGTGACGATTGTACTGTGTTTGTCGACACGCACCACCAGGAGGAGCCCAGAACTTCCATCTCCTGTCAGGAAAAGAAAAAGTTTGCTTAATTTAACATGTTTATATTCACGACATTAATTATTACCTGCAAAATGGAAGATTTTTCAAGTATATTGGTCGGTCGACTTTTTTATTCCGTCTTTGTTTTTATGTTTGTCTGTCTGTTTGTTTATTTGTCACTCGCCCACATGTCAATTCTAAACCAATCGTCATGAAACTTTACCAAGTTGTAGAGTAAGTCACAACTGAGAAGCCTATTGATTTTGAGATCAAAGGTCATCCTGAGGTCAAGTTTCTAAAATTGTCATTTTTCATCTAATTGAGTTGAATGTGGAACGGCATTTGCATATTGAGCCACTGAATTGGGAAAAACAACTATTTTTGAGGTCAAAAGGTCAAAGCACAACTTCTCAAGGTCAAACTTCTAAAATCATCATTTTTTATCTGAAAAAATCGTCACTTTTCATCCGATTAACCTGGAAAGTAAAGAGCAATTGCATATCGCCTCACTGAATTGGGAAACCAACTATTTTTGAGATCAAAAGGTCAAAGGTCAACTCAAGGTCAGACTTCTAAAATCATCAATTTTCATATGAAAAACTGTCATTTATCATCCGATTAAGTTGGGTATTAAAGAGCAATTGCAGAGTGCACCAATTGATTGGAAAACAAAATAGTTTTGAGGTCAAAGGTCATCTCAAGGTCAAACTTATAAAATCATCAATTTTTATCTGAACAAGTACAAAAAGTTTTAATTAAAACAAAAGCCGCGTCGATGTTACACAATGCCTAGATGCAGCTGTGCCTATAACGTCGATGTTATAGGCACAGGACATTCCTATTGATTCGATTACTTGATGTTATTTTTGTGCAAAGTGAAAATATATCTCGGCAATTTCCCGTGTGTGGCGACGAATTTTTAATATATCTCGGCATTTTCCCGTCTGTTATTTCAGGCGGTGTATGACTGACCATGCCGCGATTTTAAAAAAATATATCTCGGCAATTTCCCGTGTGTGGCGACACGTGAACGAAGCTATGCTCCTCTCTCCACATTATTGTGACGACATATAAATTAAATATTTCATCGTGACGATTGTCATCAAATGGACGAATTTTTAATATATCTCGGCATTTTCCCGTCTGTTATTTCGGGCGGTGTATGACTGAGCATGCCGCGATTTAAACAAAATATATATATCTCGGCATTTTCCCGTCTGTTATTTCGGGCGGTGTATGACTGAGCATGCCGCGATTAAAACAAAATATATATATCTCGGCATTTTCCCGTCTGTTATTTCGGGCGGTGTATGACTGAGCATGCCGCGATTTAAACAAAATATATATATCTCGGCATTTTCCCGTCTGTTATTTCGGGCGGTGTATGACTGAGCATGCCGCGATTTAAACAAAATATATATATCTCGGCATTTTCCCGTCTGTTATTTCGGGCGGTGTATGACTGACCATGCCGCGATTAAAAAAAAAAAATATCTCAATGGACTTGAAGTTACAGGCCTTTGAGAATTCATTTCGTTCTATAAAGGGCAACTTTCATCGGATTTCCTTCCCGTTTTTTTTCAACCGAGTCTAAAACTATGTTAGCGACTGTGAAAAATGAAATGATATGTCGAATTTGATTTGAAATAAAACTGTGTGAGAGAGGAAGACACCACGGGCCTACAAAACAGGCCTCAAAGCTATGCGAGTTAATAAAATGGTGGATATTTGTTTATATGAAGCCTCTCCCAGAATGGGTGGAGCTATGGTTCCCAGAATGGGTGGAGCTTTGAGGTTTTGTCTTCTCTGCAAGAACAAGAAGAAGAACAAGAAGAACAACAACAACAACAGCAGAGGGCACTCTATGACCAGCGTCTGCGACGCGGCTAAAAATCGTCAATTTTCATCCTATTAACTTGGAAATTAAATATGAATTGAATTGGGAAATCAACTATTTTTGAGGTCAAAACGTCAAATATAATTTTGATGACTTTATTAAATGTAAGAGTATAATTTCTGGAAATTTCATCAATAGAGAGTTGGCACCAGAATTGTCATTTGAAGATGAACAATCCAGTTGTGTGTTTAATTCTCCATTTGAGTGACTCAAAATGTCTGATGTACCACACCCTTTTTTTAGGTAGTAGTTTATAGGTTGTAGACAGCAACTGCTCAGGGTAGTACTACTGTTCTGACTTGGGAGCGTTAAAGTGGTGCCCGGAACCATCTTGCACTCTCCATGTCCGGATTTCTGGTCTTACTTTCTGTCTCACTTTCTGTCTCACTCAAACTATAGCTACCGGGCGAGCTTCAACCTCTCTTTCTTGCAAACAAACATCATACACTTTTCATCATACAGGTTTCTTACTCATTTTTACTCCTCACCTTTTCATTCTCTCTCTTTTATTTATCTTTCTTCACATTTATCAATGCAGTTATTTTATCTAAGGCTTGACCTTGATGAGGACTATATAGTCCATGACTGTAGGTAGCCTTCCACATACGAAAAACTCTCCTGTGTTACAGTTACAAAGCGTTGGTTTTGCTGAAGCAGCTTCTTGGGGGGATTGCCATCTCTCTCGCAGCAGTAGTTAGGGCAGGAATGTGGAATTTGGCTATGGTGTCGCTGATGGCTTACCGACTGTGTGAAGGACACTGTGCACCAGTGGTTAAGGTGAGTATTCCTTCACATGCCATGACCAACAGAGCCAACTTAACATGGGACGAATGTTATGATGTAAAGAGACAACAGCAAATCCCGACCGACCTGACGTAATGTCACGTAATTTCCCCTCCAACTACAGTATATAAGCCGGATACTAGTGGTGGGATCCTTAACGTCCACCAACGAATGTTGGCTGATGGGACGGCCGTTTATCGCATGTCCATCTGAGGAAGGCACGCACATTGATATTCATCCTGAAACAATAGGATGCCAGTTCATAGCTGGGCCGAGATGCAAACCAAGGCTAGACAGCTTGGGGGTGAGTCTCAAAATGTACTTTAAACTATATAATTAATTGAACAAAGAAAATGTGAATTATGAGAGTGGAGTGGACTGGAGTCCACAATATCTACCCAAAAAATGTTCGTCCATGAATTATCTTATGATGCAACCCAGCACAATTTTGATGTGTTTTTGCACCATTGTCACATTTTCCAAGACATATTGACGAGTCTCCTGTTTCTTGATGCGATTGGCATATAAATCTTCTTTATGGCCTCTGAAACCTTTAGAAAACAAACGTTTTGATTCCTTTTCATAGGAAAGAAGATATATATATATACATATATATATATATATATATATATATATTGTTACGGATCTCAGAGACGGCACTCCCCTTAGCAAGGGGGGGGGGGGGGGTTAATCCCCTTGGCCTGTTAAGCTGGCCGTCTCTGGTCCTGGTACTTGTAACGCTCCTCTGCGGGGTGGAATTGATCAGGGTTATTGGTCAAGGTGTTCTCCTGAATACCTTTACCAATCCCTCCACAAAACAGGGAGGCAAGTACCGCTCAAACCACGGACAAGATGGTATTTGCCGAGCGGTTTAGCAATCCGCGGCTCAAGCCATTAACAAAGGACTAACCCGACTCCGAGCGTTTGGCCAGAATCGCGCCACAGGTATTCAATCAGGGAAAACACTAAAGCGACCGGATGAGAGGAAAACCCAAAGAATAAGAAGGAACAGGTGTAATTTATTAATTATGTACAAAACCAAAGAACCAAAGAAGAAACGAAAGGTGAGACTGTACAGGAAGAGGAAGAAGCAGATACACAGGGCAAACCTTAAAACAATCTTATATTATTCCCCAGGACAACAAACAGGACAGGCAACCAGACTTACACGAAAGGGGAATAGCAGGCAGGAATGACTGGAAGACGGGATGAGAAGGCCCAGGCAGGCTTCGAGGTCCGGCTCCAGGAGTCGACTCGCGTCGTGGCAAGAAAACCCTGGCAGGCAGCGCTGATGATATTGGTTGCACGCGAGCGGACCTTATTCGGCGGGGTTATCAAATCGGGGAGGGTATATTGCTTTTCTCTCCACTCGTACTTCGGGCTTCCTCACTCGTCTCCGACCCATCCCTTCTCTCTGGCTCACGCCTCTCTTGTCTCCTGGCTCACGACCCATGCACGACTCTCTCCTCACTACTCTCTTTGCTTCCCCAACCACTCATCCTCAAGTAGCCCGCGCGCGACGCTTATATTGGGTTTTTGCGTATAAAGTCGCGGCTTTTAGGACACACCCACTGGTGAGCTCGCCTCGGCCCTGATTGGTCGTGAGGGCTCACCGGCTCCGCCCATTGATGGTGCGTTGACGGGGCCACGCCTTATTCCTGGAGCTCTGGGGACTCCTCCCCCTTCTTCTCAGAGATGAAGCACATGGGCAATGCCATCTTGTGGGGAGATAGAAAACCACTCACACCGCTTTTGAAGGGAACTTTGGGGCCTACTCTTATTTCATTAATGCAACGTAGATTCAACTACTGGGAACAGATCCTTAACTGAAACACATAATAATGAAATAACTACAGAGGTCGGAGAGGTCCTATGGTTCGCTACGTGTTGTACATGGACTAACTAGGGTGCGATCTTTAACAAACCAATTGATGGGGATATTTACAGGGGAACATTTATAAGGGAAACATTTACTAAAATTTACTAGTGAAGGTTCTAAAAACCGTAACAATGTATATATATATATATATGTATATATATGTATATATATATATATATATATATATATATATATATATATATATATATATATATATATATATATATATACATAATAGCGTAAGGACTCGACTTTGTTATCCCTTTTACGCCGCACCCAGTGACCCGATGCCCACGGCACTCATGGATTTACGATCTACGAACTGCGCTCTTTGTTTATCACGTACAGCCATACTCGAAAAATCTGAATTAGCCGACGTTGGGGCCCAAAAGCATCCGATTAACTGCCGATACGACGCCATCTTACGACGCCATCATATTGGCGTCTGCTGGGTGAAGGCGAAGCGAGCCGTCCGCTGATTGGACAGTCGAGTGCTGTGAACATGGGTGGTGTCAACCAAATGGTCTTTTTATTCCCTTGAACATTTTAAATTAGGATATATTAGGAAACGTCTTTATCGTCATTTTAATAAAGTTAAATGGAGTGATGTTGCGATACTCAGGGTGCGTTGCATAAATCCTCATAACTCAGAGAGGTGTAGCAGGTGGCGAGACGTAAGGAAGCTTAAAGATAACGAGCTGAAAACAGACGAACGATATGTCAATCTCTTTCTACACCGAACGGAAATAAAAGTATGAGAGCGGGAAGGCATGGCCTGAGCACTTCGAGCAGAGAGGACTGATTGGACTTAACTTAAAGAGAAAAAATTGGAGCTTAACGGAAGAAGAAGATCCCATGAGCGCTCCCCTATGCCATCCATAATGGTACACTCTATCCATACACCACATCCTCCCTTCCATGGATGTTCCACGGGTTTCATGTCTTTATCGTCATTTTAATAAAGTTAAATGGAGTGACGTTGCGATCCTCGGGGTGCGTTGCATAAATCCTCGTAACTCAGAGAGGTGTAGCAGGTGGCGAGATGTAAGGAAGCTTAAAGATAACGAGCTGAAAACAGATGAACGATATGTCAATCTCTTTCTACACCAAACGGAAATAAAAGTATGAGAGCGGGAAGGCATGGCCTGAGCACTTCGAGCAGAGAGGACTGATTGGACTTAACTTAAAGAGAAAAAATTGGAGCTTAATGGAAGAAAAGATCCCATGAGCGCTCCCCTATGCCATCCATAATGGTACACTCTATCCATACACCACATCCTCCCTTCCGTGGATGTTCCACGGGTTTCGGCTAGTATATATATATTGTAACGGATTTGGGAAACCCTGCACTTGGTGTAATTATTGTAAATACCACCCTCTGTAAATGTAATGATTCTTGTAAATACCTCCGTTTCATGTAAAGATCAAAGGTCGTCCTTTTAGTTAGTCCATCGCATACATGTAGAAAATCATAGGATCCCTCAATAGTTATATCATTATTATGTGTTCCAATTTAAGGCTCTGTTTTCCATTAGTTGACTCTGCATTGCACCAAATCAAATAAGATAGATCCCCTACAATATCGCCGTGACCTCCAAAGCGCCAGCACGGCGGCGTTCACCACCGTTGCATTGGGTGGTTGTTATTGGCATCATCATCGCCCCAAACTCCATTGAACACGAGGTCATCTCGGAGCAGAAGGTGGGAGGAGTCAGCCAAGCGCCAGGAACAAGGCGTGGCTCTGCCAGCGCCTCATCAAGGGGCGGGACCGGTGAGCCCTCGCGACCAACCAAGGCCGAGACGAGCTCACCGGTGGGCGTTTCCAAAAGGCAGGCGGCTTGATCGCACCAGGCGCAATATAAGCGCACGCGCAAGCCTATTCAGGGAGATGCGTGATCCAGCTGAACCGGAGAAGACAGAAAGACGTGAGGGGGTGCTGATATTGCGGCAATAAACCGAGACCCTCTAGGGGCCCTATTGTCGCTGGTTGTGAAGACGCAGAGCTGCTGGCTGCTGTTCGCTCCGAGCCCGGAGCGTGAACTTCAACGCTTACCGCTGCCTGGATCCTTCTCCCCCCCTGACGCATCCTTACCATCGGCCTGGACCATTCGCTCCCTGAGCCATTCCTGCCTGCAATTTCCCTTTGTCGTGTAAGTCCGTGGTCTGTCCTTTGTGTTGTCTGGGTTTTATAAGTTAAGCTTGTTTAAGGAATTGCTCTGTGTCCTTCTGCTCCTTCCATTTCCCTGTAAATTACATTTCTTATCTTTTCTTCTCTTTGATTGTGGTTGTGTAAATAATTAATAAATATCTGTTCTTCCTACCTTCGTCTTCTTCTTCATGCTCGTCCGATCGCCCCTGTCTTTTACCCATTGAACACCTGTGGCATGATTTGGCCAACGCTCAGAATCTGGTTAGTCGTTGATAAATGGCTCGAACTTCGGGTTGCTAAAACCGCTCGGCAACTAGTCCATCTAAAACCGTGGAGCGAGCAGAAGTTATTCCCTCGTTCCCGGCTGGCGGTAGTAATTAGGTACGTAGCGAACCCCTAGGCCTAACAAACCCTACCTACCGTTGGTCCGTGAAGGACGCTGTAGCTTCAGGATCGGAGACGGCCAGTGCAAATAGAAGGGGGATTAACCCCCCCCCCCCCCCCCCGCTAAGGGGAGCACCATACTCCGTTTCCGTAACAATATATATATATATATATATATATATATATATATATATATATATATATATATATATATATATATATATATATATATACATATATATATATATATATATATATATATATATTGTTGCGGAAATGAGGATTGAGTTTTTTTGATTGTGTTGTATTGTATTGTAAATTGTTATGAATTATTGCTTATTCTGAGCCCTCCTTGCTCCAGTGTGTATAAAGGTCAAAGGGCGTTCTGGTAGTTAATTCCATAAAGCATACATGAAGGACACCATAATATCCCTGTTCAGTAGCTTATATATTTATTATGTGTATCAGGGTAAGGCCTTGTCTTCCATTAAAATGACACTCCATTGCACCAAGTGAAATAGATAGATCCCCTTTCATTCCCATTCCCAAAAACCGCAATTGCCAACTGTTCCCTCCGCGACTCCATTCGCCACGAGGTAGGCTCGGAGAAGAAGGGCGTGTCTCCACCTCGTCATAGAGGGGAGGAGTGAGCCAGCCCCGAACAACCAACCAAGCACGAGGGGTTTGGTTTGAGAGGGCGGAGGAAGAGCAATCGAGGAGGTTCGCGAAGGTTGAGGGGCGGGGCCTATATAACCCGCCGCGGGATGCTCCCCAAGGAGATGAGTCCAGGAGATGAGCTTTTACAGAGATGAGTTCTGAGTTCTGCAAAGAGACGAGTTTCAGAGAGAAGTGCGCAAGGAGGGAAGAGAAGCGAGAAGGAAGCCTTTAACACAAGTGCGCGAGAGAAGCGCGGGGAAGCCTTGAGAATAGTGCACGACGTCACCCTGCTCGCTCCCAGCCTGACGAGGCCCGGTTTGCTGTGCGCCCTGCAAAGCCTTCCAGCTTGTGGTCCGAGCTGAACCTTCCTCCCAGTCCAGCCAATCGTTCCTGCCTCCATTCCCCATTCGTGTGAGTTTGTTCTGTTTGCTCTGTCCTGGGTATTTAATTAAGTTTGTATAAGCTAGTAATTTTCACTGTGTCACCTGCTTTTTCCATGTTCCCTGTAAATAACTTTGACTGCTCCTTTTGCTTGTGTGTGTAAATAATAAATCCCGTTACTCTTCTGTACGTCTTCTTCCTCTTTACATTCGGTCGCTTTAGAGTTTTCCATATTGAATATCTGTGGCGCGATCTGGCCAACGTTCGGGGATCGGTTGAATCGGGGAAACTGTACGACCGCGGGGCCTCCGCTCGGCAAAACGAACATCTTATCCGCGGTCCATAACAATTGGTGTCGGGGAGTGAGATACGAGGCCCGAACCAAATTTTAAAAACATCTCGACAAAATTTGGTCAAAATTTGGAGCAGCCGAAATTTGTTTTGTTTTACAAAACCTGAATTTTGAAATCGCGCCATGGCTGGTCAAGGCGACGGGATGTCGGTGGGAGAGATAGACGGGGTAGATTTCGACCCAGGACCTCGGGGAAATGTATGTGGAGGAAAGAGAGGAGGAGAACATTGGCAATGTGGTTGAGGAGGTTTCAGGCGCGCAAAATGGCGCTCTCGCACACGTGGTTACGGCGGCACCAAATTTAGCGGCGCCCGTGACCGTAGCAGCACCAAATTGCGCTGCGCACGTAGTCGCGGCGGCCGAGCCCACGGCGCCGATAGACATGAACCTCTTTCTGATTCAACTTGCGGCAAGCATGGAGAAGCTAAATGATAAGATGGAGGCTCAGGGTGAGCAAACGAGGGACGAAGCGAGGGCTAAGAGTGAGCGATTAGAGGGCCAAATGGGGGCAATTGGGCACCTCAGCAAAGGACTTCTGTGACTCACTGGGATTGACACAATCTGTCAATTTCCCGACCCGGATCTCAGCCAATGGAGTTTCTTCTCTTCTAGACTTGGTTATGACAAACTTCCCTGCTAATGTCTGCTGCTCTTCTTCTGCTCCAATCGGTTCTTCTGATCATGTGCTTGTCAAAGTGGACATCTCTCTGGCCATTCTCAGAGAGCCTCCTCAGCGTCGAAGAGTCTGGCATTTCACTCAGGCCGACTGGGACGGGCTTCAAGCAGCCATCAATCGTCTGGATTGGTCTCCCATCTCCACTGCCTCTGACATCAATTCTTCCTGGGAATTCTTCCAAAGCAAACTGATCTCTCTCATGCACAGATTTATCCCATCTCGTCTTCAGTTGTCTTACCCTTCCTCCCGTCCATGGTACACCGAATCTTGTGGTGAGGCAGTTGCCCTGAAACAACTTGCCTTTGCCTCTTGGAAGGCTAATCCAACTGAAGGCAATCTCAGTTCCTTCCACCAAGCTCGGAACAAGTGTGTGTCTAGTGTCTACCCTCAGGAGTGCCAGGAAGCACTATCTCTCCTCACTCAAGAACGAACTCTCAAACCTGTCTCCTTCCTCCAAATCCTGGTGGCGTCTGGTCAAATCCGTTTCTGGTGTTTGTTCCCCCTCCATCCCCTCCCTTACCTCAAATGGCCACACAGTTGACATCGCACGTGACAAAGCCGAATGCCTCAACTCTGTGTTTGCCTCAAAATCTTTAGTCCCAAACCCATCTCTCTCTGTTCCCACCTTTCCCAGTCGAACCCAACTGCTCCTGGACTCTGTGTCCTTCTCTCCTGACAAGGTGGAGGAGTTTTTGTCTAACCTCGACTCTGATTCTGCAACTGGACCAGACGGCATCAGCCCACGGGTCCTAAAATCCTGCTCTGCCACTCTATCTCACCCTCTCTCTGTTCTTTTCACCCTATCTTTTGCTCAAGGTCATCTGCCAGCATCCTGGAAATCAGCAAACATTACCGCTTTACACAAAAAAGGTGCAAAAACAGATCCTTTTAACTACAGACCAATCAGCCTGCTCCCAATTATCAGCAAAGTCATGGAATCCATCATTGCTTCGGATATGAAATCTTTCCTCTTCTCCAATGGTTTGATCTCTGATCATCAATTTGGATTCAGACCAGGTCACTCTACTCTGGACATGCTGCTTCTCCTGTCTCAACAATGGATGGAGGTCCTCAATGCCAAACAGGAAATCAGAGCTGTCTCCCTCGACATATCACGTGCCTTCGATACGGTCTGGCACCCAGCTCTGCTCACCAAACTCTACTCCTATGGTATCCATGGAAATCTCCATGCATGGCTTGCGGACATCCTCTCTGGTCGTAGTCAACGTGTGGCCCTGAATGGATTTCTCTCATCTCCCCTTCCTGTTCAGGCTGGAGTTCCCCAAGGCAGTGTGCTGGGCCCTGTGCTTTTTCTGGTCTTTATCAATGATCTCTCCGACTCTCTGGAAAATCCTCTCTATCTCTTTGCTGATGACTCCACTCTCTGCCGCTCCATTCCTCTTCCCTCAGATCGGCAGTCTGCAGCCTCCTCACTCTCTGAAGACCTGGACAAAATCACAGACTGGTTAAACAAGTGGAACATGTCTTTCAATCCTGACAAATCTCACACTCTTACTCTGTCTCTCCGAAAAGATCGACAGGACAACCCTCCCATCTACTTTCTCATCAATCCTCTTCAAGAAGTTCTGTCGCTCAAGCTTTTGGGTCTCACTATCTGCCATGATCTTTCTTGGGAAAACCACATTTCCAAGCTGGCCTGCAAAGCCAGTCGCCGACTGGGCATCCTCCGTCGTGCGAAGTCCCTCCTAGGCACACCTGAGCTCCTCACCACATACAAGGCTTTCATCCGCAGCTCAATGGAATACTGTTCTCCCCTATGGGCTGGTGCTCCTGCATCACACCTAGCTCGGCTTCACGCTGTTGAAACCAAAGCTTTCAGAATCATTGGAATCTCCCGCGATGAAGCTATCTCTGAGGGCCTTTCACTCACTCACCGCAGGCAGGTAGGTGGTCTTTCTGTCTTCTACCGACTCCTCTCCGGCCTTGCTCCCCCAGCTCTCTCTGTGCTCTGTCCCCCAAATATTCCTACAGGTCGCACAAGATCTGCCAGCAAGCCTCTGATGGTTAAACTGCCAAAATCTCGGCTCTATGCTCACCTTCACTCCTTCATTCCTCTTTTATCCTGCCTCTGGAACAAACTCCCACACTCCCTTCAATCCCACTCCTCCCTCCAGGTCTTTAAAACAGCTGTTCACCACCATCTCTTATCTTCCCCCATCCAAAACCTTGATCTTTTCTACCCCCACTAATTCACCCCATATCCACCTTGTTTGTAATTCCAACTTCTTACCTGGTAGTCCTGGCAGTGTCCATATGTTTTATGCCTCTCCCACCCCCTTTCCCATGCCTCCCCCCCAAAGCCCTCTCCCTCCCACAGATCTCTCGATGTCTCCATGTCTCTCGGTTCCTGCTCTCAAATGTTGTGTTTGTGTCCTTCCCCCTCTCTCCCCATCTTGTCTACCGCTCCCGATGCTTTTTGTTTTATGTGTCGGTTTGTCGGTTATGTGTCGGTTTGTCGGTTTGTCTTTCTGTGTGATAAATGTTCGCTCCTTCACGAGCCTCGATCTTGTATACAAAAAAAAAAAAAAAAAAAAAAAAAAAATGAGGGATGAAGCGAGGGGTACCGGTGAGGGATTAGACAAGAAATTTGGGAAGTTAGACAATAAATTTGAGGGGTTAGACAACGGGATAAAAGAGGTAAAGAATGGGTTAACGGGGGTGGAAAATAGAACGGCGGCCCAGGAGAATCAGATAGAGGAGGTGAAAAATGGGTTAAAGGGGCTAGAAGATAGGATGGAAGGCAAATTGCGGGAAATAGGGGAGCAATCCGCCAGAGAAATTAAACAAATGGGAGAGCAGATAGAGGAGGTGAAAATCGGGGTAGAAACCAAACTGGATGCTCAGAGGGATGAATTGGGACAGATGAGGGTGGCATCTACAAAAGAGAGGGAGGAGATGAAGGAGGAGATACGACGAGGTGTAAGTGAGGAGGTCTCGGGGGTACGCGAGGAGGTAAAGCGAGGTGAAAAGCGTATGGAGAAAGAGGTGAGAAATGGGACGGCAAGGTTACAAGGGGGCATAGAGGACCTGACGGAGGAGGTGGAACAGCTGACGGTGGGACAGACGGAGTTAGCGGAGCAGGTACAAAAGAACACTGCGGTACTAGGAGGGTTAAAAGCGACACAAAACGACATTAAAAATGACTTAATAGCGACACAGAGGCAATGTCAGATGGTACGTGAGGGACTGACAATGAGGTTGGACGAGGTGACAGAGGTAATGGAGACGAAGGACCGGCAGGTGAGGACGCACATAGAGACGGTCAAGATAGCCTTAGAGGCCGAACTTGAGGAGACGCACCGGGAAATAAAAGAGGTGAAGCAAAAATTAGAGGAAGTGGAAGAAGAGGTGAGTGAAATTAAGAAAAGACGGACAGAAACTAAGAGAGAAATACAGGAGGAGGTGATGGAATATGTACAAGGGCGGTGCTCAACTCATAATAGTGTGCTCACTAACCAAATAAAGAGTGTGCAGGTGGTGAAGGAGGTGCGGAGACGAGGTGCCGAGGTGAGTGGCGATATACGAGGAAATGTATATGATGTGAGGGGAGCTTCAGTCAGCTTGGGGGTTGATTTGGATCCGGGTGTTCGTGAGAGGCCGTTGGTGAAGTGTGCGACAAGTCCGGTGTGCGAAGGAGGAGGTGTGCGAGAATGTCCGACTCTAGGGTGTGTGAGGAAAAAGTGCGCGCCAAGGAGTGAGTGTGCTGTCGAGAGTGAGTCGGTCGTAGCGCGTGTGCGAGGGAGCACATGGAGGCGCGTAGTGAGGAGTGTTACAGAGGATGTAACAAGAAAGTGTACACCTGTGGTGAGTGTTACGGAGGAAGTAACGGGAGAGTGTGCGCAAGAGGATGCGCGAGAAAGGTGTGTAACGGACGGGTGCATGGGGAAAGAGTGCGCTGTCAAGAGTAAGGGAGGATGCACGCCTGTGGTGAGTGTTACAGAGGATGTAACGTGAGAGTGTGCGCAAGCGGGGCACGAGAAAGGGGTGTAACGGACGGGTGCATGAGGGAAGAGTGCGCTGTCAAAAGTAAGGGAGAATGTACACCTGTGGTGAGTGTTACGGAGGAAGTAACGGGAGAGTGTGTGCAAGAGGATGCGCGAGAAAGGTGTGTCACGGACGGGTGCATGGGGAAAGAGTGCGCTGTCAAGAGTAAGGGAGAATGCACGCCTGTGGTGAGTGTTACAGAGGATGTAACGGGAGAGTGTGCGCAAGAGGGGGCACGAGAAAGTGGTGTAACGGACGGGTGCATGAGGGAAGAGTGCACTGTCAAAAGTAAGGGAGAATGTACACCTGTGGTGAGTGTTACGGAGGAAGTAACGGGAGAGTGTGCGCAAGAGGATGCGTGAAAAAGGGGTGTAACGGACGGGTGCATGAGGAAAGAGTGCGCTGTCGAGAATAAGGGTGAATGCGCGACCGAGAGTGGAGGTGACAGTAGCAAGAGTGACACGGAGCGTGAGTTGGTTGTGACAGGTGAGAGAGGATGTACACCTGGAATGGTAGAGTGGAAGTGGAAAAGCACACAAAGTGGAAGCACACCTGGAATGGTAGAGCGTGTGTGGGAATGCACACTGGAATTGGTAGTGAGGCACGTGGTTGGGTGTGCGAGTGAGGGCACACCTGTGGTTGTCACAGAGGAGGTGACCGAGGAGGGGCGCGAAGAGGTGTGTTGGTGAGGTGTGCGAACGACGAGTGTGTGCAAAGGTGTTCGGTGGTCAGGTGTGAGACCAAGTCTGTGAGCGGAATGAGTGTACCTGGGTGTGTAAGAGAAGGTGCAATGACGAGGAGCATGGGAACAGCTGGATGTATGAGCAAGGAACGGGCTGCGGGGTGTGAGCATGCAGGTGAAGCATCGACGGTAACCGGGTTAGCGGTTAGAGCGACTTAGAGCCGAATCGGGCCCTCGGTGCGCGCCGAGCAGCTTCGCATGCCGCGAGGACCAGCGGGGATCTGAACCACGGCGGTTTTGAAAGAACCGCCGTACGCGATCCACGCTGGGCCTCGCTCGGAACGGCCGCGTCCGTGCTCCACCAGGCGGAGCCGGCAGCCCGATAGGAAGGGTCGTCATGGCGACCCCTTTTTGTTGAGGCGTTCCGGCAGGTCGAGATTGGGCCATTGGATGGCTCCGTGCCGAGGTGGGGCGTGGGATCTCGGCCCGGGTAAACACCAGTCCCTGCACCGAATGCCGGATGTATCCAACCGCCGGCACCAAGCAACCCGCATTAATGGCTCGGCTGTGCGAAGCCGGGCTGTAGAAGTGAATTGGCGCACCGAGAGGATCTAGAAAGTAGACAGGTGATGAGGTTAGTGTTTTGGACCCGAAATTAAAAAGCGAAATTTGATGATTGGCAAAGGATTGGCAGAGTGATGATTGGCAGATGATGGGTAGTGATTGGCAAAAAATTTAATTGGCTGAAATTTGGTGAGCAAAATTGGTAGTGGAAGATACCCGATGTGGGGGGATGGCAACTCTGCCATCTCTCACAGCGGGGGCAAAGGAGCACTAGGTTTATGGGGTTTATGGCAGTGAAAACTAGCCCGGGAGGGTTAGGATATAATGATAGGGATCTAGAAGATGACCTTAGGTAACGTTAAGATTAGGTAGTGACAATGATACCTGTAGTGGGGACACAGGTAGATTAGAGTGGATGATAATGACGTGGTATGTGCTTAGTTTAAAGGGAAGACGGGGAGCACTAAGTTAGTAGGGCACCAGGTAGATTAGATGATGCCGTGTGTAAGGAACAGGTGTGATTGCACAGGTGTGCAACTGAACAGGTGTATGGAGCAGTGTTTGAGTGAGTGATGGTGATGAGTATTGTGCTGACCAAATGGTCCAGGAAGGAAGGAGGGTGCAGGTGGCACCAGGTAAGATTGCACAGGTGTGCAACAACAGGTGAATGGAGAATGGCTGTGTGGAATAAATGGTAGTGTGGAATATCTGGCGTATTGGAATGGATGGTCGTGGAGTGAGTAGGATGGAAACTGTGGAGTGGAGTGGATGGTGCGAAGGTGTGAATGGGGGAAGGATGGACCCCCATCTCGAATACCCGGGGAGGGTAGTGTAAGTGTTAGGTAGAGGGTATAGGCAAATTGTGGTTGGATATTGGCATCTGTGGTGCGGGTGAAAGAATGGAATATGGATGGGTGCATTAGTGTTGTGGAAATGGCTGGGCGTGTAGCCTGTTAGTGTGTGTAGTTGGTTTGGGCACTCCACCACTGTGAGGATGTCGGCCAGGTGAGGCCGCAGGTGGGCTCTGGGAGCCGGTAGAGTTGTTGTGGATGGGGCCCGAGGATCTGGAGGACGGACCCGGGTAGCCCAGTGCCAGAGGGCACCGAGGGGTGAAAGAGCCAGGAGGGGCCTTCCCCAGTTAGATAGGTTAGGGTGAGGAGCTGGGTAAGCTCGGGTGGCAACTGCAGTGGTGGAGGTGTGCAGGTGGGTAGACCTGCTGGGAGAGCTACACGACCCAGCCCGGAAATTGTGCAAGGGCACCGGGAGATGAATCGGGGGAGTGAGACCCCAAATTGAGAAGCACCACAGTTTGGTCAATGGGAATTTGGTTTTTAAAACCACATAGAGTAAGATTGCCAATGGTTTGGCAGGGAAAGACCCCGGGTAGTGTAAAGTGTGTTAAAGTCATTTAGAGGATAGTTAGGATTGAAGTCTCCTCGCACCATCTGCATCCACTCACCTGAGGTGACGTAACTCCGCACCATGCCATGTTTTATTATTTTTGATGCTGAATGTTTGGATTGTGAGACGCATCATGATGTGGGCGTGAGTCTGTTAGGTAGGGTGCAATGGAGCAGCGGGACATATTTATTTATGTTTTAAAACTGTCGCACTCAGGGTCAGGTTAAAAGTAGAGGGAACTACACCTACGTGTCACACTAAATTAAAGTTAAAGGCCCGGGCCGTGCCTAAGAGGAGGAGGGTGCAGTGTTGCGGAAATGAGGATTGAGTTTTTTTGATTGTGTTGTATTGTATTGTAAATTGTTATGAATTATTGCTTATTCTGAGCCCTCCTTGCTCCAGTGTGTATAAAGGTCAAAGGGCGTTCCGGTAGTTCATTCCATAAAGCATACATGAAGGACACCATAATATCCCTGTTCAGTAGCTTATATCTTTATTATGTGTATCAGGGTAAGGCCTTGTCTTGCATTAAAATGACACTCCATTGCACCAAGTGAAATAGATAGATCCCCTTTCATTCCCATTCCCAAAAACCGCAATTGCCAACTGTTCCCTCCGCGACTCCATTCGCCACGAGGTAGGCTCGGAGAAGAAGGGCGTGTCTCTACCTCGTCATAGAGGGGAGGAGTGAGCCAGCCCCGAACAACCAACCAAGCATGAGGGGTTTGGTTTGAGTGGGCGGAGGAAGAGCGATCGAGGAGGTTCGCGAAGGTTGAGGGGCGGGGCCTATATAACCCGCCGCGGGACGCTCCCCAAGGAGATGAGTCCAGGAGATGAGCTTTTACAGAGATGAGTTCTGAGTTCTGCAAAGAGACGAGTTTCAGAGAGAAGTGCGCAAGGAGGGAAGAGAAGCGAGAAGGAAGCCTTTAACACAAGTGCGCGAGAGAAGCGCGGGGAAGCCTTGAGAGAAGTGCACGACGTCACCCTGCTCGCTCCCAGCCTGACGAGGCCCGGTTTGCTGTGCGCCCTGCAAAGCCTTCCAGCTTGTGGTCCGAGCTGAACCTTCCTCCCGGTCCAGCCAATCGTTCCTGCCTCCATTCCCCATTCGTGTGAGTTTGTTCTGTTTGTTCTGTCCTGGGTATTTAATTAAGTTTGTATAAGCTAGTAATTTTCACTGTCACCTGCTTTTTCCATGTTCCCTGTAAATAACTTTGACTGCTCCTTTTGCTTGTGTGTGTAAATAATAAATCCCGTTACTCTTCTGTACGTCTTCTTCTTCCTCTTTACATTCGGTCGCTTTAGAGTTTTCCATATTGAATATCTGTGGCGCGATTTGGCCAACGTTCGGGGATCGGGTGAATCGGGGAAACTGTACGACCGCGGGGCCTCCGCTCGGCAAAACGAACATCTTATCCGCGGTCCGTAACAATATATATATATATTTACCAAAGAAAACACAATGTGTGTGTGTGTGTGTGTGTGTGTGTGTGTGTGTGTGTGTGTGTGTGTGTGTGTGTGTGTGTGTGTGTGTGTGTGTGTGTGTTTGTCTGTCCCCCTTAATAAGAGTAGGTTCTAAAGGCTTTGCGAATTGCTTTAGGAGGGATTTGGGTGATGGGATTGAGGGGGGGGGGGGGGGTGGTGGTAAATGGGCAATCTTTGAACATGACTGTGTGTCCACCGGTAGAAAGACCTAAAAGACTCTGACGACCCATAAGGGCCCCAGGACCCAGAAGACTCCAAAGACCCAATGGACCACAAAACACCCAAAATACCCAGAGATGCAAAATACCCCGTAGACCGTTAAAGACACAAAATATAATGAAGACCCCAAGGACCCAGAATACTCCAAGGACTCTGAAGACCCAAAATACCCCAAAGACCCAAAATACCCCAAATACCCAAAAGACTGAAAAGACCCTATAGACCCAATGGACCCCAAAGACCCAAAACACCCTAAGACCCAGAATTTTGGTAAGACCCAAAGACCCAAAAGACTGACGACCCAAAAGACCTCAATGACCCAGAAGACCCAATAGACCCAAAATACATGAAGACCCAAAATACCCTGTAGACTGTTAAAGACACAAAAGACCATGAAGACCCAGAAGTCCCCAAGGACCCAGTAGACCCCAAGGATTCTGAAGACCCTAAATACCCTGAAGACCCAAAATAGCCCTAAAACCCAGAAAATTCCAAGGACTCTCAATACCCAAAATACCCCAAAAGACAGAAAAGTCCTTGAAGACCCAATGGACCGCAAACACCCAAAATACCCCAAAGACCCAAAAGACCCCGAAGACTCTTAAATACACAAATGACCACAAAAACCCAAAATACACTGAAGACTCCAAATTCCTCAAATACCCATAAATACCCCAAATACCCAAAACACTGAAAAGACCACAAGACCCTCAAAGACCAAAAATACCCCAAAGACCCAAAAATACACCAAATACCCTGAAAGACGCATGAAACACGAAAGACCCTTAAATATACAGAAGACCCAAAACACTGAAAAGACCCCAATACCCTTAAAGACCCAAAAGACCCTGAAGACCCAAAGTACCCCAAAGACCCTGAAGACCCAAAAGACCTTGAAGATCCAAAGACCCCCAAATACCATTAAATACCCAGAAGACCCAAAAGACCCTGAAGACTAAAAATACCCAAAAGACCCAAAAGACCTAGAAGACCCTTAAATACCCCAAGGATCCAAAATATCCCAAAGACCCAAAGGACACCAAAGACCCTTAAATATCCAGAAGACCCAAAACACTGAAAAGACCCCAATACCCTTAAAGACCCAAAATACTCTGAAGACCCAAAGTACCCCAAAGACCCAAAATACCTTGAAGATCCAAAGACCCCAAATACCGTTAAATACCCAGAAGACCCAAAAGACCCAGAAGACCGAAAAGACCCCAAAGACCCAAAAGACCCTGAGTAATTATGTCTCTTACATTGGAATTGTAGACGGTGGCTTGCAAACCGAGCCTCAAGGTCGGTGTACGGAAGCGGGTTTTTTTTTTAAATCACAATAAATCCACGGCGTAGGGAGGTGACATTTGCTGAACGTGACATGCAAAGTGCGCAGAGTAAACCGAGTGTTCATTTACATCTGTAGGATATCTACTAAATGTAGAAGATAAAAGCACACCTGACACTAGCCCCAGGCTTCAGATTTTGGCACGCTCACGCGGCTGCACCGTCAAATAAACTGTTCCAACCCGTCATTTTTGATGGGCTTTATACGAGTATATATATATATATATATATATATATATATATATATATATATATATATATATATATATATATATATATATATATATATATGTGTGTGTGTGTATATATGTATGTATTTATTTATATATATATATATATATATACAGACACACACACAGCGGGTTGGAAAAGTATGATTCCCGCAGGAAATTAATTAATTGAGATGGGATAACAAAATTAATCATTGTAATATGAAACTAAAAGCACTTTCAAGGGATTTCCATGAACTCTTAAGGATATAATAATTAATAATACTTATTTTATAATAGGCAAAAGCAAATCTGTCTTTGTATATAATCAATAAATAAGTGTGACCCCCTTTTACCTTGAGAACTGCCTCAACTCCATTTGGGATTGATTTAAGTAGCTTATGGATTAGCAGCAAGTTAAGGATGTTTGAGTCGATATTTTCCCAACAGTGTGTAATGCACTCCAGAGCACATTCAGACTGCTCACATAATTTATTATCTTTCTCTCAAATGTATTCACCCTTCATTTATTATGTTAAGCCAAAGCGTCAGTAAATAGTAACTACAATACATTAAAGAATATGGATACATATCTTCAATATTATGACAAATCTGTGTTTGAAATTGTGATTTGAGAAAGCTTGACATTGATTTAAGGTGGACTCATACTTTTGTATTATACTGTGTATCTATACTCTGTCTATTCTATTCTACCTATCTATCTATTCTATTCCATTGTATTGTATTCTATCTATAATCTATATGTATAAAACACAGTTTGTGTGTGTGTGTGTGTGTGTGTGTGTGTGTGTGTGTGTGTGTGTGTGTGTGTGTGTGTGTGTGTGTGTGTGTGTGTGTGTGTGTGTGTGTGTGTAATGTTACCGATAGACTCCTAAACGGAGAGGCTCACGTATTTGATTTTTGTCACAGACATGGCCATTGAGCCTGGTGTGGAAGTATAAATCTTTACTTGTAATTGGTTGAGGTTGGTGAGTGAGCAGGTGGTCCAAAGAATGTCAGGAATGCCAGGAACTTGGACCTCAGAGAATGGAGAAAAGCGAAACCTGGGAGTCCTTTGTTCGCCTTGTCACGGCCCCGGGCTAAAACACATTCCTAGGCTCTTACTATTGTTTAAACATCGGGATGCAAATGAAGGGTTGGAGGAACTCCCAGCAGGAGGGGAAAGGATTAAAATTTGCGCAGGAGGGATTAAAAACTTTTGTGTATTCGTGTGCTCATAAAACGTGAACAGCGTTCTGGTAGAAGGAGACTTGTCACCAGAACCTTTGTCCAACGGAACGGAACGAGTGTCCATGTGAACAGCGCTGCGCAGAGGACTTGCTGAAGAAGAAGAACCATCGACTTGAATTACCAATTCGTTTAGTTATTATAGTTCCTTATTATTTTGAAACAAGTGATTTATTAATTATAATAAATCTTTACTTTGTAAAAGCTGTTTCGTTCATTGGAGTCTCGTGAGTCTTCTCAACATTCTCCAACAATTTGGTGAAGCCCGTACAGGGATCAATTGGACATCGACAAGGTCATTCTAAAAGGTAAGCGTGGTTTCTTGTCGATTGTTCCATTATGATGTACGAACCTGTGTATAGCTATTTTGTATATATATGGAGGAGGTAGTCGGTGGGCGATTCCACAATGCACAATTGCTGCACAAAAGCCCTGGGGAAAAAAATACAGATGAGACCCTTTTGCTCGGTGCTGTGTAGACTCACAAAGAACCATTTTTGAGCTGGCCTCGGTGCTGTGTATTTCACAAAGAACCATTTTTGAGCTGGCCTCGGTGCTGTGTGTTTCACAAAGAACCATTTTTGAGCTGGCCTCGGTGCTGTGTAGACGCACAAAGGACCATTTCTGTATGATTAAGATATAATTTATCGTCGACCTTGTAAATAATATATGTAACGATTTTTAACGTTGTAACGTTGTTCGAGGTAACGTCCTGCAAATGTCTGCTCGTTCCTTTTTGTTGATTCGTAATTCCATTGAATTCTCATTACGAGGCGGAATGGAGTACGCTGGGTAGTGATCGAGTTCCTTTATGTCGATTCAGGAATGGTGAATGGGCGAACAAAATCATGGATGGTACATCGACAACGATTTTTTAGCCATTATTCGAGTTTAACGATTTTCTGTAAAAACGTATTTTTCCTGCGCTGTGTAATTAATGCGCCAGTTCTTCTGACACTCGCCACTGAGAAACGCGCCACTGATGTGCGCGAAGCGCGCGGGCTGTGAGACGCGCGTCGGTGTGTTTACCTGCATTCACCTGTGTAATTAAGACTGCGTGTTTGAAAAGATTGGTGCATGGTTGCACGAATACGCTGGTTATTAAAAGCCTTACTATGTACTAGGAGCAAATCGACCCATGAGTGCACCATGAGACGATTTGTTTGCGAGTCGTGTAAGGCTAGTACACTCGTTTACACTCGTACACTTGTTTTGCACTTGCAACGTACCTTTGAGTTGCCCGCTCAAAGCACGCGACTCGCTTGGCGTGCGAGAGGAAGCGGGCAATGGAGTTATATATATATATATTTTTTCTCTCCTTCCAACTTGTGGTATCGCGACAAAACGGCTTATATCTTTGGAACGACTAGTTGGATTTAGACAAATGAAACGAAATTGTGTAGGACAAAACCGTGGGTCCAAGGTAAGGAAAAAAAAAAAAGGAGGAGGAAAGAAAGAAAAAAATTCCCGCCAATTTTTTTCCGCCATTTTGTATAACACCTAAAACTCGTTCGATCAACATATAAATTAATGACAGACAACGCCAGCTGATGCCCGTCCAGAATTATTATGAAAGAGGGCGATTGGATGAAAATTGCATACCAACACCCCCAGGGTAAAATCGAACATTTCTTTTACAAAAAATCTGTCACAGGAACACCTCCTCATTGTCCCTCATTCCCATTTCCGCTACCTGTGCTGCTACCTGTCTCTTGCTCCTGCTCCTTCTCCCCCCTCCTCCCTCCCCTCACTGTTCCCCCCTTCCCCCCTCACTCCTCAGTGCCCCCCCTCCCACCCCCCTCCCCTCCCTCTAGTTATAGCCCCCTAGCCCTAACCCCTCCCGCCCCCTCCACCCTCACCCTAACCCCTAATCCTAACTCTAACCGCCTCCCGTCTCACCCCCCTCCCCCTCCCTTCCGTTAGCTCCCGCCCTACCCCCCCTCATTTCCCATTGGCTGACGTTTTGCAGGAAGCTTCCAGGAAGCAGAGCCAGTGCTGTTGTTTTTTTGTTTTTTTTCCTGTGCTTCCTGTGCTCGCATTGCTGTGCTTTATTCCTGTGCTTTATTTCTTTTCTTCCCTTGCGCCATTTCTCCCATCCCTTCTTCCTTCCTCCTTCTTCCTCCTCCATCCATCCTGCGTTATTCCTCCATCTATCCCTCCACTCCTCTGTCCTCCCTGTGTTACCTACCTGTGTTACCTGTATCCCCCCCCTCCCTCCCTCCCTTGCTCCCTCCCTAACCCCCCCTCCCTCTCTCCCCTTCTCTCTCTCTCTCTCTCTCCTTTTTTCTTTCTGTCTTCCCCTATCTCTTTCTTCATTTTGCACTTGAACTCACTTGGGTAGAGGCTCATATAAGGCGACTGAAAGTGATAAATAGCGAATGACGCCTGTACCCTACCTTCTTACCCCCCTCCCCCCTCCCTTCGTCCTTACCTTCCCCCTCCTCCCCTCTCTCCCCTTTCTTTTTAGTTTTATTTTTACTTTTCACTCTTTCCGTTCATTTTTTTTGGTCATACAATGTTTTGAAGACATGTATGTCATGATATATGCAAACTGTTTATACAGGAAATGTTTGTTGTTCATGTTTGTTGATTATGAGAGATGATTATAAAGTCATGATGATTACTATGAATGATATCATTGGGTTCCGATGCAGAATGATTGCACGGGCTTGGAAAAGAGCTTTCAAGCCCTATAGGATCAATTGTGTATTACAAGCAATTGAGTTTCAAAATTTTAGCATGATTTAATTTTTTTTTAAATTGGCAAATTATGAATTGATCGTCGTTTGTTCGTAGAACATTTCAGGAGTTTTACGAAATTTTGGTTGCCAAGAGGTTTTGGGTACTATTGAAAATGAGACATTTTTCCCAACGAACTGTTTCATATCTGCCATCAATTTTGGCTGTCTCACGAATGAAGGATGAGTTGCCTTTAGTGGTTGCAAAGTCGACTTTGTGGTGACCAGGCAAAATGAAAAAAATATGTCAGATATGACCCTAGTACAGAACAGTGATTCGTCAATTAACATGAGGTATGGGTCAGAGGTGACGACCGATGATCTTCGATCTCAGTCAATAGATAAATCTATCCTGACATCATTGGGGAAAGGGCTTATGCAGGGAGTCATCTAAAATGATTAATTTGATTTATTGATGAATATTGATAAATTAATTGAATTGATTTAATTGAATAAATTGAATTGAATAAATTGATTGATTGATTGATGAAAATGCGGTCTCAAGAAAGAAGCTTTGATATCTTTGTGAGATATTATCAATGTGAAGACAACCTTGGAAAATAGAGCAAGGTGGTAAGTCTATATATAGATATATATGTGCGATTGCCATTGTGTGATCCCCCCTTCAACAGAACGGGACACCTGCGGATTCACCCATTTCATACTGACCCATTTGGCTCATCTGCAAATACCGATCTGTGAGATTGGGTTGTGCAAAAGCCACAGGTGAGAGAGATTCTCTGGAAATCACCGTTTGAACAGGTGGAGAGATCCTTCCTGGAGGTACAGGTGAAGCTTTAGAGTTTAGAGGAACCTGGAACAAGCTACAACACATCCAACGCTACTTTGATAAAAGGTGGAACAAACGCCAGTAGATTTATTTACAGTACATATGGTACAGGTGTGTACAGGTGTATTCCAAAGCGCAGATCCTAGTAATCTACCTGGTACATTGAGTGAATACTGAGTGTTATTCACATACAGGCAGAATGGGGAATGGAGCCTGCAAGAATACACAAGGCCAACCAGATATTCCACAAAAAGGTACTTGTACATATTATATGTACGACCGTTATGGTGCCGAAGCTATAAGGGAGGTCGAGAATTGGCATTTCTGGACAAAGGGACATGCTAAGGAGTTTCAAAGAGATGGTACATTTGAGCGAAGTCGATTGGAAAGATTAGGACAAAAATTGAAAGCCAGGAAGAGACAGAATCTAACGGTAGACTGGCTTGCATTCCATCTTTGGGATGGTGAATCCAGACAATGGGAACAGCAAGAACGGATAACGGACCTAGAACTTAAAATAAAAAGGATACAGGATACATTGGAGGAGATAAATGCACAACTGCCCTCGAAAATAGGAATAAAAATGACAGTTGTCCCATCTGATTCCCATTTGTCTCCCCAAAAAGAAGAGAACAGAGAATTTTCTTATGATTCAAGGGGAAATCAGAAATCTACTGACAGAAACCGGTGTTTCAATTGTGGAGAGATGGGACATTGGAGAAGAAGATGTCCGTATGTCAACAGGATGACAAGTTCATCGGGCAAACCAAGATCAAGGGTACCAGTGCTTACCGGTACCTCAGACAACGATTAGGCCTTCATTGCTGCAAATCCCAAATGATGATTGGCCTCAACAGATTAGATCACTGGACAAACATGAATAACTGTCGATGATTCTTGTGTCTGAAAAGTTTTCGGAGCAAGAATGATTCATTTTTTTCTTTTTTGCTTGTTAGCAAATTAATAATTAATTGATCAAATGCCAAAATTGGATCTTTTATTTTGGGCACAACAATTTTTTAATTTACAAGGTTTGGAACAATTGCTTTGCAATTTTTTTTTGGAAACCAAGTGACAAGAGTCACATGATGATCAGGTGGGAATTTCGGACTATTGTTTCGCATGATTGATAAGTCAGTGGTCGACTGACATGTAAATGGGTGTGTAGTCAAATTTGGATAAATTATTGTGGGAATCAAAAAAGGTAATTTCAATGTGACATTATAGGGGTTTTCTAAGAATAAACTTTTTGGTCTATTTGTGTATTAGCATTTATAAAATTGAAGGACAAATTTTATGAAATTGAAATAAAATTGACACCCATCTTGATCTGTAAATAATGGTTCCAACGCAAACAAATACGCATAATGCATGTGTGTGTGTGTTTTTGTGTGTCAATGTTAGTGTTTTTGTTTTTGTTGTTTTGTGTATCAATCTTACAAGATTGTTGACACTGACTGTGTGCCTGTCTGGAAATGGATAGTTTTATGTGGATGGGATTGAATATCCAGAGAATCCGTAAAATAAAATAAAAATATAAAGATTTGATTTGCTGAGTTATGAGCAGCCATTCATTAATAGTAAAAATTGGGAGTAATCTTGGGATTCCATTTTGATAGAATTTATATGAGAATAAAAGCTATTTATGGATATGAGCTTCATAAAAAAAATGTGAGAGTACAAAATTAGCCAAATTTGGGAGAGGTCTTACACTGATTTACCAGAGTACTCTGCTCACGGATTTTTATATATATATATAAACTTGAATTTTATCAGCATATAAATTGTGCTGTATGTATGGATGTGTATTAGGCATAGATGATATGGGAAAATAGTAAAGAAAATCTTGCTGGTTTGAACTATTGTGAGTTTTAAAACGGAATGCATTGTGAATCTTAAACCAAGGGGCAGACATGAACGTGCTGTTACGTTATTTATACGCAGAACGTGATGTAACGTGTACCTGCAACATATTTGTTAATCTCGCACACCTATATTGGCATACTGGTGTCAGTAGTAATCACTGGGTGCATAGAAATGGATGAGCAACAGTTAAGGGGGTGTAAAAACACTTACTTGGATATTTTCTACAAAAGTAGGGGTTTCAATAAGTGGTAGCTGTACACATGGGATTCATCAAATTAGGTTTTGGAGTTCAAACAAAGTCACTGGTTAACAGATGGGAATGGATAGTAAATAAATTCTTCGACCAGGGTAAATGAAGTGAGATATTACAAAGACTTATAAGAGCTATTGTTCTTCCTTGCAGCAGTGGGAGAAAATTTAGATCCAACATAATGAATCTATAAATGAATGTGATAGGGATAATATCCTCAATTTGTACTAATTATTTGATTGTGGGTAAAGGAATTAATTTATCATAGTGGATTGGTAACAGCAGCCTGAAATATCCTGAGAGTGTGCATCCACATAATCAGAAATCCCAGATTTGTTTTTAAAACAAACGTTTGGTAGAGGTCTTATCTGGACGAATACTTGCTTGGTAGATAAAAATGGTACTGCATGTTAGCAGCCACTTCAGTGGCCATTTAGACCGAACAAATTGGGAGAAACTGTAATTGAATATGTAATTTACAGATGAGTATTTGGGAAGTAAAAAGGGAATTTATTGATTTGGGAGACATTTTTCGAAGGTTTATTAAAATGTTGCAATATGACATTTGGCAAGGAAAATTATTGGAAAAAAAAAAATAGATCTGTTCATAAAATGAGTTTGTTGACCCATTGAAGTTAATTCTTCGAATTATTGTTTCACTAGCATTTTGAGTTCAAATTGGAAATAGTGTGGTCGAGCTTTGGTTAAAACCTTTGGTTGCAGTGTTTTGGAACAAATTGATAAACCACAGGAGGGTGATAAGAATAGAAACAAATATGGACCTAAAATAGAAAGATTTTATGATGATATGAATAATACCGAGATTAAAAGAATGAATCAAGTAATGTTGTAAATGAATACAGTAGAGTTAAGATAATGGCATAACGACAATGTTATGAATTGTGTCAGTTTTACAAGATCAGTGAACTCATATCACCACGAATGACACACTGTTAATAAACAAATAAATAAATAAAACAATGAGGAGGAATTATGATAATAATACATTATGCTTAATTTGTTGGTTTGCAAAATTTGTTGGGAATTAGATATTCCTGTTTGTGATTGTAATCATATACACTCATTATTAATGCATTTATTTTCTGTGAGTAGTGTTAAAATAACTGCATGAGTTTTAATTTTCAAACTATATTGATTTGAAAGCAATTTTAAATGCTACTCTTAGTTTAGTAATAAAATACATACCTGATTGAATATTATTTGTGTGACGCATATAAATGATTATAACTTTTTTGAATGTTTTAAGGAAAAACAACAAATTGTTGAATGTGAAACTGTCGGAAGATATACATGATTATGCTGATTTCATGGTAAGATGTACCCTATCTGATTCAGTGTGTGTGGAAAGCAGATTCAGATGTGACTGAGTAAAAGGATAAGATGAGATCACATTTTGAAGGGAGTGCTAACGGAATTGGGAAGAAGTTCGAGAAAGAAAATTTGTGGCTAAAAATGAAGTTAATCTTGGCATACACCCTCCTTCTCAAAGAATGATGAAGGCAAACTCCTTTGGAAGATTGGAGATGGATGCTTACCTTCACCAAGGAAAGTTTATGTGACCATTTGCCTGGATCACACTGCAACATATGAAAGAAAGGCGATCACTTACTCTTGTTCGAAGGCTTTGAACATTCATCACATCAGCAATTGCAGGACAATGACATTTTACCTGCAACCTCTACGAAATGCGGGGACATATGTTATTACTTCACCAACCTCCGGGGAGCCAGCATGGAGCTGCAAGCAAACGGCTGTGCCTTTTCACAACAGCTGTGCACGATTCTGCTGGTTGCTCCTGGTATGGACTGTGGATGACCTGAACACCATGGTCCCAACATCATTGTGGATGCATCTGGCATCCCTGTTCCACATCTTACTGGCCAATCAACATCACACCAATACTTGCTGCCCACTCATAATGAGGGAGGAGGCAAGTCGACTACAACTGGGCGAAGGCCTTGATCAGGAATTATTATGGTTCACAGCAAGAATGGCAAGAATGCTACATGGAGAGCAGGGTCAGTCTATGACTCCGCGCAGTTATTACAACAGCGAAACCCTACACGAAGTAATGCAGGTGCTATGAAGACATTAGAAGAAAATGTTTCATACCTGAACTCAAACACAAGTGATCAGCCCCTTCCTTTCAAACAAAGAGTCAACATTTGTTTGGAGGCAAACGTTTTGCCAGATGTTGCAGATGCTTTATAAATTTGAAAATGGTGAAGTGAAATTGTTGTATATTGGTGATGGTGAAGTGTTGTTTTGCAAAGATATTTGTGATGCAAATGAAAATAGATTGAATTAACAATATGGAAGGAGTCAATGACCAACGAAATGTTTTGTGATCAGATTCTTCCAGGATGACGGTGTATGCCTAAGGGAATTGGATTACCAAATTTGTGGTTTGAGTACTTGTATTGATGTTTAGATTCATGGTTAATATAAACAAAAACAAAAAAATGAGGGATTGTGGAAGTATAAATCTTTACTTTTAATTGGTTGAGATTGGTGAGTGAGCAGGTGGTCCAAAGAATGTCAGGAATGTCAGGAACTTGGACTTCGGAGCACGGAGAAAAGCGAAACCTGGGAGTCCTTTGTTCGCCTTGTCACGGCCCCGGGCTAAAACACATTCCCAGGCTCTTACTATTGTTTAAACATCGGGATGCAAATGAAGGGTTGGAGGAACTCCCAGCAGGAGGGGAAAGGATTAAAACTTGCGCAGGAGGGATTAAAAGTTAGCGGAGAAAGGATTAAAAACTTTTGTGTATTTGTGTGCTCATAAAACGTGAACAGCATCCTGGTAGAAGGAGACTTGTCACCAGAACCTTTGTCCAATGGAACGGAACGAGTGTCCATGTGAACAGCGCTGCACAGAGGACTTGCTGAAGAAGAAGAACCATCGACTTGAATTACCAATTCGTTTCATTATTATAGTTCCTTGTTATTTTGAAACAAGTGATTTATTAATTATAATAAATCTTTACTTTGTAAAAGCTGTTTCGTTCATTGGAGTCTCGTGAGTCTTCTCTTCTCCAACACTGGGAAGAACATGGCCGACCTAAAAATTTATTTCATAATATTTTTTTACCATATTTTTACCTCAGCGCATTTCAGCGAGGAATATTATGACCGGAATCTGACCGGTGGCAGAGCAGCGCGCTGATTCGCTCAGAGCGATCACGTGATGTTCCTAGCCGCCATTAACTCAGTTACGCGTTCGCATGTATTTCAGAGCGAAAAGCGATTGCGTTTTTTCACATTTCAGCGAGGAACATTGCCATTCACACCACATAGGTGTTTTTTTTCTTTCATCTTTAGATCCATATTTTTTGCCATAACGTAGCGCATTATGGCTCTCTCGAGCTCGAGTTAGCCAATCACCTGGGGGCATGAGGCCACGTTGGCCAAGCCCACGACACGACGCAGAGTTGCAATCGATCGCTCAGAGCGATCACGTGATGTTCCTTGCCGCGCGATTGCGTTTTTTCACATTTGAGCGAGGAACATTGCCATTCACACCACATAGGTTTTTTTTCTTTCATCTTTAGATCCATATTTTTTGCCATAACGTAGCGCATTATGGCTCTCTTGAGCTCGAGTTAGCCAATCACCTGGGAGCATTAGGCCACGTTGGCCACGCCCACGACACAACGCAGAGTTGCAATCGATCGCTCAAAGCGATCATGTGATGTTCCTCGCCGTGCGATTGCGTTTTTTCACATTTCAGCGAGGAACATTGCCATTCACACCACATAGGTTTTTTTTGTTTCATCTTTAGATCCATATTTTTTTTCAGCGAGGAATATTATACACGGAATCTGAATCGGTGGGAGAGCAGCGCGCTGATTCGCTCATTCACGCTCATTGATGACGATCACGATCACGTGATGATGTGATCACGAATGATGTTTGTGATGCGATCACGTGATGTTCCTTGCCGCCATAAAGTCACAGCAAGTAGCATAGATTTTAGCATGATTAGCATTTAGCATGATTTAGCATAGATAGTAGCATGTTTCACATAGATTTTTTTTCAGCGAGGAATATTATACACGGATTCTGACCGGTGGCAGAGCAGCGCGCTGATTCGCTCAGAGCGATCACGTGATGTTCCGAATAAGCACAATCAATTGAGTGTGCCGCATGAGTCTGCGATAAGTGTTTAAAGTAAAGTGAAAAAAAAAAATGTTAACGTGCCGTTGTTAGCCTATTCATGTATAGTTTGTGTTGTATTTAGCTGTGGCTGAGCTAAGATGTAGCTGAACTTCAGAGTCATTGACTCTGGTATCCTTTGACCTCTTAATCACCTTGCTCCATTGGGACAAATGCAAGTAATAAGCGCATCGGCAGGTAAATCCACCGGAGCGAGGTGAAACACCTCTCAGGTTGAAATAATGTGAGTTATTCCATCCCCGCCGCCAGTTGGCTTCACTTTTCACGGAGTATGAGCGTTCTATATATTTTCAATTCAGTGCGCCCGACTCGCTCTCACGTACTTGATTTGTGGCATAGACATGGCCATTGGGCCTTCACGGTGTAATTTGTGCGAGGCTTTTGTCCGAGTGAGCTTGAGTCGAGAGGGCGAATGTACGGGTTGGGAATGTACGGGTCTCCCTTCCCCCACCCGGCAACGCCGGTACTGGAGGGCGTCACAGGATCGGTGAGTCTCCAAAATCCACTTCGTGCTGTTGCGAAGATTCAGGACGATGTCGCGATTGTTGTGCTGCTCTCCGACCATGAGAACTGCAACGTCATTGTTGACTGGCCCTCCCCTTCCCTCCCCCTTCCCCCCTCCCCCCTCCGTCCTCCCCTCCCCCTCCCTTCCCCCTCCACCCTACCCCCTCCCCATCCCCCTCCCCTCCCCCTCCCCCCTCCCCCCTCCCCTCCCCCTCCCCCCTCCCCCTCCCCCCTTCCCCTCCCCCCCCCTCCCCCTTTCCCCTCCCCCCATCCCCCTCCCCCTCCCCCTCCCCAACCTCCCCCTCCCCTTCCCCCCTCCCACCCCTCTCCTCTCCCATCCCTCCCCCTCCCCCTCCCCCCTCTCCTCCCCTCCCCCCCTCCCTCTCCCCCTCCCCCTCCCCCCTCTTCTCCCTCACATTTATACACGGAATGCCGGGTACTTCCCCCCCCCCTCTTCTCCCCTCCCCCCCTCTCCTCCCCTCCCCCCCCCCCCCTCTCCTCCCCTCCCCCCCGTTCCCCTCCCCTCCTCTTCCCCCTCCCCTCCCCTCCCCCACCCGGCAATGCCGGGTACTTCTGCTAGTTATCTATATCTATACTATCTTTACCATATATAAAGGGACAGTGGTCTACCTTTGTCATGAGTAAACTCACAGCTATCGCCATGAGTAGGGAGTTATCCTTGACATGATGGCGTAGTTCATGGTTCGGTCCATGTTTTTGGCACCTTTAATGAAGAAACAAACTCACCAGAAATCGTTTTGATGACCTTTTTCAAGATGCACTGGGGGAATCGAAGATGTCTAATAGTAAACATACTATTTAAATGTATCTTTTAGACCTTTGCATTCTTTCAACCCATTTTGACCTTTTCAGACCCCTGTAAACCTCTTCAACCTTTTAGGCCTTTATACTCCATAGACCCCTTTTTCGACCCTTCTGGCCCTTAGTCCTTTAATGCACAAACCCCTCCCATCCTCAGGGTGGGGATGAGGTGGAATGAGAGAGGGTGGGGGAATTAAGCCTCAGTCAAGGTGAAGCCTCTATGGACCCATGTCAGTTTGTCTATTAATTATGTATTGTTTGATGTTGACTTGGACCATGACAACGTCTGTTCATTAATTACGTATTATTGGATTGTGCCTATGTCTATTAATTCCGTGACTATTAGAATGTAACTTTTAGACCTTTAGGCACGAGAGTGCATCATTTCCCCCCTAGGTTTGGAAACTCCCTGTCCCTATCCTACAAACATTCCATTATGATTGGTTATCATACCTGTGAAGATTGAGCTGATTTGGATAATATTTAGGGAGAGGGACCACCATGCGTTTGAAATTTCCAATATTCCAAGTTCCAGATTTTCCCGGATTTTATGTTAAACCATTGACCAGGTTGGCACAGACCAGTCAAATCACCCCCCCAAACATCATTTTTTTTAAACTAAGAAGGGCGAAGTAAGACTACTGGGAAGGTCTTTCAATTTTTCAGTTTCAGTCCTGGTATCTGACCTCATGAACATCACTTTTGTTTTCAGAAATGTTCCAGAAAAGTTCAGAATTTGGGAGTAAATTTGCTTTTTTTCTCTTTCTAGATGACGAGTGATGACGTAGTGATGAAAGAAGGCGCACCACAAAATTGGCAAGCGGTAGTAAAGTCAGGTGGTGCAAAGTCAGAGGTAGAGAGCAAGCAGACTCATCAGAAGTCACAGATATTTGGATTGGGAAGTGCCATAATTGCATCAGACGCTGAGCTTACTGGACTGTGCCTACCAACATGCAGACAGATTTTCCTCTGTTTACTGTATCACAAAGAGGAAGGTTTGCTGCTTAACAAAAGTAAATAGGAGAGTGAAAAGATTCTCACATTTGGTGTATCGTTAAGAGTGGTTCAAATTCCCAAAGGCTGTGAATGCTCCCTGGAACGACTTAGTACTGCACAAGACCCTAATCTGACAAAATTAAAATTTTCTGCCACCCTCAGTTGAATGCCATGCCTGGCCTGCCAGCAGTCATTTTAGTTGGACCTAGGTGTAGGTGATGTCACACACACTAATAGATCGGCGTAATCGCCAATGGCACCTTTGATGATGATGTCCCGGCAAACACATAACGTAATCACAACGTTGCCGGAACATCGTAATTAGGTAACGAAAAAAACAACGTTTTATAAATGTTTTAAGGACGTTTTACTTTTACCTTCAAACATGTTAACCTTGAAACAACGTTGTGGAAACGTTTTACAACAACATTATTTCAATGTTGCAGGAAAGTAACGTGAGAAGCGTTGAAACAACGTTGTGGAAACGTTTTTCAACAACGTTATTTGAATGTTGCAGAAAAACGTTCCCTAAACGTTTTAGTTAGGTACTGGCCCGACGTTATACCAATCAACGTGTTGCGAACTACAAACAGTCCGCTCAACTTTGCAAGCATTCCAGGTGTGGGAGATGTTGGTGGAAGTGGAAAAAACGCGTTTTCTGCCATTTTGTTAAGTAACGTGAAAAACGTTGAAACAACGTTGTGGAAACGTTTTACAACAACATTATTTCAATGTTGCAGCAAAGTACCGTGAGAAACGTTGAAACAACGTTGTGGAAACGTTTTACAACAACATTATTTCAATGTTGCAGGAAAACGTTCCCTAAACGTTTTAGTTAGGTACTGGACCGACGTTATACCAATCAACGTGTTGTGATCTACAAACATTCCGCTCAACTTTGCGAACATTCCAGGTGTGGGAGATGTTGGGGGAGGTGGAAAAAAAGGATTTCCTGCCATTTTGTTAAGTAACGTGAAAAACGTTGAAACAACGTTGTTGAAACGTTTTACAACAACATTATTTCAATGTTGCAGGAAAGCAACGTGAGAAACGTTGAAACAACGTTGTGGAAACGTTTTACAACAACATTATTTCAATGTTGCAGGAAAGTAACGTGAGAACGTTGAAACAACGTTGTGGAAACGTTTTACAACAACATTATTTCAATGTTGCAGGAAAGTAACGTGAGAACGTTGAAACAACGTTGTGGAAACGTTTTACCACAACATTATTTCAATGTTGCAGGAAAGTAACGTGAGAAACGTTGAAACAACGTTGTGGCAACGTTTTACAACAACGTTACTTGAATGTTGCAGAAAAACGTTCCCTAAACGTTTTAGTTAGGTACTGGCCCGACGTTATACCAATCAACGTGTTGTGATCTACAAACATTCCGCTCAACTTTGCAAGCATTCCAGGTGTGGGAGATGTTGGTGGAAGTGGAAAAAACGCGTTTTCTGCCATTTTGTTAAGTAACGTGAAAAACGTTGAAACAACGTTGTGGCAACGTTTTACAACAACGTTACTTGAATGTTGCAGAAAAACGTTCCCTAAGCGTTTTAGTTAGGTACTGGCCCGACGTTATACCAATCAATGTGTTGCGAACTACAAATAGTCCGCTCAACTTTGGACAACCTGAAAACAGTCGACAACCTGTAAACATACTGTCTCCGTCGACTTAGTCAACGGAGGTATAAAAATCATACATTTCGCCACCGATAAATCACTTTCAATGACATTATTTGGAGAAAATACCTTTTATATGTTTCCGAACAGTATTGACAATGTAAATAAAAAGTGGAGGTGCAATCTGTAGATAGCGGGGCATTCTGTGAATGAGTGACGTTTCGGTGGCCATTCTTATTGGTGGGTTAATTAAGAAGGTGTTAATTTTATTTTAAGAAGACGTTTTTGTCGCAGATAAACATAACGACATAATCATATACGTTTGCTCTAATATAATGAGATGGCCGGATTTTCTTTAAGGGACCTCCCGTGGTTGGTTTTTTAGCGCGAGGATGGGACGGAAGTGACGTTTGAAGGTGCTTTGGGTTATTTTTATGTTCGTCCGTGTTGAACGCACGTTGTGTGCTGCGCTCGCCTTGGGGTCATTTATCCTGTTCGGTTCTGGATTGAACTCACTCACTGCCCTTTGAAGAAACCCGCTTCCTGGTCCTTTGGTTCATCATTATTGGGTTTATGATTTGACAATGCACGACACCATTGATGAAAATACGATAATTTTTTGGTTCCAATGCGATACTTTCACTTTTCAGATCCGGCAGCCATAACACAAACATGGAAGCCATTTACACAGAGTCGACCAACCGCGTCTTGGGGATGAGACGAAACACGATTGGTCTTTAGTTTTTCTAACGCATCCAAACCGTGAAAGTGGAAATACCTGATCCTCTCATTTTGGTTCTACTAATACATTCCGATAAGGACTTGAGCAGGAAAAAATTTGCATTTTGAATTAATTTGTTCGTTTTCTATTTGCGTTTGGGAGTTTCAGGTGCAGTAGATTAGCGCTGAAGTACTCACTATGCATTGTGGGCCCTTGCACGTGACCCCTTAATTAAAACACCTGTGTAGTGTTAAGTGTTAAGTGATGTGCTAACTTAAGCTGACGGTGGTTTCATTGAAATCCGTTAACAACAGTTTAGATACAGAAGTGAGTGACTTTGACCCGGCATGATTTTTGTTTCGCTATAACTTTCTTATAAAAACGTTTATGTGCAAGACCTTTCATACATGCTTCAAATAAAGGGGAACGCATGTGCCTTTGTGGGTTTGTTTGTCTTTCAGGATCTCAGCTGTGCGGTGTGGATTTTATCCATCTCCCCCGTGTGCATTACTGCCTCGACCGCTTTGACAAAGGTAAACGTGTTACCTCCACCACCGAAGGTGGATGGACGTTGTTTTCACCCCTGTCTGTCTGTCTTATCGAACTCCAAGGGAGTACATGAATGAAATTTGGGTGGGTGTGTGAATGTGTTGAAACACCCCTTTTGAAGATAATTTAGGGGTGCTCATCACAAAAAATAAGCGTAACGAAAATGGTGGTTCCATCAGCACAATTCTATTTCAATTTAATCAATTTCCTCTATTGCATCGCTGGGTTTTTGAGCTGCCATTTTTCGGCCTATTCAAATGTGCCTTGCTTGTCTTGTAACATATCACATAATCTGAGATCATTGATGAAGACGAGAAAAAGCACAGGGCCCAGAACACTGCCTCCAGCCTGAACAGGAATGGGAGATGAGAGAAACCTATTCTGTGCTACACGTTGACTATGACCAGAGAGGAAGTCCGCAAGCCATGAGTGGAGATTTCCATGGATACCATAGGAGGAGAGTTTGGTGAGCAGAGCTGGGTGCCAGACCGTATTGAAGGCACGTGATATGTCAAGGGAGACCGCTCTGATTTCCTGTTTGACATTGCGGACCTCCATCCATTGTTGAGACAGCAGAAGCAGCACGCTCAGAGTATAATGACCTGGGCTGCATCCAAATTGATGATCAGAGATCAAGCCATTGGAGAAGAGGAAGGATTTGATATCCGAAGCAATGATGGATTCCATGACTTTGCTGATAATTGGGAGCAGGCTGATTGGTCTGTAGTTGCTAGGATCTGATTTTGCACCTTTTTTTTGTAAAGCGGTAATTTTGGCCGATTTCCAAGCTGATGGCAGATGACCATGAGCAAAAGAGAGTGTGAAGAGAACAGAGAGAGGGTGAGATAGAGCGGCAGAGCAGGATTTCAGAACCCGTGGGTTGATGCCGTCTGGTCCAGTTGCAGAATCAGAGTCGAGGATTGACAGAAACTTCTCCACCTTGTCAGGAGAGAAGGATACATTGTCTAGGAGCAGCTGGCTATGACTGGGTACGGTGGGTACAGAGAGGGACAGGTTTGGGCCACAAGATTTTGAGGCAAACACAGAGTTGAGGCATTCAGCTTTTTCACGAGCGGAGTCAGCTGTGTAGCCTTTTGAGGTAAGGGAGGGGATGGAGGGGGAACAAACACCAGAGACGAGATGCCACCAGGATGTGGAAGAGGGAGACAGGTTTGAGAGTTCAGTCTTGAGCATGGAGAGATAGTGTTTCCTGTCTCCTGAGGGTATACACACACTTGCTCCGGGCTTTGTGAAAGGAAATTACATTTCCTTCCGTTGGATCTGCCTTCCAGGAGGTGAAGGCAAGTTGTTTCAGGGCAACTGTCTAACCACAAGATTCCGTGTACCATGGACGGGAGGAAGGTTATGACAGCTGAAAACGAGATGGGATAAATCTGTGCATGAGAGAGAGCAATTTACTTTGGAAGAATTCTCAGGATGAGTTGATGTCAGAGACAGTAGAGATGAGAGACCAGGCAAGATGATTGATGGCTGCTTGACGACCGGGCCAGTCAGCCTGAGTGAAATGCCAGACTCGGCGACGCTGAGGAGGCTTTCTGAGAATGGCCAGAGAGATGTCCACTTTAAAGAGCACATTATCAGAAGAACCGATTGGAGCAGAAGAAGAGCAGCAGACATTTAACACATTCATGGGTGAATTTGACCTGGGATCAATGTGATTGTCTGTTGCGCTTTAACCATGCGTTTTTTTATGCATGGCCTTTCATATATGCTTCAAAAAAAGGGTAACACATGTTTTGGATAACTATGAAGAATGATTATTTATTCTCTCCCCTCTTGACAATTTTAAAATCACTTATTTTTTCATGTTTTTTTTGCAGATGTCGACTGCTTCAGGTGTCTAGTTGATGGAGTGCAGATGGACTGCTGGTGTGAGGATTATGGTGATCTTTGAAGAATGACATCCTCCCACCGACCTGCTTTCAAATTTCAATTGTTTTTTCAATTCTTTTCAAATTTTCAATTTTGTACCACTTGGTATTACAACGTGTTATGACACTATAGTTTATCTGCAAATATTTAATTTTAGTTTTGTTCCCTCCATTAAATTATTTTGAAGTCACAAACACAACAAAGGATTTGCAAAATAAATGTCATAAACAAATCTCAGTGTCCTGTTTTTATTGATATCTGAATGTTAAACCATAAAGTTATGAAACAAAAAACATTATGTAAATGTCCCTGCAATGGCGTTATAAAAGGTTGCTGTAACGTTATCGCAACAGCATGATAAAACGTTGTGTAAATGTTCCTGTAATGGCGTTATAAAACGTTGCTGCAAAGTTATAATAACGTTAACGCAACGTTATGATAAAACGTTGACGCAACGCTATGATAAAACGTTGCTGCAAAGTTGCAATAACGTTGACGCAACGTTGTGATAAAACGTTGTGGAAACGTTCCTGCCATTGTTGTGTAAACGTACCTGCAATGGCATTATAAAACGTTGCTGCAAAGTTATACTAACGTTAGCGCAACGTTATGATAAAACGTTGTGGAAACGTTAGCAAAACCCAACGTTTGAACTTTCCCGCAACGTTGTGTAAATGTTCCTGTGAAGGTTGTGTAAACGTACCTGCAATGGCGTTATAAAACGTTGCTGCAATGTTATAATAACGTTAACGCAACGTTATGATAAAACGTTGTGGAAACGTCCGCACAACCCAACGTTTGAACGTTCCCGGAACGTTGTGTAAATTTTCCTGTAAAGTTAAGGTTGCTGCAAAGTTATAATAACGTTAACGCAACGTTATGATAAAACGTTGTGGAAACGTCAGCAAAACTCAACGTTTGAACGTTCCCGCAACGTTGTGTGAATGTTCCTGTCATTGTTGTGCAAACGTACATGCAATAACGTTGTGACAACGTTGCTGCAAAGGTATAATAACGTCGTGATAAACGTTGTGGACACATACCCACAACTAGATATTGGAACGTGCTTAAAACGTTGGAGCAAAACGTTGCAACAACGAAAGTGAAACGTTGTAGCAACGTTGTGGCAACGCAAAAATGTTAGCCGGGGTGTGCCCAGTTTTCATATGAGATGTAATCCACGTCTCCAGGATCTCTCTCAGCATGAATTGCATGCAGGTTGAGGTGCAGCACTTAGATGTTCCTTTCAATTCCCTTTCCACAACGAGCAGAGAGCCAGCAGACTCCAAAAAGATGGATGATTGTCAGTTCATCGCAAATTACCACCTTGACCAGGCCACTTCACGCAGCGCCTTCTGTTGGCTTCAGGCGGACATCATGGTCTTTGTTCGCTCGAAACGCCAAATCTGCTGCTTTTATCACTCAAACCAATACTTGGTGTTTGAAACCCTGCGTGGTTTAACCGGTATACTCACCTCTCTCTTCTCGCTGGGATGTTCATCTCAAACGTTCGTTTGGTTGTAGCAATTTTCCATCAGCTTATCCCATTTTTAGAGGATGTTCTGGAAGAAATACAGTTGCAATTACCTCCGCTACCGAAGGTGGACAGAGGTTGTGTTTTTATATATATGGTCTAGGCTCATGGAAGAGCAAGGACACAGGGTACAACATAGCAAAGGGAACAGCAAGAGAAAGGGGGAACTCCAACAGCATGGCGGAGGGAGATTGTCGACGGAAACGGACAACCGGGAATGCAGGAAACAACGAGTGGTTGGGAGAAAGCAAGGGGTGAACAAGATGGATACGTCAGCAAGGTTTTAGGAGAAGTGGAGGTGGTTTAACTGGTGGAGAATAGATCATGGGTTTGGATGGAGGATGACTTAACATGATGGTGAGCAGCTGTCTTGAAGACCTGGAGGGAAGAAGGAGATTTAAGAGAGTATGGAAGTTGGCTACAGAGGCGGGAGAAAAAGTGGAATAATGAGTGAAGGTGAGCAGTGGTTCTGGATTTAGACAGTTTCACTAGGAGGGGGTTAATACTGGACTGCGTGCATCCTGCAGATACTTAGGGGAGGGGGTGGGGGAGCGGTACAGAGCATGGAGAGGGCAGAGGGTGCAACACCAGAAATCAGATGGAAGAAGACAAAGAGACCACCGACCTGTCTGTCTGTTTGTCTGCTTGCACCTGTTTGTTTGGTTGGCTGTGAGCAGGATGTCTCAAAAATATATGGATGGATTCAGAGGAAACTTGCGTGGACAGGTAATGGGTGTCACAACGACGAATTGATTAGACTTTGGTAAAGATGTGGATACGATATTTTACAAATTATTTAAGTGATTATTCAACATTAAGTGATGGGGCCAAAAACTATATATAGCACGATATTAAAAAAAATTGTGGACCGATTATGACTAAACTTGGTGGATCAGTTGGTTAGGTGACAATAACAATTAAGCTGATTCAATTTTGGTTCAGGTCCAGATCAAGATGCATATAATATTTGTTTCGGTGGATACAAAACATAAACTATTCAGCCTGGCAGAGGTATTCTGTCTACCGAATGTCATTGTAGTTTTCACTGAGGATGAACCAATTGAGGAATATGTTTGGTTACTTAGTAGCTTCAGATTATGGAGTTATACCTATTCCTCCTCGATTTACAATATACTAGCTGGGCATTGGGGTACCCTGCGTTGCCCGTTGCTGTTCTTATCCTGTTGGCATTTTGAAGAAATGGGCCTTTTTTTGTTTGGGCCGAAAACATTTCCGAACACCCACTAAGGAATTGGCTTGGGGATCATTTAATATTCCTTTTCACGGAGCTACAAAGGTTTAGGCATTATAAAGCGATGCAAAAATCCCCCAAAATCCAACTTTCTTTTCAAAATCTTTTTTTTTCTTTCCCTAAAACACTCCATGGCATTCACTGATGCACCTCTGAAAGTCTGATGAAGGTCCGTTTGGCCATCTCTGAGAAAAATGGTGACACTCACAAGCATGTCTCTTATGGTTTTAGGTTCGCAAAGCCGGAGAGAAAACAAATATGACCCCAACTTCATCGATTGAGGACCACACTAGAACGACACTCTTCGACGTCAAGATGTCGACGGATATGCCTCCGCACACATTATTACATAGTCTATATATACACTACATTGCCAAAACTATGTGGACACCCGAACATCACACCTGTATGTGCTTGTCGAACATCTCATTCCAAAATCATGGGCATCAATATGGAGTTGGTCCCTTTGCTGCCCCCTTTGCTGCTATTACAGCCTCCACTCTTCTGGGAAGGCTTTCCACTAGATGTTGGAACATTGCTGCGGGGATTTGTTTCCATTCAGCCTAAAGAGCATTCGTGAGGTCGGGCACTGATGTTGGGTGATCAGGCCTGGCTCGCAGGCGGTGTTCCAATTCATCCCAAAGATGTTCGATGGGGTTGAGGTCAGGGCTCTGTGCAGGCCAGTCAAGTTTTTCCACACCGATCTCGACAAACAATTTCTGTATGAACTTCACTTTGTGCACGGGGGCATTGTCATGCTGAAACAGGAAAGGGCCTTCCCCAAACTGTTGCCACAAAGTTGGAAGCACACAATCGTCAAGAATGTCATTGTATGCTGTAGCATTAAGATTTCCCTTCACTGGAACGAAGGGGCCTAGCCCGAACCATGAAAAACAGCCCCAGACCATTATTCCTCCTCCACCAAACTTTACAGTTGGCACTATGCATTCGGGCAGGTAGCGTTCTCCTGCCATCCGCTAAACCAAGATTCGTCCGTTGGACTTCCAGATGGTGAAGCATGATTTATCACTCTTGAGAACACGTTTCCACTGCTCCAGAGTCCAATGGTGGCGAGCTTTACACCAATCCAGCTGACACTTGGCATTGCACATGGTGCTCTTAGACTTGTGTGCGGCTGCTCAGCCATGGAAGCCCCTTTCAAGAAGCTCCCGACGAACAGTTGTTGTGCTGACTTTGTTTCCAAAGGAAGTTTTGAACTCTGTAGTGAGTGTTGCAACCCAGGACAGACAATTTTTACACGCTACATTCTTCAGCACTCGGCGGTCCCGTTCTGTAAGATTGTGTAGCCTACCACTTCACAGCTGAGCTTTTGTTGCTCCTAGACGTTTCCACTTCACAATAACAGCACTTACAGTTGACCGGGGCAGGTCTAGCAGGGCAGGAATTTGATGAACTGACTTGTTGGAAAGGTGGCATCCCATGACGGTGCCACGTTGAAAGTCACTGAGCTCTTCAGTACGGCCCATTCTACTGCCAATGTTTGTCTATGGAGATTGCATGGCTGTATGCTTGATTATATATACCTGTCAGCAATGAGTGTGGCTGAAATAGCCGAATCCACTAAATAGAAGGGTTATCCGCATACTTTTAGCAATGTCGTGTATATCTGTGCAGTGTCTGTGTTGTCATTGAACTACTCCCTCAAACTTTTGGTTTCCGTGGTTGTGAAGTGTTTTTAATAACGTGGTGGTGAGGTGTCTTGAATTCCATTGTGGTGAGGTGTTTTGAATTACGTGGTAGTGAGGTGTTTTGAATTCCGTGGTTATGAAGTGTTTTTAATAACGTGGTAGTGAGGTGTTTTGAATTACATTGTGGTGAGGTGTTTTTAATTTCGTGGTAGTGAGGTGTTTTAATTACGTGGTAGTGAGGTGTTTTGAATTACGTGGTTGTGAGGTGTTTTTAATTTCGTGGTAGTGAGGTGTTTTGAATTACGTGGTTGTGAGGTGTTTTTAATTACGTGGTAGTGAGGTGTTTTTAATTACGTGGTAGTGAGGTGTTTTTAATTTCGTGGTAGTGAGGTGCTTTTAATTATGTGGTCGTGAGGTGTTTTTAATTTCGTGGTAGTGAGGTTTTTTAAATTTCGTGGTAGTGAGGTGTTTTTCATTTCGTGGTAGTGAGGTGTTTTTAATTACGTGGTAGTGAGGTGTTTTTAATTACGTGTAAGTGAGGTGTTTTTAATTACGTGGTAGTGAGGTGTAACCCTCCTATACTTCCAGTCTGCACCTACTCCTCACGTACTCTATGTGCTGAGGGATTCTTCTTTGAATTTTTTTTTTTAATTTCAAATGAAATCTTCAACCTAAATTGCTTATAAAAATGTAATATCACAAACACTAAAAATAAATTTGTGCAAAATAATTGTTTGTATTATGATTGGTGTAAATCATGACAATACAGCAACTCAGGTACAATCATTATCCTCAGCTAAAACAAGCCCGTTCTTGTGTAACAACACGTGGTGAGGCGAGCGCAGCGAGCCAAGCCAAGCTAGTATAGATATATATTTGTTCCAAGTTTGATTTAAATCCATTCAGCTGGTGTCAAGTATCACACATTTTAACTGACATGACCTCTAACTTCACCAAAATCACAAAATCACCTTAATCTTCACATTTGATGCCAAAATCTAATCAGTTCATCTTTGTACCATAATACAGTATATACGTATACCAAGTTTGGGTTTTGGGTATATGTGTGTGTGTGTGTGTGTGTGTGTGTGTGTGTGTGTGTGTGTGTGTGTGTGTGTGTGTGTGTGTCCGTCCGGGCCATGACTTTTTTTTAATTATTTGAGGTTTTGTCATCAAATTTTCATCAAATCACATCAAATCACTCTTTGTGTGTGTGTGTGTGTGTGTGTGTGTGTGTATGTGTGTATATATATGTATGCAAATGTTTGTGTATATGTATATATATATATATATATATATATATATATATATATATATATATATATATTGTGACGGTTCTCTACGCCGCCCTTCTTCCCCTTACCAAGGGGGGATTAATCCCCTTGTCTTTACTGGGCTTGGCGGAACCGAGACTTGAGACGTCCCTCCCGGACACACGCGGAGTAGGGTTTCGGGACTACTTTTCGCTTGTACCTAATTCCCCGCGCTGCCCTGGGAGCGAGGAAATAAGCCTCGCACGAACCACGTGTGGTTTGAGTGCGCCGAGCGGATTGTGTACACGTGGTCTGCGCAGTTACTTAGGTGTTGGAACCCGATTAGAGCGGTTCTACCCGTACCATGCTTAGCCAATCGAAGAAACCACAGAAACGGTCGAATCAGGAAGAAAGGAAGAACAAATGGTTTAATTATTTCCCACACGTATATACAAGTTCAAGGTCGAAGAGACACAGAATAGCCTTAAACAGTCTTAACTTATCCCTTGGACAACGGGCCCGTCTCACTCTCACACAGGGAATTGCAGATGGGCAGGTGTTCCCCAATGCGTCGACGTCGTCGTCCAGAGACGGCCTCCGTCCGGCTCTCCATGGTCCCCGGCACGTCCCGCGAAGATGGTGGCGGGCGAAGGCAGGGACTCGTAGCGCGTCTCCCGAACAGAGCAGATGATGGGGCGGAACTGAAAAGGACGGACTTAGCACGGCTGGCGGTTACTCAGCCTTTTTCACTCATGCGTCTCAAATGCGCTATATTCGATTTATAAGCACGTCTGGCTGCGCCCGTGTATATGTAGTGTTCGCACACGCGGCCAACTCATCTTCTTCGATCCTCCGAGCTGGTTAGCGCACGCGTTCTCGTGCAAGTTCTCTGCTCAACAGCTTTCACCGCTCATCAAGCTCTTTCGCCAATCCTTTTGCCGCAAGTCCTGTCGCGCTTATCCTGCGTTCCTCTGTGAGTCCTCTGTTCCTCTGCGAGTCCTGTGTTCCTCTGCGAGTCCTCCCTTTCTCTGCGAGTCCTCTTGAGGGCTTTCGCGCAGCCGGTTTTATAGCTACGCCCCCCGAACCTTCTGGAACTCACGCGAACCTTCTCACCACGCCCTCTGACGCCACGCCGCCATCACCACCTCCAAGCTCTGATTGGCGGCTCGTGCTTACCGTCATCGCTTCTGCCGCTCCACCCTCGACTCCGCCCCGACCTTCCTCGGCCTGCCTCGTGTTAACTCGCCCAATGATCAATCAACGTTTAGCAAAATGGATCGAGCCTACGGATGTAGAATGATCGGTAGAAGTAGGGCCTATTCTCCTGGCTCCTACTCAACGCAGAACTAAAAGGAAAAGGACTAAGCTTACAAATACTAAGACATAACTCTACTATCGCGAGGGGCTGACTGTGACTGTAACTGTAACTGTGACTAACTATGGGGGGCAAACTTTAACCTTTATTAGGCTCACTTGACAGACTCAAAACCGCAACAATATATATACAGTGGTACCTCGGCTTACGAGTGCCCCAACGTACGAGTTTTTCGGGATACGAGCCGTCGCTCGGGCGGTTTGTTGCTTTGGGATACGAGCCGAGATCCGATGTACGAGCTCAAAAAATTTATTTTTTTGAATTTTCCGGTTGTGGCTTCCGGTTCCGGTCACGCGGTTATCTTGCCGTGAAAGCATCTCTGCTTGGATATAAAACACGCAATCGTCGAAATACATGAGCGAGGAATCTCCTTGCTCCAGCCGGTGACGTCATCGGCGGGGATCCCCGCCTCCAGAGTGGCTGGTCACGTGACCGCCAAAGCGTGTCGCGCGTGCGGGTATAATGAGCTACACCTGTGGATCACGTGACCACGGAAGCACGCCTCGCTTGAGAGGCATGGCTTTCGGTTTGCGTTTTGCTTTATAAGGCGCGATAAATGGGCTTTTGAGTGTTAGCGGTTCATGGCGTTGACGGTTCATGGCGGTTCATGGCGGTTCATGGCGGTTCATGGCGGTTGACGGTTCATGACGGTTCATGACGGTTCATGGCGTTGACGGTCAAAAACCCATTACATCAATTTTACCAGGCACTGTACAGTAAGTACAGTGGACACCAAATGCACGGTGGAAGGCTAGAAGTAGAAGATCGTCCAAGACAAGTGAGAATAAGCCATACTTTGGAGGAGATGACGTCATTCGCTGGTCCGATAACCAAAGATGTGGTATAAAAAACCAGGTGAGCTAACAATGCAGCAATGAAGGAATTCGGCCAAGGCACCGGCACACAACGACCTACCTACATCGAAAGACTCAATGCCAATGGTGACAGAAGCCAAGACGGCCGGCTTAAACACCGCCGAAAGACCACGGTGTACCAACTTACGATGCAGAACATCTTGCACTTAATATGATGACAACAGGTGCCATCCTCTGACGTACCATTACAGGTACAGGTACAGTACACGTGAGCACAGAGCAAAAGTTCACTGAAACCGAGATTAAGAAAAAAGAAAAAACACCTCGTGGTCCGTGCTCGATATCCGAGTTTCAATCTTTTCAAACACATGATGCTCTCGGTCACGGTATCTCCTGCGAGCTGCTTCTCCTTCAACCACACAAACAACAACTTCTCCATATCTTCATGGATAGAGGTCCGGAGCTTTGAAATAATCGTAACGCCCTTGGCTGGCGTTATAGCCTTTATGGACTCCTTCTGCTTCAAAATCGTACATATCGTAGAAGGAGTACGATCGTACTGCCTCGCCAAGTCGACAACACGCACACCTCACCTGGCATGCTCTTCTCCTCTGCTTAATAAAACCAGTTTATTTCTTTACATTCTCTTGTATTATGTACAGTATATACGAGGTCGTGCTTGTTTATACATTATTTGTTATTTATAAAGTACATTTTTGTTATTTAAAAGCACCTAACAAAAAAAATTGGTGTTTTTTTTTTGAGGCTGGAACGGATTAATAGCATTTCAATGCATTTGAATGGGAAAATTTGCTTTGACTTACGAGCGATTTGGCTTACGAGCTCCGTCACGGAACGGATTAAACTCGTAAGCCGAGGTACCACTGTATATGTGTGTGTGTGTGTGTGTGTGTGTGTGTGTGTGTGTGTGTCGATGTATATGTGTGTATATGACATGCGTGTGTTTGTGTGTCTATGTATATATGTGTATATGATATGTGTGTGTGTATATGTGTATATGTGTGTATGATATATGTGTATATGATATATGTGTGTGTGTTTGTGTGTGTCTATGTATACATATGTGTATATGATATGTGTGTGTGTGTCTATGTATATGTGTGTATTTGGCATGCATGTGTTTGTGTGTGTCTATGTATATAAGTGTATATGATATATGTGTGTATATGTATATATGTGTATATGATATGTGTGTGTGTGTTTGTGTATGTCTATTTATACATATGTGTATATGTTGTGTGTGTGTGTGTGTCTATGTATATGTGTGTATTTGGAATACGTGTGTTTGTGTGTGTCTTTGTATATATGTGTATATGATATGTGTTTGTGTATGTGTATATATGTGTATATGTACATATGTGTGTGTATATGTATATAAGTGTATATGATATGTTTGTGTGTTTGTGTGTATCTATGTATACATATGTGTATATGTATATATGTGTATATGTATATGTGTATATGATATGTTTGTGTGTTTGTGTGTGTCTATGTATACATATGTGTATATGATATGTGTGTGTGTGTGTGTGTGTGTGTTTGTGTGTGTGTGTGTGTGTGTGTGTGTGTACGTGTGTACGTGTGTGCACGTGTAAGTTGTTGTTGGCTGCTATCTCCACACGTGCGTGGGTTTCAGGAGATGGAACAGAGACCATTCGGGAGAGCTCGAAGCTTTCTTTTCCATGCAAGCCGTTATGTCGTTTATTTTAAGAGTTGCACAGCACGTCAATATTTAAGAGTGATTTTTATTGCACACCACACGACCATTGAGTGAAGTTGATTTTGTTTCCTTGGCTGAGCAACCACGACAACAACGAATGAGCACCGCTTTCTTTGGGAATCGTCGCCATCTTAAGGCCTCTGTGGCCGACACCACGGGATCCTTCATCTCTCTTCACCGATAACTGGTTCATATACATATATAACCGATAACCGCTGGAGAGACGACGCAAAGAATCTTTCATCCACCAAACTTCATTTGAAATACGTCATTGTGTTTTAACTGTGATTGAGGGGTTTTATTGGCCTAGTTTAAACACCATCACCATAAGCAGCACACTGAAAGAAAACATCCCGACAAGATCTGCAATTATTTATGTTTATACAGGAAAACGCCCCATTATACATTTGTTGGCCTGTCTTGTTTGTATAACTTTTTGAACGCCCATCGATGGATTCAACTTCAAGGAACAACTTCATAAGTTTCCATAAATATTTGCACCAAACAATTAAAAATCTTTTTTCGAGCGACTCTGTATATATACAGAGTGGTCCAGAAACCCTGGGCACATTTTGAAGAATGATACCTGCAACAAACAGCTACGTTTATTATTGTTCTTTAGGGAAAAACAAAACATGATTACTCGGTAAACAGTCTAATCAGTCTAATGTACATGAAACAGATCAGTTCAAGTGTTCAAACTGCTTTCCTTCATTGTCGATGCGCAGCTTTAGCCGTGACAAAACACTCTGACACGCAGTTCTGCATGTTTCAGTCGTTAAGGCAGCAGTCTCATTACGGATTAATTGTTTAAAGTCTCTAAGGGTTGTAGGATTCCTCACATAGACTTTGTGTTTGAGGAAACCCCAAAGGAAGAAATCTCAGGGTATTAAATCACAAGACCGCGGCGGGCATTCAACCGGACCATGACGGCCAATCCATTTGTCTGTAAAGTTCAAAACAAGGGCCTGGCGTACACTGGCAGCAAAATGAGTAGGCGCACCATTATGCATGAACCACATTTGGCCATCATTGAGTGGAAATAAATGCTGCTCCAGCATTAGAAGGTAATTTGTAGCATTCACATTTTCTTCAAAAAAATATTGGTCCAACAATTACTCCAGAAGAAATGCCTGCCCAGATGGACACATTAGCTTTATACTGGACGTTGTCTTCAATAAGTAAATCCTGGGTTGTCTACTGCCCATATCACACTGTTATGATGATTCACAGAACCAGATAAAGTAAATTTGGATCTGACCATAAGATCCTGTTCTGCAAATCATTGTCCATATCCATTAACCCAAGCAATGTCTCACATGCCTCAACGCATCTGTCAAAATCATCCTCAGATAGTTGGTGAATTAATCTGGGTATCGATGGTTTCGCATTAAGGTATTTTAGTATTCTTCAAATCTATGATCGGCTTATGTTGGTGACGTTTGATAAACGATGAGTTGATAATGGTGTGTTACTGTTGAGTTGTTGTTGAATGACCGCTCTGCTTTTCTCAGTTCAAACAGTACGAGGCCTACCTGGTGACTGTTTTGGAAGAATGCTGCCGGTTTCATGAAACTGCTTGTTTATTTATTAAACTTGTATATTCAGTAATCGTGTTTTGTTTTGCACCAAATAACAATAATAAACTTAGTTGTTTGTTGCAGGTATCGTTCTTCAAAATGTGCCTAGTGTTTCTGGACCACCCTATCTATATAATATTCTGTGCAGGTAATTCTGTCTGTCTCTTTGTCTGTCTGTCTGAATGTGAAACGTCTGTCCAGGGGAATGGCTACACCCGGTCTGGGAGGGGCTTCAAAAACAAATATCCACCATTTTGTTTCCTCGCATAGCTTTGAGGCCTGTTTTGTTAGGCCCGTGGTGTCTTTCTCTCTTTCACAGTTTTATTTCAACCCGAATTCGATATCTCATTTCATTTTTCACAGTCGCTAACATGGTTTTAGACTCGGTTGATAAAAAACGGGAATCAACACGTCTTCGATCATACATTACTTTTTGAAGAAACAAAAGGTACATTTTGATTACAACTCAAGCTAAGGAAACCAGGTAATGCCTGTTTCATTCGGAGCGATTATACACCGCCCAAAGAAATGCGTTTCATAGCTACAGAAAAAAAAGTGAAATCTTTAATAAAACATTTTTTGTTTTCGCACAAGCTTCCGTGTGTGTGTGACCCCCCCATCCCCCCTCCACCGTGTGTGTGACCCACTCCTCCCCCCCTGTGTGTGTGTGTGTGTGTGTGTGTGTGTCAACCACTTTTCCCCATGTGTGTGTGTGACCCACTCCCCAGCGTGTGTTTGTGACCCACTCCTCTCCGTGTGTGTATGTGTGTGTGACCCACTCGCCCGTGTGTGTGTGTGTGTGACCCACTCCCCCATTTGTGTGTGTGTGTGTGTGTGTGTGTGTGTGTGTGTGTGTGTGTGTGTGTGACCCACTCCCCCATTTGTGTGTGTGTGTGGGTGTGTGTGTGACTGACTACCCCATGTGTGTGTGTGTGCGTGAACCACTTTCCCCTGTGTGTGTGTGTGACCCACTCCCCAGCGTGTGTTTGTGACCCACTCCCCTCCATGTGTGTGTGTGTGTGTGTGTGTGTGTGTGAGACCCACTCTCCCTTGTGTGTGTGTGTGTGTGTGTGTGTGTATGTGACCCACTCACCCATGTGTGTATGTGTGACCCACTCCCCCATTTGTGTGTGTGTGGGTGTGTGTGTGACTGACTCCCCCATGTGTGTGTGTGACCCACTCCCCCATGTGTGTGTGTGTGTGTGTGTGTGTGTGTGTGTGTATGATCCACTCCCCTGTGTGTGCGTGTGTGAGCCACTCCACCCCCCCCCCCCCATGTGTGTGACCCACTCCCCCCTGTGTGTGTGTGTGACTCACTGCCCCCCGTGTGTGTGTGACTCACTCCACCCCGTGTGTGTGTGACCCACTCCCCCCCCATGTGTGTGTTACCCACTCCCCCTCTGTGTGTGTGACCCACTTCCCCCCAACCCCGTGTGTGACCCACTCCCCCTCCCTGTGTGTGACCCACTCCCCCCCCCCCCACCCCCGTGTGTGACACATTCCCCTCCCCCCCATGTGTGACCCACTCCTCCCCCCCCTCCCCCTCCGTGTGCGACCCACTCCCCCCGTGGGTGATCTACTCCCTGGTGGAGTGTGCGTGATGTGCGAGGGAGAGGATTTGAGGTCTTGAAGTCACATTTTACATGAGATGTAATTACACATTACAAACTGTATTTCCCATGTGTACACACATGCATTCACATGTTATCAGAAGTAAATACATTGTGTAGATGACATCATTTGTGGATCTGATAAATTGCCAGTAACCATTTTGTAAAACTGAATGTGCAGCATATAAATGAAGATGTCAAAATGTCACACACGTCCATGCCCGTGGGATTCCCACGGGTGACCCCACTAGTCTATATAATATTCTCTGTAGGTGATTCTGTCTATCTATCTGTCTGTCTGTGAAACATCTGTCTGGGGGAGTGGCTACACCCGGTCTGGGAGGGGCTTTAAAAACATATATCCACCATTTTGTTTACTCGCATAGCTTTGAGGCCTCTTTTGTTTGGCCCGCGGGGTCTTGCCTCTCTCACAGTTTTATTTCAACTCTAATTCGATATATAATTTCATTTTTCACAGTCACTCACATGGTTTTAGACTCGGTTGAAAAAAAACGGGAATAAAATTCGATGAAAGTTACCGTTTATAGAACAAAATGCATTTTCAAAGGCCGATAACATAAAGACCATTGAGACTTTCTCACGGCTTTATCTCGACTCTAATTCACCATCTGATTTCATTTTTATCGATGGTTGTAGACTCGGTTTCAGCAATAATTGAGAAAATTCACGCACACACGGGAAATTGCCGAGACATTATTTTTAGAAATTTGCGGCACGGTATATCATACACCGCCTAAAATAACAGATGGGAAAATGCCAAGACATATTAAAAATTTGCGGCGGACTTTTCCATTTGATGACAGTCATCACAAAAAGTCAACAATGTGGGGAGAGGGGCAGAGCTGTATTGCCACAAACGGGAAATTGCCGACAGATATTTCTTCATTCTTATTTCATTCATCATTATCATATGGAAGTAAATGTAATCCTGTTTAAACACTCCATTCATTCCATCGATATATTTTTTTTCACACGAGTTTTCAAGGCTGAATCGTGTTCACATCCAGGATTAATAAACAAACTCCTTTTTACGTATGCATGGACATGTAATTCACATATGTAAAATAAATAAATAAACAGATGGAAAATTGCCGAGAGATATTTTTTCGTTCTTATTTTATAAGCTATGTGCACGTACACTTTCAAGGAGTTGATTTGAAATCTTTAATTTAAAAAATGTCATTTTGTATGCTGTAACGAAAAGAATAACTTTGGTTTTCATGAGACAGAAAGGTGCAATGTAATGTACTTATACACCGCCCATAAGACGACTTTTCCATTTGAACTGTATTCTTTATATAGTCAGAATGTTTCATTCTTTAGATGCAGTCACAATAAAAAGTTACAATTAGGTATTCTACATGTGGGGAGAGGGGCGGAGCATGGCTTACGTGTCGCCACTCGCATTTGTAAATGCTATCTCTCTCTCTCTCCCCAGGTGTGCCCACACCCTGGCATGCATGCGCAATCGTGACACAGATGGTTACTCCAGTGCTTCACGGTGCATGTGTGTCTGTGTTGCCTTTCCCGTTCTTCTATTTTTTTCCTCTTTCTATCTTTCGTCCTTGTTGTACCTCTTCGCTGTCTTGTGTAGTGTTATGACGTAGCCCCTGCGTGAAGGACTTGGGGGTACTGCCTATTGCTCTGGGGACCCTAATCTATGTGCTCGGGAGGCCAATACATTTCCCATTTTTGGGTCGCGCTGTATGAGCAGTCAGATGTGACCGAGCGAAGTTACCATCCAAATGCTGACGCAATTTTATACCCCCCACTCTTCAACACACAGTATGCCCAATCCAGAAATGCAATGCAAATTCAAAACAGTGGAATAAATGCAAATCCTTTACTCAAAATCAAGAAAAAACACAAGTATATCAAAAAGGAATAGATAAATCATAAGGAAAAGAAATCCCACTGATATGCAGCGGCAAAGATCAAGTAATTAAAGGACAGACAGGCGCCAATACAAAACAGACTAGACAATTAAACGACCCACCCAGTATCCCTAGCTAATCCCAACGGGGAGGGAGGGAAAAAGCAAAATAACAAATAAATATTCGCCAGCGTATAAATAAATAAAAGGTAAAATAAAACCGGGAGAGGAGGAGGGAAATTCAGGCCTGTTTCAGGTGGTGTTCCGGCTGCCTCGCCCAGACACCTGGCCCGAGGATGGCGCCTCCCCTCCACTCTTCTCTTTCTCAGTGGGTGTCCTCAAACTCCACTAACGACTTGCCCAGAGCAGCTTCTGCAAAACCATGAAGCTGCACGTTGCCTCCGGTCGGCTCAGACGAAACTTGCTGAGGAGCAAACGCTTCTGCTCCCTCTCTCACTTTTCCTTATGATCTTTTCCTTACACACGAGTGCACGATCCCATGTGCACTGAGAAAATCCTCCTCCACCCCAATCTCTCCAGCACCGACTGTGCCTCCAACAGGCAGCCCTCAGGGAGATTAATCAAAGTCTCAAAAAGTTCACACAGGCCGAGTTTCTCGTCAAAACTTGGACCGCGTGTCCTGCGTCCGTTTCCGCCTTTCTCCACCATCCCGACGCACGGGGAAATGACACCACAACGGTCTCTCAAGAAAACGTTATTGATTTCCTTGATGAAACGTTCAGGAAAAGACCTGTAAAAATCAAAGACTACTTCCCAAATGTACGTGACTTAATTGCAAAAAGCATGATTTGGGAACCTTATCAAGTTAACATGTCAGAAGCCCAATTCCAAAGGCTAAGGAAATGTGTTGCTCGAGCGGGTAAGGAACTCCAAGAATAAGATGACAGAATGGAGATGAAGGTAGCATCTCCAAACATCAAAGGAGGCCGTAGTGTGTGCGTTGCCTCCAGGTGTTTCAACTTTTTCAGAATGAAAATATTGATGTCCTAATGTTACAGGAGACACATGTAGATCAGTCTTCTGAGGTTGAGTGGTGTAAAATCTTTAAAGGTTGCCACTTTTTCTCTAGCGCTTTCGTTGATGCTAAGGCTGGTATGGCAATAGTGTTCCATCCTAGACTTCAGCCCTCGGAGATAAATTGTAGAGAAATGTTCAAGGGTTATTTACTGTCTGTGGAATTTGTCAGTGGTAATCAAAAGATCTACATGACTAATGTATACGCCCCCAGTGATAACTCTGAATGAAGCGGCTTTTTTGATAAGTTAGCGCGTTTTTTAACCACCGTTGACCTGTCTATGCTATTGTGCTTGAGGGGAGACTACAGCTGCACCCTCAATCCACAACTTGATAGGAACACCTCTGAGCCTCTTCCACCCAGTGCCTTTGGCACAAATTGTTAAAAAAAAGTTAAACTTGTGGATGTGTGGCAGGTACAAAACCACAACATCTGTCAGTATACATGGGTTTATGCTTCAAATAATCTTTTGACGATTGCTCGTTTAGACAGTATATATGTCAACTGTGATATGGTAAATCTTGTCAAGTATTCTTCCATAAGGCTGTCTGGTTTTTCAGACCATCACATGGTCGTTGTGGTAATGTGGTTTACCTAATCATGTTTGTAAAAGTGCATATTGGACATGCAATGTTAAACTTTTACAAGGTGCACATTTCAAAGAAGCTTTTAGAATGGTATGGAAAGAATGTGAATTGCAAAAGTATTCCTACTTAAATTTAAGACAATGGTGGGATTGCACAAAATCCCAAATTAGGTGTTTTTGCCAACAATACTGCTCATACAACACATGTAACACATTCGGTGTGATATCTGCTATTAAAATGATATTCTTGATTGTGAGCAAAAAGCTGAAATGTCTCACAAGAATGTCCAGCTGTTGTCAGAGAAAAGGACACTACTGGCTGAAATGGTGAAGGAGCAGGCAGATGGAGTTTTCATCCGATTGCGGATGGATAAAATCCAACTTGATACACCAAACAAAGAGTTTTTCAATTTGGAGAAAACGGCCAAGACCTCTCGACAGATCCATGCTTTATGCTCTGCTGATGGTGCGCTTCTGACCTCTCAGAGTGACATCAAGCGTGAATTACAAGACTTTTATTCCAAGCTGTTTGCATTGAGAACGGTGAGTGAGGAGAACAGAAATGAGATGTTTGAACTGCTCCCTTCTCAGTTTGAAGACCAACAACAACAACTGGAGCCTGGCTTTTCTCTTGAAGAACTTACTAATGCTCTTAAAGAAATCAACGAAGGAAAAGCCCCTGTACTTGATGGACTTCCAGTTGAATTCTATATAGCTTTCTGGGACATTCTCGGCCCTACTGTACTTGAGATCTTTCAAGATAGCCTTGAACAAGGTGAACTGCCACTGAGCTGCAGGAGGGAAGTTTTGTGTCTCCTTCCTAAGAAGGGGAACTTGCAAGAGGTCACAAACTGGAGACCCATGTCACTCCTGAACACGGATTATAAAATTCTGTCAAAGGTGCTTGTGGTGCATCTAAAGGAAGTCATCCCCTTTTTGATTGATATTGATCAGTCATATTGTATTCCAGAACATTCTATTTATGATAACATTTTTTTGGTAAGAGACATAACCAGTCTTGGTTGCACTACACCCCACGATTTTGGTTTGATACTGCCGTGTGACTACCCTGTAGTGAACACTGCAGGGCGACACGGATGACCAAATGAGGTTTACTCCAAGGCGTTCAATCCAAAAATGACGGTATTCTTTACGCACGAGGGAAAGGAGGATGACGAACGTACCTGGACGGTTTCCACCCGACGTCTTCGTACCTGGATAATTAACTCAAACCCGACACAAGATTAAAATGTACAAAAATACAGGCTTTATTAAAGAAAATGCCGGTAACAAAGAATGCACGATAAAAAACTATGATTCCTAAACGGGACGTCCCCATCAGACCAGAATACAGACAAAGGGAAATATAAAAGGAAATAAATGTGTTATTTTGGTGGGCACTTAGCTCCGAGCTGCTCTTGAACCTCGTCAGGAATCATCCCGGTACGTCACAGGCCTCTGCGTTACGTCCTTGCATGGGAAACCGCAGGCTGCACTGCCTGTGGGTGGGAATTAGGCCTCGCCGTGCGGTCCGCTCACTCCTGGCTCTGCGCACAAAGCGAACAGGCCGCGCCCACTCGGTCGCTCCAGCCGCGCTTGTCCTCACGATCTTGTTCACCAACACCAAAGCCAGAAGATGCGAGGAGGTCCAGAGCCTCGACCGTTCTCTATCAAAGTCCAGACCCAAGAGAAAGATGTCGGGACATGACCGTTCATTGTCAAAGCCAGGACTTGAGAGACAAAGTGTCTGCCCTCTAACTCCTTTGTACTCAAGGCTCTGACGTCATCTCACGACGTCTCCGTGTCTGCTCCTATCAGCGAGTCCCATCTTAGCAGTCATTGCTTGAACCAAATTCCGGACCAATCACTGTTCTTTGGGGCGTGACCTCCGGGGCCTGCCTACTTGTGTTGCATTGTCACGGCTGCGGGACCAGCGGTAGTTGAATGTCCTGGTTCGGTTCTGAAGCCCCTAAATGCAGGTTGGTTTTATTTAGTGCTATAAATGCACGATTGCCTGGCTATGTGTGTGTGTACTGCTGGTGTCATAAGGAAAAATGGAAAAGTAACAGAGGCAATTACATACAGGGGATTAATTACCCATAATCCCTAACTAATTAACATAACCCCACCCCTCACGTGATGGGAACAAAAATACGCGCTTGCACGACATACGGTCTACCGGATCCCTACTTACGATACATGGGGGTTCTTCTTCACGACAGTCGGAGCACACTACCTATGCAATTCTACATGGACTAAGGTAATCACTGCCTACCCCCTACAAACATAACAATACTTTTAGATCAAGAAATAGCTCTTGAAAACATTGACCATTCTTTTCTATTTGCTGTACTAAGGAGAGCAGGTTTCAGGGAAAAATGTATTTCTTATGTTCAGTTATTATATAAAAATGCATCCTGTCTGTTTAAGATAAATAATAGTCTGGGTCACCCTTTTCCATTTCAGCGAGGCATTCGTTAGGGCTGCCCGTTATCACGTATGCTGTATAAACTTTCGGTTGAACCTTTTCGGCTCTGCTCCGAACCTCAGTGGCAGGAGTCTCCATGTCAGAAATCTCCAAAATGGTGATTTCAGCTTATGTGGACGACATTTGTGTTGCGGTTTCCAATCATAATGATGTTTGTGAAGTCTCTCGTTGTCTGTCTCAGTTTGAGTTCACTTCCACTGCAAAAGTGAATTGGAACAAAAGTGTAGCTTTGTGGGTGGGACTCAGGCCTCCTTCCTCAGTGCTGCCTGTTCTACCAGAAGGGGTGGACTGGGAGGGTGCAGTGACATAAAGAGGGATTTAAATATTTAGGATTATTCTTAGGAGTTGAAGCATATGAACCAAAAAATTGGGAGGGTTTCGTGGGAAAAATTAAACAGAAACAGGCAAGGTGGAAGAGGTTGCACCACGTTCTATCACTTAAGACAAGGGTGACAATAATATATAACCTGGTGGTTGCATTTGTTTGGCATAAGGTTATTCCACTCCAGCCTCCTAGATACTTGGTCACAGGCATTCAGAGGGTGCTGACTCAGTTTTTCTGGGGAGGCCACCATTGGCTTGGGCCTGATGTGGTGTTTAAGCCCCTAAATGCAGGTGGCCAAAGCTTGATGCATGTCCCGAGTCGGATAAAGCATTTGGCATTTCGTTTAATGAAGATAAAGCGTTTATTGTACAGTGAGTGTGTTTCTTGGCGGCCTCTCACAAACGACTGGCTGCGGGAAGCAGATGGTCTGAAATATGACCGAGAACTCATCCTATTGGACCTGCAACACGTTGATTTGACTCGGCTCCCTAGATGTCATCAGAGCCTTTTGAAGGCTTGGCAAGCCCCCGGAATGCAATAGTTGGAGGTATCATATGATGCAAAAAAATTCCTTTAATTTTCAACCTCCAGGTCTTTTATGCATTGCTTCACCAGTGATGGAATAAGCAGAGTGCGAGACCTGATTAAGCCTTCCTTGAGCGGATGGTTATCCACTAGCTCTCTGACCTCAAAGGTTGGGGTGAGATCATCTGGAAAAGTGGATAAAGTGTTGAGAACAGTAATACAAATTTTTCGGAAGCTAAATATCAGATGGAATGGTGTGGATGAAGTGGTGGACGATCGCCTTTATTTCGCAGAGCTTCAAATTACCTTAGAAAAACAACAGGGTGTGTTCTCAAGTTCAGATGAAATTGGTGTATTTCATGTGATGGGGAAAGAAACAATTTATAAGATATGCCAAGAGGTGGTTATACATGGTTTCACAAAACTTCTAAAAAAAAACCGGTGGGAGGAGCTCTTACCAGCTGGATCTCTCTTATTTTTTGTGTGGAGGGAAATGTATGGGTCTCCAACTCTTGGACGGACGGGAGACTTAAACTGGAGACTAGTGCATCAGGCCCTAGTCACACAGACACTACTGCACAAGTTTGATCCCTCTGTGGCAAATGATTGTCTTTTTTGTGGAACAGTTGAAAACGTGGCCCATGCTTTTGTCGAATGTAGGAGTTTGTCGCCCCTTTTTCGTTTCTGCAGCAGTTGTTCTATAAATTTAACTTTGTTTTTTCTTTTCCAGTTTTTGTGCATGGGATTGAAAGGAGCACTAAGAGTAAGTCAGTGGTCCCTTTCTTGAATTGCCTGTTAGGGATTGCTAGACTTGCAATTTATAAAACTAGGAATGTAAAATTGGGGGGCAGTGATGAAAATGTACTCTTTTGTTTTAAAGGAATGGTGTCGACCCATGTAAGAGTAGAACTAGCTTACCATTTGAGTAATGGAAGTGTAAACGACCATTGGTGTACAAATGAGGTTTTGAGGCTTTTTTGTGATTATTTATGTGCGTGCTGCGATTATACAATATGCTGCGTGCATATTGTTACGTTTGTAGGGGGGTAGACAATGATTACCTTAGAACCAGGTAGAGTGTATAGATTAGCATGCTCCGATTGGCGTGAAGAAGAAGAACCACCATGTAATAAGTAGGGAATTTGTTTAGCCCGAATGTCGTGTAAAGTGCATCTTTGTCCCCATTACGAGGAGTGGGGCATGTTCCGGGATTATGGGTAATTATCCCTTGTACGTCGTTACCTCTGTAAGTTATTTCCTATGTCCCTTTTGGCACCACACCATAGACACATAGCCAAGCCACGCAATCGCCCGCATTTAAACTCACAAATTATAAAGCTAACCGGACGGGTGGACGAGCCCGGTGTGGAAGAGCGGGCTGCACGCGGCCAGTTTGATTCGCGTGGAAGGCCTGTTTTGCGTCAGCGGGTGTGGCCTAGTGAACGAAGGCATACTGAGGCCTAGCATCGCGGAGCGAGCTGATTTCCCAGCTACACCAGAGCCGCTTCCAGACTGGGCGCTCAGGGCCTGGACGAGTCTTGACAAGACGCACCGGTCGAGTGAGTTAAGTGCAATTAAAATTACACCTTTTGTTTTTACATAATTATATTTTCCTTTGTCCGTGTTTGGGTCTGGTGTGGAGCATCCCTCAATTTAGGAACTTCGTTTATCGTGCATTTCTTTGTACTGGCATTTTTTAAATAAACCTGTTATTTTTGTACATTTAAAATCCGTTTTCGTTTGAGTTATTTTTTGAAGGTTTGAGGACTGCCATTTGTGGGGCTGCTTAACTGATGAATTGTGCCTTTTCCCTTAAAAGCATGAAACTTGGCACATGGCTAGAATACCCCAAAAGAAAGATTTTTAGTCCAGGGGGCATCTCCAATTTCACCCCATATGGCGGCCATCTTGAAATTCAAGATGGCCGTCATACAAGACCTGTTTTGATGAATATCTCCATAATTAGAACAGATATCAAAATGGTTGAAGTGCCTATACCTACATTTTTAGGGTCTAGGAATCCAATGGCAACATAAAATATTCAATAGTATATGGCAGCCATCTTGAAATCCAAGATGGCCGCCATAACAGACCTGTTTTGATGAATATCTCCATAATTAGAACAGCTATCTAAATGGTTGCAGTGCCTACACCCACACTTTTAGGGTCTAGGAATCCAATGGTAACATAAAATATTAAGCAGTCATATGAAAATATTAATTTTGCATAGTATCATGCATACTGAGAATGCATATAAATACTCTTAACAGGTTGGCATTCTTCAGTGATTAAAAGTGTCTATGACATCGCAGACTGTAACTGTGCCATCTTGTGGTTTTCTAGTCTTTGCTGCATTCTCCATCACATGCACAGAGAGAAGTACAGGGAAGTCCAGCTTTCTTACACCGGCAACGACCAGTACATCCTTTTTTGCACCCACACTTAACAAGTTCATTGCAGATCTTTGCAGCCTCTGGAAGTGTTGTCCATATTGGTTTGAACTGGCCAGCAGACGTTTTTTGCCAACCCCATTCAGTGGGGCTTGGTAGATCAGGCTTAGCATGCAATGCTTGTCCCCAGCATAGTGCGCCTTGGTATACTGCCCGCTTTACGTGCTGCACAAGGGCATCATGTGTTGGTGGAATTGATTCCACAGGTCTGCCCTTCTTTGCAAACAGTTTCTTTCGTACAATGTTAATGTCAGTAGCAGTACTTGTGCGATCATACAACAGAATAACAAATCTCTCAATGACGTTCATGCAGGTTTCAGTTATCTCTGTGCTCTGGTGGCAAATTTCTGCTAGTACCTCTGTGAGCTCAGGGAATGATTCCCACACATTCCATGCAGTTACCTTTCCACGCCCATTAAACGCTGAAGAGGTGTCACACCCTGTTAGTGCATGAAACATGGGGAGGGCTTTAGATTTCTCAGGGCCAAGAGCTGTGGCTATATCATGTGCAGAGATAAATCGCATGTTCTTGCCTGTCCCAAATTGTAACCATATCATCACTGAAAGCTTCTGGGATGCTGTAACTGCAAGCACGACAACATCTGTGTCCACAGTTTGTATGAGGACCTTACTATGCCCTCTCTGTGTTGCATCAGCAGCATGTAGGAACATCCGACCATCTGCCTCTTCCTGAGTGCATGGGGAGAGTGATTCTAGATCAATGCGTGGTGGAGCAGTAAGAACCTCTGTATCAAGTGTGACAACTAGCTCCTTGCGCTGGTCTTCAAATGATTTAATTGTTTCATTGGAAAGGAAGCTGAAGAGTTCACGCTTGTTTTCATCAACTCGAAGAAAGTTCTGCCACTGTCCAGGAATTGCAACTGAGGTATCTACTCGTCGGCGAACCCCCTTGCCACGCTTTTCACGGGTCATGCTCTTAAGGCTGTCGGGTAGGTAACGGTCCCACACCAGATCAAGTCGGGTTGCAGATTTGTACTGTGAGAAAACAAATGGGATGAAGACCTTTTCGGCATATTCGCCAAATGTTTTGACTGTGCCAACATCGGGCTTTAGCTTTTGAACAATTACTGCCCCGTCAAGTATGACACATGTCACCTCTGGCATCTGTGTGCTTGATGGTGAAAGTTCCTCTCAGCAGTCCAAAAGGTCGCTCTTTGTATCAGGTCGAAGCTTCCCATCCTTGGACAGAGATGGAGGGAAAGATTGATTTTCATGACGGAAAAAATCATCCAGGTTTCCCTCGCGGGTTTGACAGGCAATATAGAGGCGAGAAAACAGTTGAACATCACTCTTAAATGAGGCTACCTTGTGTTTATCTGTCAGCTGGTCTGTTACTGATGAGCTGCCAAACAGAGGTAACTTTTTGCGCGGGACGACATCATTCAAAGGCTTTGAGCGTTCAATCAGCCTCTCTTGCACAAATGACTCCAGAGCCTCCTTTCCCACTTTCTGCACGTCTTTCACACTTTGTACGACTGATGCACTTGCTATATCCTTTGTGTCAAGGACCAAAAGGTCAGCGGTTTCTTCAAGAAATGGATTACCTAGCTCCTCGATAACTGATACAAGTGATCTGACATGTTTGTCAAAGGTCATCTGGGTGCTTTTATTCTGATCATGATGCAGTGATGGCACTTTGCTTTCATGTTGCTCCTGTGCAGTCTCAAACTCATCAATCACCCTTGAGACCTCAGGACCTGCAACCATCCATCTTTGCAGAGCATGGGCATTGTCCAGTAGACCCACAGCTCCTCCATCTCCCTTGATACATGCATTGTTCTGTTCATGTGCATGATCTGTAGCAATTGAAGAAAATTTGCATTGGGTCTTTTGTACCGTGAACATGCCAGCTCGGAAATTATCCAGAACTTTAAGGTGTGTCTTGTGCAAGTCCATCATATCACGCAAATGGACTGTGACCCATCTTGCATAGTGCGTATGGTCAAGAGCAAAGAACCACGGAAGAAGCTCCCATAAAGCATCTAAGTACATTTCAAAGTCAGCCTCCCTCAATGAGCGCACAAAGGTCAGGATGCTGTTCTCCAATGCCATCGTGAGACTCCAGTATTGGAACTGTGGGTGTTCCTTAGTCATTTTGCCACACCAATCAGTAAATGAAAGTTTCGTCTCAGCTTCTATTGCATAGTCATTGTATGCCCGATGCTGCAGTATGTGCAAGGCTGCAGCTGTCACCTGATGGGCATTGCGCGAGCGTGAAACATGTGCAGCTCGCAGGAAAGAATCTGCACTTCCCGCTGAGGCAATATTGGCTTGCACCAATGCTTCTACCCAGCCGCTTCCAGATAACCAGTCACCCGATGTCTTCAGTGCAGTCATTTCAAAGTGCAATCCTCCGAATAGCAGAACAAATCTGTCCTCTCCATATTGCTCATGCCATTTCCATTGAATCTGTTTTGCAATTGCAAATAATGGTTGATCAAGGGCAATGACAGGAGTCTGTCCTGGATTTAGATGTTGCACGGCACTCCCAATGACATCCATGGAGTGTTTTATCATGGCCACAGTGTGTGCACTTTCATGAAACAGCGGCATTAGAGCCGTTACAGATGTTGGTCGAGTTGACTGAGACAGGTTGTGAGCATGGTATGCAGCCCAGGAAATGTTCTCTGCACGGGAGGTTGAAGTGTCGCTTTCAATGTGTTCTCTTACATTCTGGAGCCATTTGTCCTCATTCTCATCCGGTTTCTCCCGTGCAAGGGTCTTCAGACCTATGTCTGGAACTACAGATCCTTTTACACTCGTCTGAATAGGTGGTACGTTCGTGTAGTAATTTGGCAAAGGTTCAAGTTTCTTCATGCCGACAGCAGCACCAAGTATGGCTCTTCCACGATCAGTACCCTCATCATGTTCCTTTGGATGCTGGAATAATGAGATGCCAGTTCCATGGAAATGGTCTTTTGCTGTTGTCGAGCTCTTATTGACATCTATGTTGTCAACGGCAGATGTAGTGAACAGGTTCCCCTTAAGTTTAGGTGGACACACGACCTGTTCCAATCTGTATAGCCGGCAAACACTATTCCCCATTTCGGTAGATATCTGAAGAACCCTATCATACGAAATGCTGACACCAAGTTGGGATAGCTTTTCGACCAACTCTCTTTTCCTAGTTTCTGCATGCAACTTCAACCCAACATAAATTGGCACTGGGGTTTCCCGTTCCTGACTGTTTCAAGATGGCTGCCATATACTATTGAATATTTTATGTTGCCATTGGATTCCTAGACCCTAAAAATGTAGGTATAGGCACTTCAACCATTTTGATATCTGTTCTAATTATGGAGATATTCATCAAAATAGGTCTTGTATGACGGCCATCTTGGATTTCAAGATGGCCGCCATATGGGGTGAAATTGGGGATGCCCTCTGGACTAAAAATCTTTCTTTTCGGGTATTCTAGCCATGTGCCAAGTTTCATGCTTTTAAGGGAAAAGGCACAATCGATCCGAATTTTTTAGCTAAGCCGACCAACATTGGGATCCGTGTAGGTTAGCGCTCCGGTTTCTCCCCTTCCCTCTTGTTTCCCCATGCGGATTCTACGCCATTTAAACTGAACGCCTTGGAGTAACAGCTCGTTTGGTCATCCGTGCTACCCTAAGGTGTTCACCACACAAGGGATTCACATGACAATATGTACATAAACATACGTGGGTGTGTGTGTGTATATATTGTATTATATTATATCCTTTTTTCTTTTTGGCAATGATTTGAAAAAAAATTCTTTCTTGTTGTAAAATTATTTGGTGCAAAATTGTTTGTGTTTTTTTTTGTGACGGTTTGTGAAATATATTTCTAGGTGAAAATATATTATTAAGAAAAAATATATTTGTGAAAATATATTATATAGGAAAAATATTTTTTGTGTTTTTGATACTTTTATAATAAAAGCACACAAAAGTCATCTCTCTCTCTCTCTCTCTCTCTCTCTCTCTCTCTCTCTCTCTCTCTCTCTCTCTCTCTCTCTCTCTCTCTCTCTCTCTCTCTCTCTCTCACTCTCACTCTCTCCTCTCTCTCATTTGGGAGGATATTCTCTGTGATTCTGCGCTTTTTCAAGCAAACCAAGCTAAAATGGGCTCCACATGTGGAAGCTGGCCCTCTCTCATCCCAACACCCCTTTCCAGAGCTTTTGCTTCTTTTTCAAGGTTTCACCTCCTTTAAGTTGATGGAAAAATCCTCTGTTTATGGCATGTGTGTCAAAACCCTTGTTTCTGATAGACCTGCAGAACCACAAGCGCACTGGAGGAGAATGCTCCAGACTACTCATGCTACTTCGATAAACTGGCTTGTTATGTACAAGGTACCCATTGCCAAATGCTCCGGAGACTTGCAGTGGCGATTGGCACATCACATTTTACCCTCAAACGTTTTGATACACCGAATGTGTCCACATGTCCTTGAAAAGTGCCCTTTTTGTGATGCCCAGGAAACTCTTTTTCATGCCTTTGTTGGATGCCCAAGATTGACACCACTTTTTACTGTTTTATCGCATGTCATTCAAGGGTTGGGGTTGGTTTTTACACACTGTGTTTTTATATTTGGTTTTAGTATTAAACCCAGATGTAGGCATGAATGTTTTTTAGCCAACTTTTTAATTTCTGAGGCAAAACTTGCTATATATGTGTCCAGGAAAAGGAAAATCCAGAACAGTGTTGTTCCAGTGGATGACGCTGTAGTCTTTCTTAGGTCATTGGTGTCGTCTCGGCTGAACCTGGAATTGTCTTTTGATAACTGTGGGGACTTCCAGAAACGATGGTGTGTTCGGCGTTCCTTGTGCAGTTTAACTGACGGAGTCCTTGCATTAAACTTGTAATATAGCATTGCTCTCTTATTTGGTGTAATGTGAAATGCTTCGAAATGGTACCTTTTATGACTGTATATATCAACTTTATTTGCTGTCTGTATTGATTTGTAACCATGGTTTTCTTTTTCTCACTGTCTGTATTTGTAGAAATGCTCTCATGATCTGTAAATATTTTTGTTTTACCTGTCTGCATTGGTGGAAAAGGTTTTTCCTTCAAAAAAGGAATGAAAATCTCTGTCACTCTCTCTCTCTCTCTCTCTCTCTCTCTCTCTCTCTCTCTCCCTACCTCTCTCTCTCCCTCTCTCTCTCTCTCCCTTTCTCCCTCTCTCCCTCTCTCAATGTTTCGCTTAATTTAATTAAACGTTTAATTTGCTCTTGATGTGGTCATAGCTCTTGCATGAGCATTTCCTTTAAAAATTGTTTGTGGTTTTGTTTGTGTCTTCACCTTTGGTTTGTAAAATTTTTATACTTGCTGGTTTCCTTTAAATATCATTTGCTCCTTTTGGTGAATTCATGATCCTTACAAAATGTTTCTTTAAACTGGTTGCTTTGCTTACAACCGCTTTGTGAAATGGCTTGTATTTTTATAATAAAAAGGCACAAAAGTCTCTCTCTCTCTCTCTTTCTCTCTTTCTCTCTCTCTCTCTCTTTCTCTCTCTCTCTCTCTCTCTCTCTCTCTCTCTCTCTCTCTCTCTCTCTCTCTCTCTCTCTCTCTCTTTCTCTCTCTCTCTCTCTCTTTCTCTCTCTCTCCACCTATCGGCCGTCGGTGCGTTGGGTGTAGCGTCATGGCGGCTGTGAGCAACTGCTCTGTGTTTTGGTGAGTCCGTCGTGAGTTTCCCCCCCTCTCCTGCCCTCCCCTGCCCCCCCCCTCCCTCCCCTTTTCCATCCTGTGTGCCTTGGCATTTGTTTTCATCTGTTCTACACCTTTGCCTTCGAGAGAGAGAGGATTGGGAGCGGGCCCATTTTGGGTGCGGCCTACTGGCGTTGACGGCGTGTTGTAAGCCATTTCTGTGCTTATAATGCACGTTTATTATTTACTTTAGTTCGTTTATTTAGGTTTGATATCTTCTTGTCCGGCTCGGACAAGCGGGGGGAGAGGGGGGGGGTATTTTCGCCGGAATGGCGAATGCACGCTCTCGTCGCGATGACTTTGAAGGCTTAACCAGGAAGCACGCGTTTGTGTGCATGCCTCCGGATGGAGTCCCTGTCGAGGACATCATCCTCGCTGTGGGGAGCATTGTTGGGGATGAAAATATACGTGCAGCTTCGCGTATGAACCAGAAAGTGGTGGTGTTCGTTTCGGACGAGGAACTCGTCCATGACGTGGTAAGTGCGGGAATAACCACGGAAAGCGGTCACTTTATGATGGCGTCGCCGCTATTAACTCCCGCGACGAGAGTGGTTATTTCTAACGTACCACCATTTATCCCAAATGACAAGTTAATGACCGTGCTATCACGGTACGGTAAAATGGTATCGAGGATTTCAACAATCCCTCTTGGGTGTCGGAATGAACGTGTTAAGCACGTAATGAG